>NC_142084.1:82071629-82393379 GCF_054644295.1 Miniopterus natalensis | reverse complement strand
ACTTTTCTGTCTTTAACAATTAAGCCACTAGTGTTTGTTCCCCTCAGACAGAGGATCTAGTTTGGGGTCAGTAGCGTGAAGAGGTGTTTGGAGAAAGTGGGTAATCCCCATGGAATGAGTCACCTCCTTTCTGGGTCTTGGACAGTGCTCTCTTAATCACCTCTCTTTTGGAGAATGATCTCAAATGCTCCTTCTGTCTTTAGTCCAGTCTACAACATTGTCAGTGTGGACCATCTAAGGTAAACGCCATCACTGATGGGGAAGAAAGCTAAGGGCCCATAGGGCTCTCCTGGCCCAGTAGCTTGGGGTGGTGGGTAAAGTGGGAGACATTAAACAATGACCAAGTAGAAGAAAATAAAGAGTTAGTGGGGTTATATCAGGAGCCTCAATTAAAAAGCAGACATCCCCAGGTTTCCGTAAGGAATATAGGTAGGGTCACTTCATCTGTAACCACTCCAGATAGTTTTCCCCTCTGGAGTATTCTCAGGAGATAGACATTTTGCCTGGCTGGCGTGGCTCAGTGGTTGAGCATCTACCCATGAACCAAGAGGTCACTGGTTTGATTCTTATTCAGGGCTCATACCCAGGTTGTAAGATTGATCCCCAGTAGGGGGTGTGCAGGAGGCAGCCATTGATGTTTCTACCCCCCCCCTCTCTCCCTTCCCCTCTCTCTAGGAGTCAATTAAAAATATATATATAAAGAAACAGGCAGTTCTGTGATATTCTGAGAAGGAAAGTTGGTCAGGCATTGAGTCAGCCAAAAGACAGAGGTTTTGTATTTGGTTTCTAACTTTACAAAACTGTGCAAATGTTAAAAAACAAACAAACGTATAGAGCACTCTCTAAGTCTCTCCACTCTGAGAAAGATTCTGAAGATTCTGAAAGAAAGAGTCTGATGGCCTGATTTGAGCCCCTTACTCATCTCTTAACAAGTTATCTGATAAGTACTGTAACTGTACCTAGAATGACCAACTGGTCCCAGTGTGCCTAGGACTTTCCTGGTTTTAGCACTGGAAGTCCCATATGCTGGGAACCACCTCACTCCTGGGCAATCCAGGATAGCTGGCCACCCTAACTATACCTTAGTTTTCCCATTTGTACAATGGGAATAATTACATGCTTCTGCTCCAGCCGCCTGCAAGTGTGAGGATCAGATGAGGTGACAGATGTGAAAATGCTTTGAGATTAATTCTGGACAAATGCAGGTGGCTGGATTGGAAGCACCACTGAAGCCACACCACTGTGTGTTGACACACACCCTACCTGGCACACTTTGCCACTCTGTGGAACCCTATATATTTTACAAGCCCTAATATATGTTGTTCTCTGCAAATTCTCATGCAATGACCACAGGCAGGATGGATGAGGACTTCCTTTCTGTTGAGCCATACTCGCACACCCTATACCAGTAAATTCCTCACTCCATTATCTATCCTCCAACCAGACTGAGTTCTGTGATGGCAGGGACTGTGCTCCCAGCACAGTAGGTAACACAGTAGCTGCCTGATCGATGTTGTTGATTGAAAGAGTGATTTTAGATTTCTGAAATGTATGTTGTACAACGGGGGTTACTTGAACCCTCAGAAATTACACACTAGTTTTACATATGTGATATATATACATATTTCTGGTCCTGTAACTTTCTTTAGGGCTAAGAGCCCTGATACAGCCCCGAGAGCTGGATGGGGATCTGAAGTCTGGCTCCTCCAGCAGGAATTCTACAGACAGAAAGGATTTCAGAGGCACATTTGATCCCCAGCCCGCCCCACAGTGAGGAGCAGGTGTCAACAGTTCATTTGCAACCACATCTGATCCTATAATGCAGAACCATTTGCCAGCAACAGCAGCCATGGGGGTCTGTCAGATGCCTCGGAGATGCCTGACAAAAGATGTTGGTGAGAATGAATGAAAATCTCCCCACAATTAACGCAGGGAGTGAAAACACCATTCAGGATGAGAGCGAGCCCACTGGTCTCATCTCAGCCACCTCTGGGTCATGAAAGGAAGAAAAGCTGGGCCAATTCTAAAGACTGGCCACCGAAAGCCAGACGTCAATGTGGACAGAATGCTGGGCCGGCCAGTGGGACCATTATTTCCTTGTGGACTTCAAAATACACAGGGTCATAATGTTGAAGGATGATCTCCTCCACAGGAACTCCCAGGACCCCCTCCCCACCTGAACTCGTCTCTAGGCCTCACTGGCCTGTCTTCCTCCCCCTTTCCACTACCACCTCCAGCCCCTTAGCACTTGCTCCAGTGGCTCCACTCCTATCTGTTTTTTCTTGAGATATTTTGTTTGATAAAATGATTCCCTGTTGAAAACAGCAACAACAAGATTGAAAAAGTATGTATGAATTCTTTTCACTTTGTTCTGTGTGTTTGCTGTGTCTTTTACCCAAAACATCTTTCTCCCTAGCGTGCCTATAGATATTCTCCCCACTAGTTTAAGGCCCTGTTCAGGGACTGCTGCCTCGTCCTGGAGGCCTTCCTAGAACTCCCATCCTGGGGAAGGAAGAGATATTAACCCCTACCTGCATGGTTTTCCCACTGTGCCTTGCGTATCTATTTATTGATTTATGATTTATCTGTTTCTCTATCTTTATGGTACTTCTGTCTTCTTTGTATTAGTGTTAGTTGTTATTAGCTTGTGTATTCTCTTTTTTCTTCTATCTTAACTGTGACTGCTACTCAAAAATTTAAATAGTTTTCAAAAAAATTGAGATTCCTAGTTTCTTTTGAAAAACCAAAATATCTGGTAATATTCCCATATGGTGATATTAGACCAAACTGAGTGGAGGCTGTCCCTCTAGACACACATGTAATCTTTTGTTCACTAAGTCCTCATCATTTCCTATGATCTCCCAGAGACCGTCTGGGAAGTTTTCCATTTATAGTATGGTGTAGTGGACAACAGCTGGACTCCTTGGGTTCAAATTCTGGCTCTGTCACTTACTGGCTGTGTGACCGTTGACAATTTATTTAACCTCTCTGTGCCACTAATTCATTACCTGTCAAATGAGGTTTTAATAGTACCTACTTCACTGGGTTCTTGTGAGTATTACATGAATTAGGGAATGCATATGAGGACTTAGAGAGTCATGCCCTATATAGCAAATTCTCAGTAAATATTAACTGTAATTATTATTTACCATAGAGTTTGCACTGTGGTTTTGTTGCTCAGAGTACAGGAAGCATTGCCTGTACTCATGACTCTTAAAAGTGAGGAAACCACAAAGGGGTTGGTTTATTCCTGGTCCATTTCGCTCACTTTCTTTACCTGAGGGCATTTTAAGTTTCAGTCCCTGTATTAGATGGTGCACCTTGGGAGTACCAGTGTCATGATTTATTCATCTTTGCTCCTCTTAAGAGTACTCACTTTAGTGCTTTGAAAATACTATGCTTGAAATGTTGGTAGAAATAAATTGCACGATCATGGTCACATTACTTTCATGCTGCCTTTAGGATGTTCACTAGTGATGACCAAGGAGACCACAAGTTAAGAGCTGTTTGGTTTAATTTGGGTCATATAGTCTACACCGTAAGGCTAGTATTTCCTGGTTCTCACAAATCAGACAGACCAAACACATCAACTGATTTGGTAAATTGCTCAGAAAGTTACCATACATATAGAAGGTGGCGGGATAGGAATCAGTCCATGGGGAAAACAATCAATAGGAGTTTCCTACATGCTAAATATCCTGTTAGGTTCTGGAGGACAGTGTCCCTTGCTTTACTGAGCTGCACTTTGAAAAACAGGTGGAGAGAAGAAAGAACCCGTGAGAGGAAGACTACTGGAGTGAGGAAAAGCTGGGATGTTTGTGGGCTGCAGGCGACTAGCTTTAGTGCTGTGGATTTTTTTTTTTAACATTCCTCCAGAGGAATAGATTTCATTCCCATGGGAATAGAAAATGTGATTGAGAGGTCATTATGCTCTTTTTCTGCTAGGTGTTTGTGCTGAGGAATGAATAATGCATGTAAATTTCCCCGCCTGGCTTTTATTTTGTTTGGATGCTGTGCTGGCTTTTACCACCTCCATCTGTTTCTGAGGAAGCTGGTGCCTCTGGTTAGGTAATTACCTGGGCCTTTGCCCCCTTTCCTCCTGAAGAACAGGCCGGTTAGGTATGATTGTCAAGCCATGATCTCAGCCCACAGGGCTGTGTGCAAAATGTTACTAGACTACATGGCCTAGAATTTCTGTGCAGGGACTCAGCTTAGGGCTACCTCTTTCCCCTGCCTTTCTGCCTGCCCTTGGAGATCAGGCTTCGCTCAGGAGCTTCCTGCTCTCAGACATGTTGATGGAGGCAATGTGGCTATTAGCTGAATGTTTGGGGTATCCAGTATAAAAAGGAATAAACCTATACATTTGAGCATCTCTGTGTCTTGGTGTTATGAAATTTCCACCTTATTGCAATGAAAAGAAGCCCGGAGTGGCCTGACCCAGAGAAAACAATCACATTTTGGTTCAGATCCCCAAATGAATGGAATAAATGGTGAGTGCTGAGGGGAAGCAGAAAGGGAGAGGACTGGTGAGAGGAAGAAAGGGGATTAATGTTGAAGAACTCCTTCTGCACCATGAGCTCTTCACAAATGATTTTATTTATTCCCAAGACCATCCTGTGAAGCTTGTAGCAGAATCCCCATTTGAAAGATGAGAAAACTAAGCCTCAGAGAGATAAGTAGCAATGGTTGGCATTTCTTAGTCACTTTAGTATGTGCCTGCACTGTGCTGAGCACTTCTTATGATCTCATTTAATCATTTAACAGCCACCAAGTAAATGCTAGTGTTACCTCCAGTTGTTATATTTGGGGAAACCGAGGTTTATGGAGGGGAAGTTACTTATCTTAGTCACTTTTATCATTAACTGGCAGTCCTGGGATTGATACTCAGCCCTGACTTCAGGGCTCTCACCATCAGCCCATGGTCCATATGGCTGCTTGCTACTTTCCCAAGATCACATGATTGTAATTGTGGGAGGCAACACCAAAGCACATTTGCTTCCCACACCCACAAGTCCTAGTGGCAGAACTGGGACAGGTATCCAGACCTGTTCACTTCTGGTCTGCCTTTGTATTAGAGTAGCTTGCTTCTTAGAAAAGCGAAAATACTGGGAAAGTCTGAAATAAAGTTGCTGATGAGAGGGAAGGAAAAAAAAGAGATGATGTGTTTGACAGTAACAGTCTCTTAAAAGAAAGCAACATAGTCCTGGTGTGGCTCAGTTGGTTAGGCTTTGTCCCATGCACAGAAAGGTTGCCAGTTCGATTCCCAGTCACAGCATATGCTGGGGTTTTGAGCTTGGTCCCTGGTGGGGGGCATGCAGGAGGTAGCAGATCTATGTTTTGCACTCACATCGATGTCTCTCTCTCCCCTCCCCTCTAAAAATCAATAAAAAGTCTTAAAGAAAGCAACATACAATTTGTATAGCAGTGGAAGAAAGCAGCTCTTTGGCAGGCAAACCAGAGCCTGCACTGGGTGGCTGTTCTCGCTGTGGTAAAGGCCGTTCATTTCTGGTGTGATTTACCTCCCTAGATCCATCCTTGTCCTGGCCACCTTCTGCTCTTCTCTCCTCTTCTCTCCTCTTCTCTCCTCTTCTCTCCTCTTCTCTCCTCTTCTCTCCTCTTCTCTCCTCTTCTCTCCTCTTCTCTCCCTCTCTCCCTCTCCCCCCCCCCCCCCTCTGTGCTGCTCTGTTGTTTACATGCTTCTTAACCAGGTGTGATAACAATGGAGCCCTAACGGGAGTAAGTGCTCTTTTGTCTTTGCAATTTCACCAGGATCCTCCAAAATAAATCTGCACCAAGGAGCTCCGGTATAGCCCAGTAGTTAAGAGGGAGTGCTTTGGTTGTGGAGGCCACCTGCTGTCTGATTTGCCTGGATGTTTTAAGGATGCCATCTTCAAAGGTGGCAAAGGCAGTGAGGAATGTGTCTATTAACACAGAGATTGGGATGTGCAAAAAACGAGGGTTTTGTACTTAAACTCCAGCCTGCAAATCACTTTAAGAACCTGGGCAAAGTGTCACCTCTCTAAGTCATCATCGTTTCCTCATCTGAGAAAGGGAAATGATAATACCTGAATCAGAAGGTGAGGGGAAGATTAATCCTTGCATATCCCTAGTGTGCTGAATACATAAGCGTTGCCCAGCACACAGTAGGTGTGAAATGAATGTTAAGTCTCCTCTTCCCCACCCCCACACTTATAGTACGATCAGTCTCAGATGATCTGTTCTTTACTGTTGAAAGGAACCAAAAGCACTATGTAGTTTAAAATCTTAAGCAGTGTTTTGGTTCAATCTGTCATAGGCAAGCAGGGAACCTTAATATTTATTGGCTGTTCCTGTTTCCATTTTTAGCTATAGGGCAATGACATCAACTTGTGGTATGGGCCTGGCCCTAAAGAGAAGGATGTGTGTGCTACACAGATGCAAATGGGGTGGAAGGGGGGAGGCAAGGATTCCCTAGGGAATTCAGGCAGAGCAGACAGAGAACCACTTCCCTTAATGGAACCTGGGTTTTCTTAATTATATATTGGTAGGACTAAATAAAATTGTATGTGTGTTTGTGTAGGGATAGCAAATGATCTTTATTTTTCAAATAATCATTCCTTCATCACAGTTGCCCTCCTTACATCCTTGAGAAGGCATTTTTGCCCAATGGTTGAGAAGAGGTCCTGGAATCAGGCTGCCTGGGTTGAAAATCCAGCTCTCCCATTTCCATGCCAGGTGGTCTTGGGCAAGTTCTGGAATCTTTCTTCACTTCAGTTTTTTGAACTCTATGCTCAAAATGAAAACAATACCACCTGCACAGCCTTGTCATTAGGATTACATAAGCTAATGCACATCAAATACTTCATAGAAGTGCCTGGAATGAGTCCGTGCTCGATAAATAGGTTTTGTTAATAATAAGTCTTACCATCACTGCCACTAAATAGGCTAAATCAAGCCCTTGTCACCCCCTTGCCTGGACTTTTGCACTGGGTTATGGCTCCAGTCTCCTTGGAGGCTTTCTCTGTACTCTAATCTATCCTATGTGTCCTGACCTGAGAAGCTTCTGTATTGATGCTGCTCTCCTCCATTGGCAGACCTCCAGTCTCTGTTCAAACGCACACACACACACACATTTTCTCTTTCTGTCTCCCTCACCTTTTATCTCTCTCCCTTTTCATCCCCCCTCTTCCATTCTCTCCAGCTCTTCTGAGGTTGCAGGCAAATCTAGCCTCTCTGCTCAGAAGGCTTTGCCTCTCTGATCAGGACCAACCTCGGTCACAGAGTTCATGGGGTTACCATGACAACAAGCACCCCTGGCTACTCATCAGGAGGCAGGGACCAATTGAAAGGGACTGTCATTTCCCTGGGACATGCTGCATTTATTCTCAGCAGCGGACCCTGTACCAGTACTATACTATGGGAAGAGGGTGGGAGGCAGGGAGAGAAAGAAACATCAGGGTTTTATAATTTTTAGTGTGTTCTCTGTGGGGGAGGACCACAAATTGTTCTCAGAGACAGACATTTTATTTCTAATGCAGCCAGTGTGGGGGGCTGAGGGTGGGGCTCATGTGCATTTCTGATGAACACAGTTGGTTTCACAAGGAAGAAAAAATAAGTTATTTGGCTCAAAAGTGAGCTTTTGGTAGGTCTAACAGGAGGAGGATGTGATGGAAGATTATCATTAATGAGTACCCTCTGTGACAGGCACTTTATGCTAATTTTATCAAAACTCAAAGTGACTGCAGTGAGTTATTATTATTCCAGTTTTACAGAAAGGAAAACAGAGGCTCATAAAGTTACAGTGGCTTATCAAGCTCGGGCAAACTGCTGGTGGAGTAATGGCCCTTGAACTCGAATTGAGGTTGTTTGACCTCAAGGATTATTGTTTTGACACCGTTCAATACAGTTTCCCTGTCACGCTCCCATTCTATTGGTCCTGCCTCCTCAGGCCACTTATACATCTCTCTTCCCTGACATCTAGCCCTGTTTTCCAAAGTGGGCTGCTGTCTACCTATCGTAGAATCACCTGGAGGACTTGTTAAAATTGCACATTCCTGGATCCCACCCTGGACCTGCAGAACCAAAAATCTCAGGAATTAGAGTCTAGTAAGGGGCACTTTTTAAAACCACCTTCCCTAGATAATTTTGATACATGGTAAAGTGGGGAAATGGTTTTTTTTAGAGCAAAAGATTCAATACCACATAAGACAGCACTTACTTATTTGTTTCCCAGTTATGTTCTGGGTCAATGTGATTCTCTAAAAGCAGAGAACTCTTGTAATGGACTCTGTAACACTCAGATCAGTGGTAGGCAAAACCAAACCAAACCAAAAAACAACAAAAACTCAAAAAGGTGTTCAAGAAAGGTGTTTGAACTAGCTTGAAGGTACAATCCTGTTGCATGGTCCCAGTGTGGAGGCAGGCAACTCCTGGAAATGAACTCTCCCCACAAAACCTTGTGATTTCTCCTTCTGAGTCATGGCCTTAACCTCAAGTGGTTCTTAGTAGATATTTTTCAACATAAGAATTTGTGAAGGAAGAAAAATATATTTAATAGGAAAGCCAGTGAGAATAAAATGCGAATGAACAGTCTTGAGCTTATGTACAATAAGAAAATAGATACAGGCAAGTTATAGTTAATGCAGTGGGAAGAGGGTAAAGGTGATTGGCAGCCTCCATCATTGTTGCTCATGTACCACAAATTCTATACACCCCCCCGCACCTCCACAGTGATGCCTTTCTCAACCTTCTAGGCTTCCCAGAGGTAAAATTGAGGAGGTGGCAATAATTCTGTTTGGGAGGGAAACCCCGTATCTGCCCATTTTCCTGTCCTTGTCAGAATCTATTTATACCTGGTCAAGTTTTTAGGGAGGAGCACAAAAGTCTCGGAAGGTTCACATAACAGACTTGTTTCCCAAACTACCAAGTCGTAAAGGCTATGACTGGTGAAAAACAGAGCTACTTCTTCCATCTGTCCCCACCCTATTATGGCCTGTGACCACATTCATTATCTCCTACAAAAAGACCACAACAGCTTTCTAAATAGCCTCCCTGCCTGCAATGCTCCTCTTTCTGATTCATACTGCAAACCACTGCCAGGATAATCTTCAGGAGCCTGTCTGATCATGTTCCCTCTAAGTCAGTGGCCTTCAGTGACCCCTACTGACATCAAATCAAACATACAGAGACCTTTGAAATCCTTCACAGTTTGACTACAGCCAATCATTCTTACTTCTTAATGCCTTGTCTAGTTAAAGTGGACCCCTCAAGGTTCCTGAAAATAAGCAATGTGTTTTCCCATTTCAGTGTTTACTCATTCCATCCCCTCCATCTGAGAGACCCTGTCCCCACTTTTCATCTATCACAATTCTTCAGGGCCTATCATGGATGCTACCTCTGCCATAAAATCTTTGCAAATCCTCCCACTCAAATGTTGACTCTCCTCCTCTTGAGTATTTCTGACTCTGTTGTGGCATTGGGTAGAATAATAGGTATCTATGTAATTCTGCTCATGAACTGTACTTAATTATGCAACATTTAGGGGTGGGCATTGCATCTCTGTCACCACTGTTGCCTAAGCATTGTGCACAGTGCTTTGTGTGGAGAAGAATTCAGGAAGGAATCTGTGAAGTTGAGTGGAAAGCATGGGGAGTGGGTCTCAGACCCTCCTGGGTGCCCATCATCTATTAAGCTGCAGGATTACACTGTACTGTGCTCCTGTCCCCTTGGCCCATACGTCTGGCATGGACAAGACATGTGACAGAAGACAAACATGTCATGATTACAGAGACCAGAAAAGACTCCATGTCACACAGTCACAGTTAAAGACCACACTTTGACCAATGTCCTGCTTAGGGCATAACTCTTAGCAAATCCATTAAATTCCTGGTAGATGGTTTGTGAAGGAGAATCATTAGTTGAGATTTTCACTTAGGCCGATCTGGTGTGGATTCCTTCTTGGGTTGGTAAACATAGGCCATGTCCCCTTACTTAGGAAGTTTGAACACACTGTCTCTAACTGAAGGGCGTATTCATCATAATAAAAAAGAAAAGACTTCAGTTCAGACCAGCAGGTACATTTAGTTGGCAAAAAAAGGGCCAATAGATCATAATTAGTGGATTTACCAATTGACTTTCCCTAGTGACCGGCATTGGCTGCATAGGTCTTTATCCACAACATAAGGGCTTGGAAACATACCTTAGCCCCTCGCCCAACCCCAAACATGCAGTGACAGCCAACAAACAGCATCTGTTTCAAAGAAACACCACCTGTCCAAATGAAAAATCAAGCACTGGACCACCTCGCTTCATCAGAGTATTTGTTTCCGGAGTAGGAGAGACAACCCTTCCCTCCTCCCCCCCATAAAACAACACCCCATTCTGTCACTAACAGCCTTTTAATGCTCTGTAGTGACCATGGCCTGGCTTCTGCCAAGTAGACTTGGCAAGTTTTAGAGGAACATTTGGGCCTTAGATATCTGCATTCTGACCTTCTGAGGTGGAGCTGGGTGATCTGCCTGGAGGAATGTAGAGGTGGTTCTGAGCAGGTCAGAAGCAGAGAATGCCCCACAGGTGTGTGTATGGGGGAATCTGGCTTTAAGGAAAGCAAGGAGTGGAGGAGGACTGCCAGGAAGGTGCTCCCCCCCCCCCTTTGGGTGGTACGGACATTTTATTTACTTTTTAAAACGTTTTTTAAAATTAAATTTATTGGGGTGACATTGGTTAATAAAATGATATAGTGTTCAAGTGTGCACTTCCATAGTACATCACCTGTATTCTGTATTGTATGTTTACCACCAAAGGTCAAGTCTCCTTCCATCACCATTTATCTCCCCTTTACTCTCTCCTATCTCCCCCATCCCCCTTTCCCTCTGGTAATCACCATATTGCTGTCTGTGTCTATGAGTTTTTCTTTTTTTTTTTAACTTAATCCCTTCACCCTTTTCACCCAGTCCCCCAAAACCCCTCCCCTCTGACAGCTGTTAGTCTTCTTTCTCTATCTATGTCTGTTTCTATTTTGTTTGTTAGTTTATTTTGTTTGTTAGATGAAATCATATGGTATTTGTCTTCCTCTGACTGGCATATTTCACTTAGCATAATGCTCTCCAGGTCCATCCATGCCGTCACAAAAGGTATAATTTCATTCTTTTTATGGCTAAGTAGTATTCCATTGTGTAAATGTACTGCAGCTTTTTTATCTACTCATCTATTGATGGGCACTTGGGCTGGTTCCAAATCATGGCTGTTGTAAATAACACTGCAATGAACATAAAGGTGCATATATTCTTTTAAGTTAGTGGAATCACTGGGTCATAAGGCAGTTCTGTTTTTAATTTGTTGAGGTAACTCCATACTGCTTTCCACAGTGGCTGCATCAATCTGCATTTCCACCAACAGTGCATGAGGGTTCCCTTTTCTCCACATCTCCACCAACACTTATTGTTTGTTGATTTATTGATGATAGCTATTCTGACGTGTGTGTGGTGATATCTCATTGTGGTTTTAATTTGCATTTCTCTGATGATTAGTTGTGCATCTTTACATATGTCTATTGGCCATCTGTGTGTCTTTTTTTTGAGAAGTGTCTATTCAGGTGCTTTGCCCATTTTTACTTAGAATTTTTGTCCATGTGTGTTGAGTTTTATAAGTTCTTTATAAATTTTGGATATTAACCCCTTATCAGATGTATCATTGGCATATATCTCCCATTCAGTGGGTTGTCTTTTCATTTTGTTGATGGTTTCCTTTGCTGTGCAAAAACTTTTTAGTTTGATGTAGTTCTATTTGGTTTTCTTTTTTGTTTGTTTCCCTTGCTTGAGGCAATATGTCAGAAAAAAATATTGCTATGAGAAATGTCTGAGATTTTATTACCTTTTTTTTTTTCAAGGAGTTTTATGATTTTGAGTCTAAGATTAAGTTTTTAGTCAATTTTAGGTTTATACTTTTGTATGGTATAAAAAAGTGGTCTAGTTTTATTGTTTTGCATGTATTTGTCCAATTTTCCCAACACCATTTATTGAATAGACTGTCTTTACCCCATTGTATGTTCTTTCCTCCTTTGTCAGTTATTTATTGACCCTAAAGGTGAGGGCTTACTTCTGGGTTCCCTATTCTGTTCCACTGATCTCTATGTCTGTTTTTATGCCAGTGCCATACTGTTTTGATTACTATGGCCTTGTAGAATAGTTTGATAACAGGTAGTGAGATTCCTCCAACTTTGTTGTTCTTTCTCAAGATTGCTGTTACTGTTCGGGGTCTTTTGTGGTTCCATATAAATTTTTGGAATCTTTGTTCTAGTTCCTATCTTGATAGGAATTGCGTTGAGTCTGTAGATTGCTTTGGGTGGTATGGACATTTTAATGATGTTAATTCTTCCTATCCATGAACATGGTGTACACTTCCACTTATTTGTATCTTCTTCAATTTCTTTCTTCAGTGTCTTATAATTTTCAGAGTGTAGGTCTTTAACATCCTTGGTTAAATTTATTCCTAGGTGTTTAATTTTATTTGATACAGTTGCAAATGGGATTATTTTCCTAGTTTCCCTTTCTGATAGTTCATTATTGGCATTATAGAAATACAGCTGATTACTGGATATTTATTTTGTATTCTGGTATTTTATTAAATTAATTGATCATTTCTAGTAGTGTTTTGGTGGGATCTTTAGGGTTCTCTATATACAGTATCATGTCATCTGCAAATAATGACAGTTTTTCTTTCCAATTTTATTTCTTTTTCTTGTCTGATTGCTGTGGCTAGGACTTCCAGTACTATATTGAATGAGAGTAGTGAAAGTGGACAACCCTGTCTTGGTCCCGACCTTCAGAGGAGCGCTTTTAGTTTTTGCCCATTGAGTATGATGTTGGCTATGGGATTGTAATATATGTCCTTTATTACATTGAGGTATTTTCCCTCTGTTCTCACTTTTTTATCAAAATGGGTACTGGATTTTATCAAATGCTTTTTCTGTATCCATTGATATGCTCATATGATTTTTATCCTTCATTTTGTTTATGTGATGTATCACATTTATTGATTTGCAGTTATTGTACCAACCGTGCATTCCCAGAATAAATCCCACTTGATCATGGTGTATGATCTTTTTAATGTTTCACTAGATTTGCTTTGCTAATATTTTGTTGAGGATTTTAGCATACATGTTCATCAGAAACGTTGACCTATAATTTTTTTTCTTGGTAATGTCATTATCTGGTTTTAAAATTAGGATAATGCTAGACTCCTAAAATGATCTTGGGAGTCTTTCTTCCTCCTGAAATTTTTGGAATAGTTTGATAAGGAGAGAGGTGTTAGTTCTTTGAATGTTTGGCAAAATTCACCTGTAAAGCCGTCTGGTCCAAGACTTTTGCTTGTTTGGAGTTTTTTAAATTAGTGCTTTAATTTTGTTAGTTTTAATCTACTAATTTTGTTAGTTTTAATTCAGTTTTGGAAGATTGTAGGAATTTACCCATTCATCCAAATTGTCCAATTTGTTGGCATATAGTTTGTTCATAATATTTTCTTACATTCATTTGTATTTCTTTGGTGTTAGTTGTTACTTATCTGCTTATTTATTTGGGTTCTCGCTCTTTTTTTCTTGATGAGTCTGATTAAAGGCTTGCCAATCTTGTTTATCTTTTCAAAGAACTACCTCTTGGTTTTATTGATCTTTTGTATTGTTTTGTTAGGCTCTATTTTGTTTATTTCTGCTCTGATCTTTATTATTTCTTTTTTTTTTCCTAGAAACTTTGGGCTTTGTTTGTTGTTCTTTTTCTAGTCTTTTTAAGTGTAAAGTTTGATTGTTTATTTTAGATTTTTTTTGTTTCTTGAGGTAGGCCTGTAGTGCTATGGATTTCCCTGTTAGGATTGCTTTCGCTGTATCCTTTAGATTTGAGGTTGTTTCTCATTTTCATTTTCTTTCAGGGTATCTTTTGAGTTCTTCCCTATCTCACTGTTAGCCCATTCATTGTTTAGTAACATATTATTTAACCTTCATGTCTTTGTGTTTTTCAGTGTTTTTTTTTCCTTGTAATTGTTTTCTAGTTTTAAACCATTATGATCAGGGAAGATGCTTGAGCTGATTTCAATCTGTTTAAATTTATTGAGACTTGTTTTGTGTCCTAACATGTGGCCTATATTTGGGATATGTTTCTTACATTTCTTTTTCCCTTTCTCTTTCTTTTTCAAAATCAATAAATGCCTTGTTATATCTTACAGAGATATAAGCAGTAGAATTAGGTTTTTCTTTGTTACAGAGTTGAATTATTTTAAACATTTATCCCAGAAAGAATCTTTGGGCATGCAAAACCCATAAAAGCTATATTACCAAGGAAGTGGTATTCAAAGAAGTGGTGCATTAAAATGAGCATCTACTATACCCTTTGCCCTCAGAGTAGTCAGTGGATGCTCAGGGCTCCAGAAGTCTGATTTTTTCATTTTTGAATTCATAGTTATTGTCTGGCCCATGTGAATAGGTACCAACAACCTGGTTTAAATCTAGTCTCTTGCTTTTAATGGAGCCATCAGTCATGAAATCCAGCACAGCATTACAGTTACACCCAGGGCTCTGGAGTCAGACTGCCAGCAGTGTCAACCTTGTTGGGTAACTTAATTCTGTGACTGTTTCCTTATCTGTAAAATGGGGATAGTGGTACATACTAGGGATAGTATAAGGATTATATGAGATAATGCACATACCACAGCTTGTGGCATGTAGTGGCTACTCAATGATAGCTTTTGTTATAGTGGAAAGTCACTCAATTGCCAGATGAACTGAGTTTTAGGCTCATGTCACTCAAACATCCAGTATTATTTGAGTTTGTCACCTTGTTCCAGGCATCTCTGTGTGGGATGGGGTGGTACAAGTACTCTATTGACTGGACAAATCATGTCACCTCTGTGTACTTTGTTTTCTTAACTTTACATCCAAGTATTCAGATCAAATGATATCCTTGACTCATAAATTTTAGTACTATAGCGTCATTGATGTTCCTGGGACTGTAAGAATGCATTCTCTACTTTGGGCCTTTCTAGGATGATGTTCTAGAAATTCCTGTGATGAAAGTCTCTTCCTTGCTAATTACTATTTCTCTGGATCCCCTTTGAAGTTTGCTTTAACTTGTACAAAGAGTCTTTTAAGTTTTTCCAGGCAAAAATGCAGGATTGATAAATACCTGGCCATTTGGTTTCCCTTTGTCACATAATTTACAACTTTGTCCTGTTTAGGGATGCCCCAGAATAATCAGCTTATGCTTTCCCCTCTGGTTTTGATTTCCTTTTTCCTTTTTGGCTTATGGATTTCCTAACTTGCATTTAAAAGGATATTTGTTACATCTTTATCCAGCATATGTAGGTGTTTTATAGTGGGAGTTTTGTTCTGCCATATTGCTGGAAGTAGGTATCCCCTAAATTCCCTTTTATAGACTATCAGAGTACCTGTCATAATTGTCATGAACCATTAAACAGTAACCATCTCTTTAATGTCTATCTTCCTTTCAAGAATGTAGTTCCATCGCGTCAGGCACTATGTCTGTCTTGTTGAAAACTGTAGCTCTAGCTCCTAGCCAACCGCCTAGAACATTGTAGAGCTCAGTGAAGTGGAGGCAGAGTGGATGTTGTGTCAAATGTATTAGGAATTCCTCTCTACCCTTTTGCAACTTTTTAAACACTCCTCACCTTTCCTTGAACACTACCCTTCCCTAAAATGAGTTAATCCCTCTGTAATTGATAGAATGTCTCACAGGTAACTTCATACTGTGTACTGTTTTTAGTTACCTTCTATATAGATTATCCCATTTGAATTCATAAATCACCTCACAGGTAAGGAAACTAAAGGTTGGGGAGATGATGTGTCTTATCTTCTGTGGGACACATCAGAAATCCCAGGATTAATTTAATTAGTTTAATTAAATTAATTTAAATTAATTTAATTCTAGGAAATCCCAGAATTAAATCTAGGTATTCTGAGTTCAGATCTATAGGACCCTACCTTAGCTGTTTGGAATGAATATCAGAGCTTCTTTATGTGAAAATAAAGTCCACTCTGCTTTTTTATTGAACTACCCATTTCTTGCTAAAGAAATCAGTATCCAGGAAAGAACAGATGCTGCCATTCAATTTTCATTATTTTGATTTGCACAGGACTCAGACTACTTGATTTTTCGTTTGGACAGTGCGTTTATGTTTTTCTCAAGACCAACATTACAAACCACCTCTGTCAAAGAATCCAGGTTTCCGGAGAACTCTGTGCATGGCCTAGTTGAATGCGAGGGTGTCTGGTAAAGGGTGGTGTGCACATGACAGAAACACAAGGTTTATTTATATTTAACACACTTGGAGAGGTGAGCTGAGGCATGGGGAAGAACACAGAGGCAGTGACAGTCATAGCAAGCTGAGGCCCCCAGGTCAATTTCCAACCTCAGGGCTGAAGATCTTGGGTGGCTGGAGTCTTCCAGGCCCACTGGTGTCCAAGAAGAGCCCTCTTGACAGCTTGCACTGGGGCATTGGAGCCGTGTGGCAGACACAGCAGCTTCATTCCTGAGATAGGAAGGGGGGAGGGAGTACCAAGGAAGCAAATCTTGGCTACTTACCTCAGGGCGGACCCCTTGGGTGTCGCAATGCCATAGCCTTTGGAATCCAAGTTACCTCCCACCTTCATGGTGTCACAGGGCTTCCGCTGCTCAATGTACTCATTCATAGTGGACTCCAGAAGGTAGGCATATTTGCCTTTGGATTTCCTCACTCGGATCATCCCCTCCTCCGTGGTCCGTACAAACACTGATGGTTCTGCTGACTTCATGTATGTCCACATCTTCTCAAACACGGCAATTTTAGACCTCTGGCAGAAGACAGGAACAAAACTAGAATTAAGTTCTGACTGCACTTGGAATTGAGGTTGGCACACACACTAATGAAGAGCTGAGTGTAACTTGATCACACATTCATGAGTGAGATTAGCTCAGGAAGAAACAAATTATGAGTGATTACAAAATAAGAGTCTCTAATTAGTACCAGTAGGTTCCAAAGTACAAATATCTTGCAAATACAGAACAAACAGAATAGCTCAGAATCTTTTAATTACTGCTGAGTAATTATATTTCTGTTAAATATGAGGAGAGGTAAGAAACTGGGGCTCTGTCTAGCTTTTAAAGACATTGAAAACCTGTCTATTGTTCAGTAAGGCCATATTCATATAGCTCAGCAGAAGTGGAGAGCTGGATATTTGTGGAATCTGATTTCATTATTAGAAGACAACACTGAAGAATGTCAGGGTCATGGGTGCCGAGTTCCAGTCTTCCTATAATGTAAGGCGTGCCCTCAGAATGTAAATTGTTGTCTGATAAAGCTAATAACTTGGGATTCAATATTGTCACCTGTTTATATTTTAAAAGCCTCTAAATCTAACCAAATTGCTTTCCTCATTTCCTCCTGAACTCACTTTGGGACTTTGCCTAGGCTGTTTACTCCTTTCGCTACACTGGTGCTCTTTAGCTACACCCTACTCACCACTTCACAGACTAGAACAAATCCTACATATTCTGAGACTACCTCAGTTCCAAGGACAGTAGTTCTCAGACTCTATAGGGCACTGAAATGATGTACAGAGATTATAAATATGCAGATCCCCTTGCTCTAAAACTAGAGATACTCATTCAACAGGTCTAGGGTAGAGCCTAGAGTAAGTCTCTTTCAGCAGTTCCCCAGGTAATGCTGGTCCATATGGCTTGTGAGACCCTTACTTTGAGAAAGTAAGAGCACAATGTCTGGGCACTCACTGGATGACCAAGCTCAATTGATAGGATAGCGAGCCATTCCTACTTGTATGTAGGTCTTAAGTCTATGGACACAACCAGAGGGCAGGGGACATCTTCTCTTCTATGGGTCTTTCAGAGAGTCTAACCTGGCACATAGTAGGCCCTTAGTCAGGGCCCATGATCCAGGACCACAAGTCAACACTCTTGTCTAACATGGCCTTTCTAAAGGGTATCCTTTCCCCAAAGGGTAGATGCATTTTAGGGATACTGAAGTTTGGCTTTTGAAAATGCTTTGTAAATGAACAAATTTTAAACACAAATAAGGGACTATATATTTTTTCAAAGAAAGTTACTACTAGAATCATGCTACCTATATAATCTAATGGGTAATGTATAGATTGCAGATTTACTTAGTATAAAATTATCATTATACATGTAAGAGGTCATTTTTTCTTTGCACACAAATATCAGATCTGTTTCCTTGATATCAACATCAGGTTTTGGCCAAATATTGATATATAATTAAGTTGCTATTTTAGCCAGCTGATCTATAGAGATATTTGGGCCCAGGAAAATTCTAGGTCTCCATGGAAAATTAATGGAAATAGTTACTGAGCATTTCAGGGAGGCATGTGGCAAAGTGAGCCTTAATTAGTTCATAATTAGATGAACTAGAGAGTTTGTTTTATAGTATGGTTTATAGTCTGGAAAGGACACTGGACTTGGGAGTGAGTAGCCCTGAGTTCTAGTCTTAGTTCTACTGCTAACTTTCCCCATCTCTTCCGTAGGACTTCAGGCAGGTAATCTTTAAGTCCTTTGCTAGCTGGATATATCTGATTCTTTATATAAAGATATACTGTTCAAGCAACAATGCAATGTGAGAAAGAAGAAAAAAGAAAAGGGAGGGGTATTTCAAAGTTAGGGGAAGGAATACCCAGAATCAATCGTAGTGTCTACAGTGCATTGAATATTCTCTCACAGGAAACAGGGAAATGCATAAATTCAGCTGTGACCAGATTTTCAGATGATCTTCTAGGCACAAAACCAACAAAACACGCAGCAGGGCAATTGCAAGATGCAATTTGACCTGACAGGATGGCCACAGCAGGGAACGGGTCTGCTGACAGGCAGCGCTGAAGAGCCCTCTGGGCAACGGTATGCTGAAAATGATTATGTTCCCTCAGCCTCACCCTGGTGCTCCAGACACCAAGGCTGTGCTCACAGCCATTTGGAGCGGACTATCGGGAAAATCTCAGCTCCAGGAATTTGAAGGCAGCATGAGTGGCAGGGAAGATTGGAGGCATACTTGGAGTATTTGTTCTTGGATCTCTCCTCTCATCTGCAGCTCTCATGGCCCTTCACACATCTTAATTAAACTGTCGATGGAGGATTAAGTGACTCTAGGTTGGGGCTGCCAAGAAGCTCTGGGCTGTCGTGGACTAGAAACCAGATTTTTCAGAGTCTGTGGTAGAAGAATTCTTGTCTCACTACTCTCTCCTTCTGCCTTCTGGGTGGTAGGTGATCTGTCTCCCTGCCCACCAAAGTGGGATAATTTTCAAGGTCAGAGTCACAGAGATGGAGGGGCTCATGAGACACATCTTGTCAGCGCTCCTTTTATTCAGGTAGAGAAACTGAGGCCCACAGCATGGCAGTGAAATGTCCAGTGTCACCTGGTGTGGTAGTGGCAGAGCCAGGAGTAAAACCCTGGTCTCCTCATTGCACACCTAGTTTCCATCTTCCCTCATTTTAGGCTTTTTATCTTACTAGCTGGGGGATTTCCTGAGCCGCACTGCTCTCTCCTGACAATGGTGGTCATAGTACTCACCGCACAATGCTTTCTTGGAGATTATATAGGGACAGAAGTAAAATGCATGACCCAGTGCCTGGCATATTGTAGGTGTTGTGTGTGTGGTGCAATTACTACTCATACTTATGCCCTTTCATATTTTACTTTACAGTAGGAATACCCAATACGTGGCTGGCTTGTTACCAGTTTCCCTTCCTGCATACATGGCAGACGTTGATATCAATCATGGAATTATTTCATACTGAGCCCAGATGTAACTTCAGAATCTCTCTCAATACAGAACCCTAGGCAACCACTACCTGTCAGTCAGCACATGAACTACAACCGATTTGCCACCAATACAGTAGGCTGGTTAGGGCACAGAGCTTGTAGAATATGAACTGCCTTGGCTGTAGGTTCCTGACTGTTACTGTGGACAAGAGATAGTAATATGTCAACAGACATTGTAACAGAGAAGGTGGACGTCTAAAGTCCCAGCTGTGCCTTTAATTAGCTAGAGGATGCTCATTTTCTTTTCTGAACTTTGGTTTCCCCAACTGTAAAAGGGGAGATTTACACTAGACTTGTCCATGGGTCCATTTGGTAACCTGATGATCTTTATAAAAACATTTGTCAGTTAATGACACCGCTCCCTTAGGACAGTGTGGTTCAGGGGCAGGAATAATTGGGTTGGAAGGAGGAAACCCACATTTTGAACTCATCCTTGACATGTGCATCATGAATCGCCTGAATTCCCATTTCTTATCCACAAAGTGGACACCACAGTTCCTGTTCTGCCTTAGGTCACAGGTGAAACACAAATGAGATCATGGATGTGAAAATGCTTTGGGACTGTGACATGCTAATATATTGGGGATGCAGGTATTTGTATATGATAGATAAGTGAATTGGGTGTTTCCCCAGCTGCATCAGCAGGGTCTGTGACACAGGGCTGGCTTTATGGACAAGTATCAGGCATTGCCTTCACACTTTGGTTGCAGGCTGAAAAGGTCGGAGAAGGGTCATGAGATTACAAGTGATTTTTCTACTAACTGATTGGGGAAGCCTACATAAGACATGTCTCTCTCTAAAATGACAGACTCTAACCGAATGACTTCTTAGTTACTGTCTTGCTCCAGTATGTTGAAAATGGGTGAGTTTAGCCTTGGAGTCCAGATCATCCTTGGTTAAGACTTTGGTCCCTTTCCTCACTTAAGTACAGGACACAGGGCTCCTGGTCGTGAAACTGAGCACATCAACCTGTTGGCTCACTCAGAGCCTGGGGTTGCTCCATGAAGTTGCAGCGAGAACCTGGTGGGTCTGCCCAGAATCCCCACCCTCTCACCTGAGGTGATGCAGAGGCTCACTCTCTATTCTCCTCCTGCCGCTTGTAAGCTAGGTGACCCTGAGTAATTACTTTTACTCTCTGAGCATAGTTATCTATAAAATGGGACAAAAAAATCCCTAACTCAGCTCTAATGACAGGATTAAGTGAGGTAATGCACGCATAGTGTGCTTAGCACAGGACTGGATTCATAGTAAGTGCTAAAAGTAAGTGGTAGCAATTGCTGGTTTATTTGATCAATATATTGTAGTTCCATGTGTTGTTTGTTCAAATCCCAGGATGGACATCTCTAAAGTCCAGGGAACTGCAGGATTTCATGCTTTGGGACATTTATTTAAGTTGTTCCTTTTGCCTAGAATGTAATTAGCCTACTCAGGTCTGACCTGGTTTCATAATGTCTAGAAATGTTACAGGTCTATTATTTGTGGCTTACTGACCCTACCCAGTTGCCGTCGCTGCCTATAATCTCATGCTCTTTAATGAGAAGGATATTTTGATACGGTAGTGGTTCCCTTTTGTAAAGTGCCTTGGGCAAGGGGATCCCAAATGCCTGCACCTCCCCGAGGTCCTAATGGTCAATGTAGCCTCCACCCACTGTTCTGTGTTTCCCTTATATTTTAGATGCCTTGTCTCTTTTAATCTCGTAATGATGCTTTGAAATAGACATTATCCTCCTCATTTTACAGGCGGGAAAATGTGTCAAAGAGGCCAAGAGCCACAGACGGCAGTGAAGGATGGAGCCAGGTGCCTGACCTAGGTCTGGCTCACCCTGTCTTGTGTGGCTTAGCTCTCTGCTCCCCTGCCTTCCCTTGCTGCCTCCAGCCACATGACATCTCTGCCACCTCCACTCCGTGTCTCATTTTCTCTCTTTCCTGACAGTTTTTAATAGACCACCTTTCTCAGGATTGTTCCTCATATACCATCTTCTATTTATCAAGCTTCCAAGGAGGGGACACAAAGGGCATCAGGCGAGGATCTTGTCCCTAAGTTATTCCTAATGGATTACTAACAAGACTGTAAGGTCCTTGCGGGAGCAGGGAGGGAACTGTATGTCATATCCTCTGCAGCCCTCAGAGAACGTGGCACAGACTGGCATCTGTAGAGGGTCTGATTCAGTGCAAGGGCTTTGAAATTTCCACCAGTAAAGAAATGTAGATTTCTCAGGGATCTGTAGAACATGTTCTGAGTACCCCTGACTTACAGTCAGTTAAGCAGTTACCCTGCTGCCTGTAATCTCATGCTCTTTAATGAGGAGGATATTTTAATGACAGTAGTTCCCTTTTGTGAATGTGCCTTGGGACAAGGGGTGTCCCTACCCTGAAGAACTCCTTAGTGGATCCTGCTTCCAATGTCCCGTATGCAATTTCCGTCTGCTTCGCTAGGTCCTCAGCACTCTCGATGGGCGACACCATCCTCTCCACGGTCAAGAAGGCGGCCAGGTTGGCTGTGTATGAGGAGATGATGATCAAAGTGAAGAACCACCAGACACCACCAACGATGCGGCCGGACAGGGACCTGAATGCCGAAGGGAAGAGGCGTCAGGAGTACAGACATCAATTACAGAAGGCATTGGGTGGGCTGAGGGCCAGCCTGAGCCCTGTCAGCAGAGCTGCCAAGCCCTATTCCACCCTTCTACTCTGTCAGCAAGACGTGAGAATTCAAATGTTAGAGAGACCTCCTCTGCTTTTTGTTCCTTACCACAGAAAAGGACCTGTGGGGTTGCTCTCCTTCAGGGGTGATGAAGCCCCTCAGGTATATAGTCACACTCACTTTCACACATATATACACATCAAGACACATGCCAGCAAAGACACAGATATGTCAACACTTGTCTCCCAGATCACAAACACATATAAACCTTCTGTAAAATGCAGTGACGTGTACAACAAATATTTGTGTGTACATATATGAATGCCAGGATGTTTATACACATGATGCATACATTTGACTGTCCGGAAATGTTTTCAGACTGCCTTCTCACTCTTGCCCTTCTGGCTGGCAAAGGCCATCAAAATGATGGACTAGAAGAAGCGAAAGGAGGGCATACTGGAAGTAAACGAGAACAATAGTACTCCAGCCACTTTGGGAAATGTCACTGTTGAGTGGAGGCATGTTTCTCCCTGCTGTTACAGAGAGAGAGAATTTGGGCAAAAGAAAAGAAAAGGATATTTTGTTTTGGATCAAGTAGCAACTATGACAGTTATACATGAGGTGAGAAGTTTATTCTGATCTTCCTAGAATCCTGTTCTCCTCTCTTAATGCCTAAAACAATAAGGAGAAACATGCCCTGTCAAGAGTTCCACTGTGATCTTTTGAATTTGGCTAGAAGACTTCCAAGTCCAGAGCTTCCAAACAAGATTACAAAATGATTTACATGTTATATGGGGTGATTTTATGTGGTGGACAGATAGGGCATCCAGTGATATTGAATCATAAAGTGATAAAGTTATTTGCATTCCAATTTCCCGTTCTATTCCGCTCAGCTTATTAAGGAAGTGTGATCCTGGAGCAACTCTACCTTTATGCTCCTTCTAACATGTGTTCTGAGACTCAAGCTCAGAGCCTTCAATAGGTGACTGTGCTTAACTAGAACCTAATACTTAACCAGAGAAATCACCAATACAACCCATGACTTTTACAGATAAAAAAACTCAAGGGTCCCAACCAAATCGCACTGACCCAGGAGCAATACCCAGGCCTGCAGGCTTGGTGGTTCCACACTGTTTTCAAAACCCTGGTTGACCCTTTCTGTTATTCCCATGTTCCTGTGAGCTCCACTTTGTTTCAGTTTCTTGGAGATTTCCTTTTCACTCTAGGCACACAGTGCTCACTCTAAGAAATCCAACAGATCCTTGTTTTGCTTGCTATATGGAAACTAATGTTACTAGGTGCTTCACATGAAGAAGGAAATAAGAGGAGACTTGTTCAGACTGATGAGACCAGGAGAGTGAAGCAAAGCTTTGCTATATGAAGAACAGCCCAGGAAGAGGGGGCATTTTACAGGAAGAAAAGACTTGAAGAGATGTGTTCACTGAAGCTTGTACAGAGATGTGATGTGAAGCTTGTACCATGTGACCTGATTTAGGAGCATTTGGCAGAAGTCCCAGAAAACAAACACTAACTAACTACGAGGAAGATATTTTTGATGGGCCGGCTAGGGCAACAATGGCTAATGTGGGTGAGAGTGAGTTCTCCCGTTTCTGAAGATGTTCAAGAGGTGGACCATCTGAACATCTTGTACTTGGTGCCTACTCTTGGTCCTTCAGGGTACCAAGTGCTGGGGACACAAATCTAAGAAAGATAGAGAAGGAGTCAGGTATCATGTGGAGCCAGAGACCAAGTTTGAAACCATTGGTAGAATAGCATACATGGCTTCCATTGGGCAGTCAAACAAATTGAGATACAGAGAGGCAAAATCACTGCCCTGACATCCCAAGGCTAGTACACAGCTGGATACAAAAATCATACTAGTCTTTGACTATCCACTGTAGTGTTCTTTTCACCATAGGATGTGGCAAATATAAGTGTTGAGGCCTGTGTGAAGCTGCTGCTTCTTGCCCAATCCTGGATGACATAATTGCATCTGAACTGGACTTCTTGCCTCTATTCAGCTCCCTCTCCTCCCATTCCTCTGCCTGATCAGCTTTCCAGAAGGCCACCTGAGTGATCTTTTCAAAAACATTAATTTTATCTGTTGCTTCTCTGCTTAAAACCCATCAAAGCCCTGCACTTACACATGGACTAAAATTCAAACTCCTTGGTGACTCTTAAGGCCCTGTGTGGTCCGGCCCCTGGCTTGCTCTCCAGTGCCATCCCATAATACACTCTCTGTACTCTGGTCACACAGGACTTTGTTTGGTCCTTTATACTCAAAAGGCTCTCACCCTGACCACATGCTGCTCTTCTTCTGATCAATGCACCAACCCTATTCATCCGTCAGACCTCGCCCTGGTCATCACTTCTCAGCATTCAAATGTTAAGACTCTCAGAGCCCCATGTAGCTCACATTGCAGTTGAAATCTGACATCTGTTTCTGTGATTGCTTGACTGTCTGTTGTTCCCCCAGACCGTGAGCTTCATGAGAGTAAAAGAATGTTTTAGTTCTTTTGTGTAGTGCTGTGTCTCCAGCTCGGAGCACCTAGTAGGTCTCAACAGATGAGTGCAGGAATGCTGCTGCCTCTCTCAGACCCTGGCAGCTCTATTCACACTGCATTCTAAAGACCAGGAATAGTTCTCAGGGCCGGGGGAATCCAAACCTGCTTATGGTCCAGATGTCTGGAGTCGCCCTCCTCTTCCAACATTACTAAACTGACAGACCCAGCTGAGGGATCCCAAGTTGGGGATCATTTAGTCAAGTTCAAAGGCCTCCCAAGAAAGTTCCAAGCCTATGGCTCCTTCTTCCCTGTTCTACTGTAATTAATATTCACCTGCTGGGTGGTGAGAACACTTACCCTATATGGTACTCCCCACATCCCACCTACTTAATGAAGAGACCAAAGAAACAGTCTCTTGCTTAATAGCCAGCAAATGTCATCATGGAATAACTGGAGGGCTGGGGGAAGAAGCTCTTCCAAATGGGACATGATCTCAGTGCTTCATCTGCATCTGATCCACAAGATGGGAACTTGAGTGTGAGGCGATCGCCTGCCCTCAGTTTGGAACTGGTGCTGGCAAAGCTGGGCCTCCATCCAAGAACTCTATTTCCCCAGCCCCATACCAGAAGCAGGGAGCTGGAATTATTAGAGGCTAATGCTGGGAATGAGGACCTTTGCCTTTTCACTAACCAGCCCCATAACCTTGGCCAATTGCCTGCCCAGCTGGGCCTCAGTCTTCTTTCCTCTGTACAATGGGTGAGACTAACCCTACTTCCTAGAGAGACATCTACACCTTCAGAATGAGAAGGACTCTTAGTCCATTCTTTCCTTTAACTGACACAAGCTGTTGGAATTAAAATGGTACAGGGGAATGCACTGTGAAAAGTGCTGTGGAAATGCAAGACGTTATTTTTATGATGATTATTCTCCCAGGGAGCCACAGGGCAAAGCAGTACTGTTCTTAGTAGGGAAAGGACAGCTGTGACCTGAATGCCTTGGAGGTCTGCCCAGTCACCTGAATTAGTCTCGTAACTTGGCATAGCTGTTGCCCAAACTCCCTGGGTAATGGAGGAATCCCTTATGTTTCTCCAGAATTGGCCACAACTTAGATGGCTGTTGGACTAGTTATTTGAATTTCATATACAGCCCTGTGGATGGGAAAGGGATGAATATCAGCATTTGCAGATGAAAGAATAGCAGTGAAGAGACATAAATGGACTTTCCCAGGGCCACACAGTAAGGCGGTCGCAGAGCCTGGAGTAGGAACCAGGACTACATGTTTCTTGTCCAGCACTCTATCCACTACAGAACATTTCCTTCCTCAGCAAATTCTGATTCATTTATAGGTGGGCATGGACTTCCTCAACTCATGACATCTCTGTGATGTTGGATCAAGGTCAACACTCACTTCTTGTAAAGCTCAGTGGAACCCTTGGGATCCATAGAAAGCAGTCTCACCACCATCTCCACAAAATTGGAAACCTGTTTGCATTTGTTTTCTTTCACTGCCTGACAAATCACTACGAACTTAGTGGTTTCTAACAACACTCATTTATTATCTCATGGTGCTGTTGGTCAGGGGTCTGGGCTAGGGTGTCTCGATTCTCTGCTCAGGGTCTCACCAGGCTGGAATCCAGGTGATGGCTTGGAGTCCTTTTTCAGGTTCGCTGGCTGTTTGCAGAATTCACCTCCTTGGCTTGTTGGACTGAGGTCATAGTTTCCTTGCTGGCTGGCAGCCAGCAGCTGCTTCAGCCTCTAGGGGTTGCCTACACTCCTCATTACATGTTCCCTTCATCTGCAAGCCAGCAAGCGTGGCAAATCCCTCTCATTCTTTTAATCTCTCTGACTTCCAGTAGCTGGAGAAAACTCTCTACTTTTAAAGGGCTCATCTCCTTGGGTCAGGCCCACTTGAGTGATCTCTGTTCATCTTAAGGTCAACTGACTTGGGACTTTGTCTGTGAAGTCTTCACAGCAGTACCTAGCTCAGTATTTGAATAACCAAGAGATGGAATCTTTAGAATTCTGTGTACCATACTATTTATTTACTCATTTTACAAGCATTTCTTGTATTGCAGGCACTGCTGGGCATTTGGTAGATAAAAGTGAAACACAACAGTCTCTCCCTTCCATAGAGAAGATGGGAAGTGCAGCCTTGTGATTAAAACATGGGCTTTGGGGTTAGATACCCGGAGTCTTTGTAAAGGGCTTAGCACAGTGTTTGGTGCATAATAAGCACTCAGTACAGCGATCATCACTATCTTATACAAATATCATTAATGGTAATTATAGTACTATCTTAATTATGTGACAAGTAAGAAAGCAGCACTAATGGAATACAGGGGATTTGCTAATTACCCTGCTGGCAGAGATTAAGAAAAGTTACCAGAGGAGGAGAAAATTGTGCTAGGTTTTGAAGTATGAGTAGGAGATTGCCAAGCAGGATAGGTGCAGGGGTGGGAGAAGGCACAGTAGGTAGAGTAAAAAGGAGGAGGTGAGTAGGATATCTATCATCTTCTCTATAAACTTCCCAACCTTTGCCAGCAGAGCACCAAGCAACCCCCTCTGCTTTCCTATTACCCCATGGTCATTCTATTAGACTTTTAACCATGCTACTGTAATGGTTTAATATGTTACTATGGTTGTTACTTATGGTACTTATTAACAACAGTGATGATGATGGGTTGAATCTAAAGCAAAGCCCACAGAAATTGGGAGGGCAGGCTGAAGAGATGATGATATGCAAGTGGTAGGATTTGGTGATACATGGGAGCAGGGCCTGTGGGAGAAGACAGTGCTCCAGTGTCAGTTCATGTGTGCCTTCTGGATGAATTAATTCCTCCATGGCCTTGGGAATTAGATACTGGCTACAAGCTGTCTCTTCTTGCAACTGATGTTTTTGCCTTTTGTTAACAAGAGGAAATTTGTTAACTAAATGTATTTTGATAATAATTTTGATAACTAAATATATCATTAAATGCCTACTTGATGCAAATGGAAGATAGTAAGGATTTGATTAGACCTTCCTCTGGGTTCTGACAGTTAGGCATTTCCTGTCCTGGGCATAGATTAGGAATCACTCCAGGTCTTTAAATGTGTATTTCTAATCTCGTGGTTTGAATTTGTTGCTCTGGACCAGAGGTTGGCAAACTTGCAAAGGGCCAGGTAATAAATCTTTCAGGCTTTGTGGGCCTTATAGTCTCTGCCATATTACTCATCTCTGTCGTAGAGTGAAACCAGCTATAGACACTACATGAACACATGCACACAGCTGTATTTCAATAAAACTTTAATTACAAAAACAGACAGCAAACTGGATTTGGCCTGTGGGCCATTGTTTTGTGACTCTGGCCCTCAATCCTACTGTGAATGGCAGAGACCTTTGATTTAAGCTAACATGCAACAGTAGTTAAATTTTTAAATTATTTATCTAGTGATTAGTACCTCTACAGAAACACCGAGATAAAATATTTCAGTGATTCATCTGAAAGTTACTTTTGGGCTATCCTTAGGGAGAAAGTAGAGGGCATTGGTCAAAAAAATGGGCTTATGGGTCAGATAAAACAAGATGGAGTCCTGCCTTGTTACTTATTGATTGTATGACTTTGGGCAAGTCACTAAGTCTCTTTTTGCTTGTTTCTTTACAAAATGGAGTAGTAGTACTCATTTTAAAGGTATTCTTAAGAATTAAAAAAAGAAAATACATATGAAGAGAGTAGCATGTGCCGGCACAGAGTGAGCATTTCAGGATGGAGCCATGCAGACAGTGCGAGGAGCAATTATGCGGCTACAGGTCGGGGCACAGGTACTATGGCCAGGGGCCTTCAGGAAAGCAGATACTTAGGCCTGGTATAGGGAGTGGGAAGTTATAAAACAGCAATCAAATTTTGAATCCGTCACCCTCCTCTCTAGGACATCTCTGACAAGGAGGTGGGTATGGACATTCTTTATTTCAAAAGCAGGTCCTATGATCCTCAAGAGGAAGGGACAGGAGGGAGACCTCCTATGTGCTTCCATTCAGCTGAGCTCAAGAGGTCACTGAGCTCAGCTTACTCCTTTTGTCATCTGCTTCAAATGACTTTTAAAAATGTAGTGGAAACAGAGGCATGAAGGCAGAAGCTCAGATAGCCTGCCTCTAAATTACTGGGAGGAGAAAAGTCCATCTTGATTAATTACCAAGCTGAGCTATGTTAAGAGAGAGATTCACTTGGTATCGAGCATCGAGGTTCCTAGACCAGGGAAAATAGCTCTGACCAGATGCAACAGTTCCACTGATGAGGCCACTTCATCCAAGATGCTGCATCTGGGGGGCAAATCATCTCATTTGTCACCAGCTGCAAGTCACTCAGCACTTCTCTGGCAGAGCTAGAGTGATTTATTTTAATTGCCCAGCTGCCGGTCACTGTGTTCCAGCCCTGCAGCAGGGGATGGGCCCTGGATGCTCGTGGTGAGTCGAAGGGGTGGGGAGCTCAGGGCTGTACAACAAGGTCTAAGGAAATCCCAGTAATTTGTGTGCTAGTGTACTGTTCTAGCATTGCAGAGCTATGCTTTGAAGGATGGCCTTTTCCTATTCCCCCCCCATTTAAGTAGGTTGTGGGAGTGTAGGTTATGACACAGTTTGGAAAAAAAAAAAAAATGGATGTAGATAAATTCATTCATTTTTTAAAAATTTACTGATTCTTTGGTTCACTCTCTAAGCCTTGGTTTCCACACCTGAAAATGGAGATAATAAATCCCACCTCATGAAATGTGGAAATTCAATGAGTAAGTCATGTCTTGCACTTGGAGCAGACAGTAAAGCTCAAGATGTCACCTGTGACGATGACGATTATGTCTTTTAGAAATACTCTTCTTAACTTCTAAATTCTGTATTTCCTGCTCTGCCTGTGTTCCAGCCTCATTAGCCTTCTTGCACTTCCTAGAACACACCAAATTCTTTCCCACATCAGGACATTTGTTGTTCCCTCTGCCTGGAGCTCACCTCTCTGAAATTGTCCCAAGCTTGCCTCCATCTACCCTTCAGGTCTATGTTCAAATGCCACTCTCCTTAATTTCTTTGCAGGTTCATCCTTCTTAGTCTCCTTTGCTGGTTCTTCCTTTTTGCTTAGGCTCAAGCTCTTGTGCCCAGAGCTCAGGACTCAGCCTTCTGCCTGTCCCTGTCTACAATCTTGCTGGAGATGATCAGCTCCAGTCCCACTACCTTTTTTTTTAAAAAAATATATCTATTGATTTCTGAGAGAGAAAAGGAGAGGGAGAGGGAGAGGGAAAGAGAAACATCAATGTTGAGAGAGTTGTCATTGATCGGCTACCTCCTGCATGCCTCCTACTGGGGATCGAGCCCACAACCCAGGCATGTGCCCTGACCGGGAATGAAACTGTGATCTCCTGGATCCTAGGTTGATCCTCAACCACTGAGCCATGCCCAGCAGGCCCCCACTACCTTTATACATACATGCTGATAACTCCCAAATTCAGCTCTCCAGTCCCTCTCCTGAACTATAAACACATGTATCTCACTGCCTACTTGACACCCACCTCAAACCTGAAATATCCAAAACAAAATTCTTAATGAGCTCCCACCAAAGAGCCCAAATAAATACACATAACTTACTTGTCTCCATCTTCATCTCAGGAAATGGCACCATTGTCCACCCTGCTATTCAAACCAAACACCAGGGAGACATTTCTGACTTGTCTCTTTCCCTTACTCTCACAGCCAGTCCATCAAATCCAATCATCTCTATCCCAAATAACATTCTAGATACTAGATTTTAGTGTCACATTTCCTTGCTGCTTCTTTTGTCCTTGTACAACCCACGTCCACACAATAGCCAGGAGGATCTTTTAAAACCGTAAATAGGATCATGTTGTTTTCCAGCCCACTTAAAATCTGTCACACTTAGAAAATAAATCCAAATGCCCTGCCAAGGTCAACCTGACCTGGCCCACCTCTAATCTCATCTTGTCCTGTATTTCCCGCTCTGCCTATGTTCCAGCTTCATTAGCCTTCTTGCACTTCCTAGAACACACCAAATTCTTACCCACCTCAGGACATTTGTTGTTCCCTCTGCCTGGAGCTCACCTCCCGGAAATTATCCCAAGCTTGCCTCCATCTACCCTTCAGGTCTATGTTCAGATGTCACCTCCTCACATACACCACTTATATAGGCACAAGACCGATAGTCAAGTACTGTAAGGGAAAGTTGAAAAGAACTTTGAAGAGACAGTTCAAGAGGGCATGAAACCGTTAAGCGGTAAATGACTAGGGTCTGCGCAGTCTGCCTGGAGGATTCATTCTGCCAGCGGGTCTGTAAGGTTTCTGCCACCTAGATTTGCTCATCTTACCTTGTTTCCTTTTGTTCCTAGCACTTATCAAAGTCTAAAGTGTTTTTTATATAATTATGTATTTATTGATTGATTAGCTTACTCATTTATTATCTGTCTCCCTCCACTAAAATGTAAATTCAGTGAGGACAGGGATCTTATCTGTGTCATTCACTGCTATGTCCCTGGCACCTTGCATAGTGCACAGCACATAGTAGGTGCTCAATGAACATATACTAAATAAATGAATGATTATACAGTGTTATTGAGGACTGACTTTATATATACCATGCCTGTTGGGAAATGCATAAGAAGTTTCTTTTCAAGGAAATCAATTGAATAGAATGAATGTGATCCACACAGAAGTGGCGATGATACCTGGGCTGGGGTGACCAGCATGGGGAATGACTGATTAAGTGCCAAGGACGTGCTGAAGTGAGAAAAGTCATGTCCAAATGGGAAAAATCTGGGAAGGCAGCATGGGAGAGGAGACATTTAACTGGAATGTGCAGAGCAGGCAGGCTTGGAGCATTCTGAGAGAGAGAGAAAGGCATTTCCTGGAGCAGGAACAGCCTGTGCAATGGTGTGGAAGTGGCATAAGAATGTAACCAAACAAAAACTTCACTTTGCACTAAACCTGTTAACCACCCAGCAGCCACTGTATCTGAGAGCCTACTTAGAGCTGGACTCTGAGGAAGATATTGGACATCCATTTTTCATCACTCTGTAGGCCAAGTACGCATAGTCCTTTTGATAAACGAGGAGATCGAGGTTCAGAGAGATGAAATAATTAAGCCACAAAGCAAGGGATGCAGCTTGAATATGAACCCAGGTCCATCACATTCCAGTGGTGTGATTTCACTGAGCTGAAAGTGGGTCCAGCTTAGACCAGAGTACACCCTTCATCTCAAGCTTTACCTTCTCAGATCCCAAGCACCACTTACCCACAGTTCCTAGACACAGAGGAATACTTGGCACCTTACTGGTGTTAAAAATGGGACTTCCTCCACATATATTTTTGGGTTTAAGTTCTTAGAAGAAGCCACTCTCTTTTTATAGCTAGCTGCCTACTGGCCAGCCCACAATGCCAAAACATATGGTTTCCTTGTATCCAGAGCCCTTCTTAGAGCTCCTATGATTTGCTGATCCACCAGCTGGTTTCAGAAGTGAGATGGGCTCCAAGGGCCTGGGTCCCTGCCTCCGTGGGCCAGGTGAGGGCCTGGCTTGTCGTCTGTGGTCCAACATAACTGGTATTTGAAGCCCTTAGAGCTTCATATTTAAATGTGGGATGTTGTGGGCTTTTAAAAAAGAGACCCCAACCCATCAGCAAATGGGAGATAAGATAACCATATGTGCTTTAATTAACGTTTGGTTAGCTCCAGCACAAGGCATGTATTAAAAGGAGCTATTTTACTTAAAATAGCCAACTAAAAACCCTCCATTTGTCAGTTGCTTTTTCATTCTACCCAGTTCCCTATATATTCAGCCCTCCCTTCCACATATCTCCAACTAAGCTACCAGGGCAGCCCCAGAGGCAGGGAACTATTTTTCTTTGCCTCACTCAATTCCCCCCCCCCCCCATTATTTCATCAAAGGGACACTCAGCTCTTTCCAAGACTGCTGTCTCTCCCATTTATTAACTGTGGTTTGGGACAAGGTATTTCATATCTCGGGGCCTCAGTTTCACCTCTCTGTGAATGGGGGTAATAACAGGAACAACCTGAAATCACTGTTGTGAGGATAAGCTGTACTGTGCTTAGCAGAGTGCCTGGACTAGGGAAGATACCTGCTTGGGGCAGCTACTGCCACTCAGAAGTGACAGACGACATGGAAGGAAGTTTTCAGTATGCTAAGTGAGAAAAAGCATATTATAAAATAGGCTATACTACATGACCTCGTCTGAAAATACAGTTTTGGCAGAAATAAATGTCTGGAAGTGTAAACTAAGATGTTATAGGAGTTATCTAGCTGGCTGGACTATGGGCTTTCTTTCTATTCCATCTTCTATTTTTTAACTTTCTAAATGAATATCTATTATATTTATGATATGTAGAAAACCTAGAACATAATGGTTAAAATTATGAACTGGAGTTACCCAATCTGGGTTCAAATCCCAGCTCCTTCTTTTACTTGCTGTGTGACCTTGGGAAAGTGGCTTAGGCTCTCTGATTTTCAGCTCACTCATGTAGAAAATGGAGATAATAGCAAGATCGCCTCATGCCAGCCATTAAGTATTGTTCTTTCCTCACTAACTTGGTGGGTGGCAGGGAAGGAAGGGACTGCTGTAGTCAGGGAAAGTCTCTCTGAGGTGGTGATAGTTTAGCTGAGAGCTGAAGGTTGAGAATGATCTAGATGTGTGAAGAATCTAGGGGAGCAACATTCCAGACAGAAGATACAGGAAGAGCAGAGGTTCCAGGGTAGGAAGAGGTTTCATGTGTTCAATGTCATTGACAACATAGGGTGAGTCTAGAGATTGAGGCAGAGACTAGATCAAGCAGAGTGTCTGAAACCAGGGCATGGATCCTGGACTTAATGGTCAAAAGTCCAGCTCCAGTGCTACCTCCTCCAAGAAGCTTGCCTGGCTGCTACTTCCTACCTTACTTCTTGTTTCTCTGAACTCATCTTTGTTTCCCATCAGTACTACTCCTTATTCTACTTTTTTTGTTGTTTTTTTCAATGTTACCTCTGCAGTAAATTATTGTATCATTATGGAATTTTAGATTTCTTCATAATTCCCTAGAACCTAATGCAGTCTCAATATTTGTTGTAAGCAATTTTATTTATTTTTAAAAAATATATCTTTATTGATTTCAGTGAGAGGAAAGGAGAAGGAGAGAGAGAGATAGAAACATCAATGATGAGAGAGTCATTGATCAAGCCCACAACCGGGCATGTGCCCTGACTGGGAATCGAACCCTGATCGCCTGGATCCCAGGTTGACGCTCAACCTCTGAGCCATGCCTGGCCAGGCAGCAGTTTTAATGCTTTTTTTTTTTTTGAGCTATCTATTCAGGAAAATATTTCTTAAGCTAATTAATAGCAAAAACATAATTGTGTGAGGAACCATTTATCCTATGAGTTAATAAAATGATTTCAAAAACTTTAAAAGCATCCATTTTGAGACAGTGTTATCAGATAATTCTTACTTAGTCATGTTTCCTCAGAATCTTTGCTCTGCAAAGTGGTTGCCCTAGAGCAAATTATTGCATAAAGTTAAAATAATAAAACTATCTTTAAAAATTTTGTAAAAGGCTGATCTCACAAATTTAGGCAGAACTGTAAGATAACTTGTGGGTGTTGTTTTAAACCAGTAAGTTTGTGGTAACTTGTTAACTTGTTAACACAGCAATAGGAGACTAAAGTATGAGTGGGAATCACTATGCAATGTTCCTTTAAACCATCTCTTGTGTCTGCCATTTGAGAATGGCTGCAGTAAATCCCTCACCCGTTGTTCCGTCCTGGCTGGGTCCTCCACTTTTCCCCATTTATGTTCTCTCAATGAAGTCAGGCTAGGCTCTTGGCTGCTCTGCCAAGAACTAGGCGGTGATTTCGGACAAGTTACTTAACCACACTAAGCCTTCGTTTTCTTTCCTACAAAATGGGATGTGGGGTGCAGAAAATTGTCCCCTCAAAGACATCCATGCCTTAGTCCCTAGAACCTGTAAATATGTTACATTACATGGTAAGAGAGACTTTTCAGATAGGATTAAGGACAGGGACCGAGCCAGAGTGTTATCCATCCAGGTGGACTCAATATAATCACACTGACTCTTAAAAGTGGAAGAGAGAGTCAAAGTGTGAGGGGCATTTGGCCCTCCATTTCTAGCTTAGAAGCTAGAGGAAGAGGGCCGTGAGCCAAGGAATGAGAAAGCTGGGAAGAGCCCTTAGCTGAAAGCCAGCAAGGAAACAAGGACCTGAGCCCTGTAACCACAGGAATTCAAACATGCCATCAATCTGAATGAGAGAGAAAATGGATTCTACCCTGAAGCCCCCAGAAAGGAATATGTATGTCACCACCTTTTGGCCCAGTGAGAGTCATACTGAATTTTCGACCCACAGAACTCTAAGGTAATACAATCATGTTGTTTTGAGCTGCTAAGTTTTGTTATGGCAGCAACAGAAAACTTATACAGAGATGTTGTGAAGAGTAAATACACGCAAATCATATAGGACGGAGACTGGCCCAGTGAGTGCCCAATCCAGGGTATTTATTCTCACTACTGTTTTTATTTGTCATTCACTGCTCTGGCCACACTCACCTTCCCTGACTACTTCTAGTGCTTTCATTAGTGCACGCCTCTTCTCTTGTTGCTTCTCTACGTATGTCCTTAGATATTCAAAGTTCATTTCAGATGCTGTCATCTCCAAGAAGATTTCCCCGATCCATTCAGCCAAGTGCAATCTCTTCCACTGCAGCACTTTTTTTGGGGGGGGGTCCCTTTGCTAGCTATTATGTTTATTCAAACCTAAGGTTGTATGATTGGTTTCTTTTTCTTTATTAAATTCTATATGCTATGATAACAAAACATCCCCAAATCTTTGCTTAAGACAATCAGGTATATTTCTTTCTTTCTTATTTAAAATTTTGTTTTGTTGTGGCAAGAACTGTTAACGTGAGACCTACCCTCTTAACAAATTAAGTATACAGTACGGTACTGTTAATTATAGGCACCATGTTTTACAGCTGATCTCTAGAACTTATCTGAATCTTAATGCCCATTGATTAGCATATCTTCAAAGTTCATTCATGTGGTTGCATATTACAGAATTTCCTTCTTTCTAAAGGCTGAATAATATTCTATTATATGTATATGCCACACTTTCTGTATCCACTCATCTGTTGGTGGCTATCTAGATTGTTCCATATCTTGGCTATTGTGAATAGTGCTGCAATGAGCATGGGAGTGCTAATATCTCTTTGAAGTCCTGATTTTAATTCTTTGGGATAAATATCCAAGAGGAGGGTAGCTAGATTACATGGTAGCTTTATTTTTAATTTTTTGAGGATCCTACTATTTTCTACAGTAGCTGTGCCATTTTGCATTCCCACAAGGAGTGTGCAAGGGTTCCAGTTTCTCCACAGCCTTGCCAACACTTGTCTTAGTTTCAGGTATATTTCTTGCTTATGCCACATGTACAGGTGGGTTGGGGGCTATTTTCTCTTCATTCTGCCTTTGTGGCCAAGACTGACAAAGCAGCTGTCATCTGGAACATCCCCAGTTGCATACTGGCTCTTAAAGCTTTTTCCCAGTAGTGACATGTGTCACTACTGTTTATATTTCATCAAACAGATGAAATAAAATGACAGCACCTAACATCAGTATGGAGAGGGCCAAGCAATCTTACCCTGGGCTCAAGAGAAAGAGAACTGGGTATATCTGGTGGACAGAATTCATGGCAACCACAGTTCTCGCCCACAACAGTGCCCTGGGAAGAAATTTTTACCACAGTTCCCATTTTGCAGATGGAGAGCTTGGGGTTCAGAAAGAATGGTGATTGGTCACGTATTTTGTAAGTGACATGGTTGGAACTGGGACCCGACTGTCCTTCCATCCTTCCTTCATCCCTGTGGCAACTCTATCAAATGCTGTTAGGAGCCTTACACTGGGCTGAGGGTGCAGCAGAAAACAAGCTTTCCCCAGCCCCCATCCTCATTCATATGTGTCATCTACTACTGTGTCCTGTTCTTTCACGCCTCCACATCTACCTCTGTCCTCTCTCTCAGCCTCATGGGCTACCTGTTTTTAGAGTTGTCCTCCCCCACTCTGCACAACTAGATCACAGACAACTGGAGGGCAAGAGTAGGATTTCAACTTTGGTTTCCTTACAACCCTGAATGTATTAGGCATGCAACAAATGTTCTTTGGATTAAACACAAAACTGAAAATGAACTTCACTTTAGATGCCAAACATTTGTTCTCTGCTTATATCCCCCTGTGTGTTCCCAAAACAAGTATATTAATAGGGATTTGTATGTGCTGTGCCAGTTTATTACAGAGAACATTACCTATCAGCATATAGTTGAAAAAGATATTAATAAGATCGTCAGCAATATGCGTCATAAATCACTCTGAAAATTGTCAAAGTAATTTCTTAATCTCCCTTTTTTTCTTACAAGAGATTCCACTTCTTTGAGTGGCTTATACTAAATTGACAGTTCTAATCATCAGTCGTGAAAACTCAAGCTTATAAAGCTAAGGCAGATTAGAAATAAATTTTTCAGAGACATAGTCAAGCTGCTTCCCATAAAGGATGTCATGTGTTTCACTGGTTGGGTTTAGGGGAGAAAGGGAAGCCTGTGAAGGAAGATGGAGCTGGGAAAAGATTAGGAGGGGAGTGCATGTGTCTTGCGCACCTGTGTGGCCTCCAGGGGCTTAGCCTATCACTCGTAACTTCCTGCACTGTGCCCTTGACCCAGTGGGAATGTCAGGGAAGGGCCTGCTTTATTTTACGTCTCGCAGCTCTGGGTCCTGACATAACTTGAAGCTGGACCCTGGCCCAGCCTGGGAACGCAGTTTGTCCTCAGTCTGCAGGGATTTTAGGAGTCAACCTTGAGTCAGCTTTGATGCTGTCACCCATTGACATTTATTCAACAGAGATTTACCAAGTACCTTCTGTGTAATGGGCCTGTGCTGACGATGCTTCTAGGCTTTCCAGAGGACGGACCTACCAAGCTGAGTCCTGAAGAAAGAGCTCAGCAGGGGAGGTATTATGGGAAGAGAAAATAAAAAGAATCAAAGATGTGGGAATGGAAGAGATCAATGGTCTCCCAGTGGAGAAGCAGCAGAGGAATGCAGGAGGGGCCTTTGTGGGAAGGGTGCAGAGTGGTGGGCAATGAGGCTAGGGAAGAGGCCATGCAGGGTCCTGGGTTACTGGAAGGAGTCTGTGCAGAAGAGCAATGAGAGATGAAAGCAGGGGGTGACATGAACCAACACACATGTTTTGTGAAAACACTCTATAAAACAGAGAATGGGTTGGAGTGATGTGACAACAAGAATGGAGGCATGGAAACAATAAAGCAATGCTGCAGGAGCCCAGGTCAGAGATGATAAGTACCTGGACCATGTACATGGTAGCAGCAAGGGTGGACAAAAGCAAGCAGACTTAAGTAGATTTAGGAGGTAGAATCTCCATTTGAAGATTGACTGGCTATAGAGAGTGAAAGAGAGGGCTCCATTTTTTTGAGTGACCATTTCATGTCAGACATTCTAAGATGTTTATCTTTGTTTCTCACTGCATGCTAAGAGGGAGGTAGCATGTAAAACAGAGGTTTTACGTATGGGGAAGCTGAAGCTTGGTAAGATTAGGTGTCTAACCCACAGCTAGTCTGAATCCAGAGTTTACCTTTAAGCCCTAGACCATCCTGTCTCTCTTCCCTTATCTTCCAGGCTTTTGATTGGGCATCTGAGAAGAGAATGGTCACATTTTTCTGAGATGGGGAGCACTAGGAAAAGCAAATATTCTAGTAGAATCTTCCCCACATTTTCTGGTGGAAAAACAGCTACTGCACAGCCCTGGACAATGACATCTACAGCCTTGCAGGAATGTCCACTGTTTCCTCCTGCATCCTGTCTGGATGGGCACTCAGTCTGAGTCTCTTTTCTTGGTGAGCTAGATCTGCCCTGTTCCTGTTGCTCAGTCTGTTCAGTTCTGTGGTAGGAATGGGAGCCCCTGTGTACATCCCTCTTTAGATTTTTAGCAGTTACCATTTAAATTAGGAATGGAATTTTCTCTGGAAATGAGAAATGGGGTAGGCCCCAGTAGGGGAGAAAAATGCCTGATATAAAGGAGGAGGAGAGATACCTGGTATATTAGAGCAGTCGACTGGGGAGCAGCTGTGTTAACCATGGACAAGGTACCTACTTCATTTCAAGTCTGTTTCCCCATCTGTATGTAAAACACAAGAGAGGGAATAATGCTTGCCTGTCTCATAATTGTTGCAAAGATCAAATGCAATAAACGATGACTGTACTTTGAAAATCAATACACTGCTTGCAAATGAGAGGACTTAAAATTCTGATATCACGAGGTAGAATCAGACACACAAGTGCTGGAACGTACCTTGGGGATCCTCAAGGTCATCCTGATTAGTTTACAGGTGAGGAAAATGAGGCTGAGGCTCAGAGAGATTAAATGACTTTTCCCAAAGTCACTCTCAAAATTGATATTGGAGCTAGGTTTAGAAGGCAAATCCCCCTTCCTAAGCTGAGGGTTTTATCTACAGTATTGCTTTGGAAGGATAACATAGTAATTGACCCCTGTGGGTTCTGGAGTCAGATCAACTGGAGTTTGACCTCCCAGCTTTGCCACTTGTTAATTGTGTGGTCTTAACCAATTTATGTAATCTTTTTGAACCTCATTTTTTTTCATTTATAAAAATGAAATAGTACTATTGCTAACTCAAAGGGTTGTTTTGAAGATTAAATGTGATAATGCTTGAAGAACTGTATAAACAGTGGTAGTGCTTATTATGATTAAGATTCTATGTTGCGTGTTTGCCATATGCCACCATCCTATCCTCCCAAGTGAAGACTGACCTACTCTAAACTTCAGAGGTTTACAACCCAATGCATTCCTTCCCTTAATTTGGTCTCCTCCATAGACATTGGGTCAAAGAAAAGACCATTCTCTAATGATCCCAAATACTTTCCTCAAGTCTACCTCTAACCAGGATTTCCTATCTTAGTTTAAAACCTGGTCAAGAGGCTGCCTGTGTACTTTGTTCTAGCCTAGTTGAATATTTTATGCAAATAACTGAGAAAGGTTGGAGAGGGAGATGGAATTTAATTGATATAGGATTAGAGCGTCCATTCTGTTTTCTCTGGGAAATCCTTATTCAGAGGTATGAAGGGACTGGATAATTAAGAAAACTCAGAGGTGTTATCAGATCTGACTCTAGGGAATTGCACCTTGCACCATTAAAGATAAAACTCAGGATGAGACCTCTCTGAAAGTTAAAGCACCAGAGAAGAATGAAGCTTCTTTGAATCCAGGGCTACGTCATGAAAATGAGTTCTGGGTTCGGCCAACCCCAAACCCACAGAGATCATGACGTGGCTAGAGGCTGAGCCTGTCTCCTTGATAAACATAAATCCGGAATCACTATCACCATGGGTTTAATCACATCTTGACTATATGCAAAAGGCTCTAGCCTCTGCCCAGGTTTCCTATCCAAACTCAATTTTTGTAAATGTTAAATAAAGGTTTCAGTTTGCTTACTGCTTTCTCACTCCTCTATGGGAATGATTGCAGAGGGGCATAACATACCAACATCTACATATGCATTTCTGATAAGAAGACATGACAATTTGAGGTCAGACTTCTTATAGGAAGAATTATAGAAATTGCCCTTTATGTTGTAGGCCTGCTCCAGTTTACCAAACACAGTGACTTCCATTAGCTCATAATTCTTGCCACAGCCCCGTGTCCAGTTTCCTACTCTCTCATTACTTGACCCCAGGGCAGCCTTTGATCTAGGTGTTCATGCCATCCTCTTTGATATACTCCCCTCACTTGGGCACTGACTCTCCTGTTTTCTTCCTCCTTTCCTGGCTGCTCCTTTTCAGTCCCTTCTGATGGCTCTTCATGACCTCCAAGTGCTCAGAGGTCCAGGGATTGGATCTCTCCTTTTCAGTATCTAAACTCACTCCCAAGGTAACCTCATCCAGTCCCATGGCTGGAAATACTGTATGCTCATGACTCCTAAAATGTTGAAGTCCAGTCTGGACCATCTCCCCCACCTCCAGACCCATGAGTCCATTCTGTATTTCCTCTTGGGTGTCTAATAATCATCTCATACCTAACACATTTCAAATGAAACCCTTAATTTCTCTCCATTTCACATCTGTTTCTCTGCAGATGTTCCCCATTCCACCTCAGTAAGTGGCATCACCATTCCGTTAGATACTGAGACCTAAAATATTAGCTGCTCTCTATCCCTCACATCCCATTTCCAATCCATCATAAATCTCATTAGTTCTACCTTCAGAATATATTCTGGGACAGACCCCTTCTTACCAACTCCACAGTTATCACACTACTCTAAGCCCATCATTTCTTGCCTAGACTAATGCAATACCCTCCTAACTGATCTCCCTTCTTTCAACCTGTAATAGTCCCATTTTTCACACCCCAGCTTGCAGGGTTTCTCAACCTCAAAACTATTGATATTTTGGGTGGGATAACTCTTTGTGGGGAGAGGATGTCCTGTCCATTGTAGGATGGCTATCATCCCTGGCCTGTACTCATTAGATCCCAGTAGCTCACCTACTCTAGTGTTGCCAGCCAAAAATGTCTCCAAACCTTATCAAATGTCTTTTGGGGAGGCAAAATTATAAAATTATCCCTGGTTGAGAATCACTGAGTTAGAGAGAGATACTTTAAAAATGTAAATCAGATAAAATTGTTCTGCTCTAAACTGCCCAATGGTGGTTGCCAGGGGCTGGGTGGGGGTGGCAGGTTGGGAGTGGGAGATGGAAAGTTACTAATTAACTGGCATAAAGTTTCAGTTAAATAAATGAATAAGCTCTAGAGATTTCCTATACAACATTGTACCTATAGACAACAATAAAGTATTGTACACTAAACATTTGTTAAGAGGGTAGATCTCATGTTAAGTGAGAACACTTTTCTTATCACAATAATAAAAAAAAATCCAAGTTCCTGACAATGACTGACAAGGCATTTTCTGAAATACCCTTCCCCTGCCTTTTTACTTGGCTAATAGATATTAGCCATCTTCCCCTAGAAAGCCTTCCCTGGCCTATCCCCTAATCTGGGGTAAGGTCCCGGCTCCAGGCTCCAGGCTCCTATGACATCCTGTTCTTCCTCTGACGCAGCACACGTAACATCCTGGCTACTGAACTGTGAACACCCTGAGGGCTGGAACGGTGCCGTACTTATCACTGTATCCTTCCCTTGTGCACAGCATAGCACCTGGAGTGGAGCATTTAAGTAACTATATGGTGGGCTGACTGGAGCTGCAGAATGAACCTGGCCTGTACTACAGATAGGGATACGATACCCAACCTGGTTGGGATGTTGAAAGCAGATGTAATTATGAAACCAGATACTACCATGTCTTAGCATTTTCCTTTCTTATTCAGTAGTTCCATAATCACTCTGGTGAAACCTCAGGGACAGTCTTTACTCTTAGGGTTGTTAGAGAAATCCTTGGTTAGAGAAACCTTTCATTCAACAAATACTGTGTACTCTGTGAGCATGTACTGTCAGACCCTGAGCTGGATGCCAGATATCTTTTGGTGGATAGACTGTTCCATACACAGGAACTTGTAGAGCTTGCCTTGCAGCATGGGTGATGGTCACTTAGTGCAAAATAACTTAATACGTTACTGAATTGCTATTGTAAACATTAGGGAAAGTGGGGGCAGAGGAGAGAAACTCGCATATAGAGACAACTGCGAAGCAAAAATCCTGAGTTAAAAATACAATGCATGGTGCATTAGGAATGTGGTGGCAGCATGGAGAGGGAGGGACAGAGGAGTGCTCTGCATTGAGGTTGGGAGACAGGCAGGAGCCAGAACAGACGGGGCTCTTCCTCTCCTCCCCACCCCACAATTCTAGAATTGTTTCCAATGGCTTCACTTTTAGGCCACATTCCTTCTTTAGAATTGTGAGTGTGCCATCCTCACTTGAACGAAGTTTTCCTCCCCTCCCCCCCATGCAAGTCCTATTTATTCTTCAAGGTCAAGCTCAATGCCTTCCTCCACCGTGAAAAACAAGAACTTTAAAGAGCCACAACCAATAAGGAATGAAGAAAGGCACAGATGTGACTGGGTAATACTGAGCAGTTCAGCTTAAATGGGACAAAAGATGCCCTTCTAGGGAGTTCACTTCAGAATATGGCAGATCCTGGCATTTCTAGGTGATTTATGAGGAAGAAAATATAGTGGACAGTTGAGAACACACACTTTGGAGTTGGTCAGACCTGAGTTAAATCTGGGCTCCCTACTTTATTAGCTGTGTGACCTAGAGCAACTCTTCCAATCTCGGTTGGTTGTTTCTAGAGTAAGGATGAGTATATCTACCTTATAGGGACAGGGTTAGGGATAACGAAGGGTTCTTAAGAATTTAAATACATAATGCATGCAAAACAGTTACAACAGTGTAACACCCACATGGTGTTAAACAAGTGTTATTATTACTATTATCATTGTCATGCTTCCCCATTGTTCCTTAACTAAATCGTAAGTGCATTAAATGAGGTAACGTGTCAATTCTAACATAAAGTACATCTCCTGGTGAATCCTCACTAAATTCAAGTTCCCCTCTCTCCCAATCTCTTTTTACAAACAAGTACTGTGTACTCCCTACTAATCTTCAGCACTGTGTTATGTACATTGTTGCAGGCTAATGATATTCATTATTGGAGAATATTTGCATTTATATTTTTCAAAATTAGTATGGGAGTAGAAAGAAAATCTGTGGCCAAATTTATATAAAATGCTCTAAGATAATGAGGATTTTAATAGCTAGGAAAAGAGTTGTAATAGCAACTGTTTTTCTTCTCTCATTCAACTGATAACAAAATAACAATGGGATTACAGGGAAATGAATCTAATTTAACTACAGTTGCCCCAAGGGAGAGGCTGACCCAGAGGACCCAGCTATCAGCAACTGTACTAATGTGAGGGATGCTGGAGTGGTCATAGGCCCACCAGGTCTTAGTTTAATGTTCATTCGCTAAGGAGGAGTAATACTTCTTGAGTCTTTAAAAGCAACTCAGATCTGCTTCACTCACTTGATTTCCCCTGAGAGAGGTAATCTGGCAAAGGGAAATGCTATAAAACATTTGCCTTTGCAGATTCTCACGGATTCCTTAATATAGGCACTGTGACCCATGAAAATCAAGATTGGTACAAGACACACAAAGGAGACCTTTATCAAAGTAGATTGACTTAAATACCATACTCCCATGATGCAGTTAGTTCAGAATTTAATTAGCTCAAACTTAATTCATATAGCTTTCCAGGAATTGCTCTATCACAAAGAAAAATCCATTTCTATTATCACTTTATTTTGATTGACAGTTACAGAAAATAAATATTTTGGTGTCATATGAATAAACTCTCTGTTGTCTGCTCTTTATCAGGTAATGAAGTAACAGTAGCCAGCCTAGTTTACACAATGTAGCATATGATTTCTACAGTAGTTTACATGGTTTATATCAGTGGCTCAAAAATACCTTCCACTAAATTTCGTTGGTCTGATAAGTAAAAGAACCATAGTGGTGAGTTCAGATTACAGGACCCAGAGCCAGGCCAACTCCCTGGGAGTTCTCCCATGGTCCTGGTGCCTGCAGCTATAACCACTTTGTCTGTTGATGTGACTTATGTTGTGGATTCCCTTGGCTTCTGCTATAGATTATTCACCCTGTGTATGTCATGGCACAAGGCATCCCAGCAAATGTTTTTGTTTTCTTATTGGGGACCTTATTGACACCTCTGGACTTCCATGAGTACCATATGGAATATCATGGAGTGACTGCTATGCTCCAGGCCCTCTAATGGAAATGGATACAGAAATGAGTAAAAATTGGTTTCTGCTCTTAGAGAGCTCACATTCTAGTTGGGAAAAAAGAGAGGAATTATAGAATTACAGACCATGTCCTAAAAAATAATAGAAATATAAAAAAAAGTACATGGGATTTCTGAGGTAAGAGCTGTCCTAGCAGCTGAAGCAGAGGAGAGCAGGAGAGACTTCCCCGAGAAAGTGATATTTGAGCTGGGTTGCAGAGAACAAGGGGCCGTGGGATAGACTCTCTGGGCAAAGGGACAGGGATGCAAGAGAACACAAGAGAGGCCAGAATATAGGAGAGGTAGAGACAGACAGCAACAGAGGTAGAGACATACAGACAAGGCTAGAAAAGTAGAAGCCAGACTTTAAAGAACTTTGCCCTGCCCCGAGTCCACTGTAGGTGCCTAACACATACATTTGCTAAAACTGATTGACTGAATTGTTTATAAAGTACTGAAAAAAATGTGAGTGTTTTAGAGGTTTCAGCAAATGATTGAACGGTTCAATTTTTGCCAGGTACAGTTTTGATGTATCGAGTGTGTGGCGTTTTATTTTGCTGCAACAGAAGGGGAACATTGTTTATCCCATCCTTTTAAAGCCGTAGCTTTTCAACAGGGTTGACATAAACGGGTGGCAAACTCACAAGATGAAACGGAACCAAATTTTGCACCAAACAGTTTTTCTTCTGTGGTTCAAGGCCATGGATGAGTTTGCTTTTTGTGAGAGTTATTTTTGTTTTTATCATGTGCAGAGAGCCGGGTGATTCACGACTCCGTCAACACCCCTAGTTTAACTGCTCCAGCACAGCGATAGCCTTAGACTCAACTGGCACAAACATGCTACCTTAAAACTTTCTACCTTTTTTATTCGCTCATCTCTCTTACGGTGGTGGCGGCGCCAGTTCCACCCACAGCTTTCTTCACACACTGAGTTGAAACTAAATGTCAATAAAAGCAACCATGTTTTGAATGCTCAACAAATTCCTCCTTGTCTCTCACTACCTTCTATGTTATTTTACGTGCAGTTTCTTCTTTTAGGTTAATTGAAATGAAAGGGAATTAATTCCTCTCTGCCTTTCTCTGGCAGTCTCTAGAGTTTTGTGTTGCTCCATGTTTGAATGCTAAAAGGATACCTTTTTGCCCAGCCGATATGGCTCACTCAGTGGCTGAGCATTTACCTAGGATCCAAGAAGTCGAGGTTCAATTCCCGGTCAGGATACATGCCCGGGTTGCAGGCTCGATCCCCAGTAGGGAGCTTGTAGGAGGCAGTTGGTCAATGACTCATCACTGATGTTTCTATCTCTCTCTCTCCCTCTCCCTTCCTCTCTCTGAAATCGATAAAGATATATTTTAAAAAAAACAAAAAACAAAAAACTAATTTAAAAAAATAAAAATAAAGTAAAAGGATGCCTTTTCTACCCAGAAGTGTCCTCAACTTTGCCCATCACTTTTCGGTGTATTGAAATACTGTCCAGAAAATCACTGATAGACTCTCAGCTATTGATTTGTTTTAGCCTTTGAGAAAACCACAATCACTGATGCTCCAATGGAATCATTCTATTGCATAGTTAGAAAACACTGCAGACATGATCTCATACGAGCCTTGTGTAAAAAGAATCCTTTCCATACACCCCAATCCCAATAGAATTATCCAGCATCTGTTTCAGCACCCATGAGCAAGCTTCACAGACACCTAGTTACCAGTTACCAAGACTTATTGTGAAGCTATACTAATTAAGATAGAGTGGTACGGGGCAAGAATAGACAAGCATATCAACAGAACAGAATCAGTAGTCCTGAAACAGACCAATAGGCATTTGGTGACCTGGTGTATGAGAAAGGGCCATGTAGTAGAGAAAAAGACTGGCTTTCTCAGTACATGGTGCTAGCTGCACATGGGCTATTCATGTACAACAACAACAACAACCATAACAATAGTGATCTTGACCCTCTATCTTGCACATGTCTATGACACATAGTTCTAAATGCAAAAGGTAAAATTTCAGAATAAATCATAGAAGAGTACCTTCATGACTTTGAGGTAGACAAAGACTTTTTAAGCAAGATACAAAGAGTGCTAGTCATAAAGAGAAAAAAACTTGATAAATGGACTACATTAAAGTGACATATTCCTGTTCAGCACACAACATTGCCGAGATAGTGAGAAGAAAAGCCATGGAATAGAATATATTGATAATACAGACATCTGAAAAGGACACACGTCAAGGATATATAAAGAATGTTTGCACAACTATTAGAAAAACACAAACAACCTAACAGAAAAATAGGCAAAAGACTCACAAAAGTATTTTTATCAAAGAGGCTATACAGATGTTTAATAAACATAAAAAAGGTACTGGTTTATCAGGTAAATGCAAATTAAAACCATAATGCGATATTATGACTCACCCATTTGCTAAAATAAAAAAGGTAGGATGTGGGGTAACTATAACTCATATATGCTGCTGATGAAATGAAATTTACTTACAAACAAATGTATTTGTAAGTTTGGTCATAAACAGTTTGAAAGGATCTACTACAGGAAATTATAAATAACGTGGCCTAGGAATTCTCCTCTTAGAACAAATATTCACATATGTTCATCAAAAGAGTTTTACAAGAATATTTATAGAGGCATTATTTATAATGGTCTTACACTGGGAACAACCCAAATGTTTATCTGCAAAGATAGTCACTCTTCTGGATTTATTTGTGGATAAATAAATTGTGGTACAGCCACAAAATGAAATACTATACAAGATGAGAATTAATGGACTGCAACTATATGTACTAACATGGATGAATCTCACAACCTAATATCAAGCAAAAGTGCCAGACACAAAAGAATACATATTGTATATTTCCATTTATAAAATTCAGAAACAGCTCAATCAGTACAATTAGTCTGTGTTATCAGATGTCAGAATAATGGTTACTCTTATATGGAGAAAGGGTAAAAGGGGATGCCTGAGCGTCACTGAGAGGCTCTGTGACTTTAAGTGAAATGATGTGTAATGAAACCAGTTTTATCATAGGCTGCTTGATATAAACAAGAGTTGAGTTCCTACAGCGTCTCATCAATGTTGTAACAAAATAATATTGAATGAAATATTATTTGAGGACCTGCTGTATTTGTTAATTTGAGCTCTGATTCCACAGGTGTTTTTCACTTTATGAAAATTAATTGAGCTGTATATTTATGATTGTGCACTAATTTATTTGTCATGCCTCAATAAAATTTAAAAAAGTCAATTGAGTGTCAAGGGAGAAGATATGAGGAAAACCTATCTCCAATTAAAATCTGTCTTTGCTCAGCTCATTAGATCAAATTTAATCAGCATGATTAAAACAGAAGTTGAAGTTTTAAAAAAATAAACTATAAATCATCTCTATATAAGTATGAAAATTTTCCTTTTTCCCTTGAGTTTTGATGCAATAGGTATAGTGAAATGTAAGAGCCATTGGCTTGATGAATTTCCTTCGGGTTTAGTAACGTGTCTGCCCTTTTCCGGTCTCCAGCCAGATGGGTAGATGAGGACTGACCTTCTACCGATATCTCTCTCTCCTTTTTGGATCACCTATGGACGACACCTGGGGCCCAGGATACACCTGAGCTTGGTAAGTTCACTGTTCCTTGTGTATTAGTCTTATCTCCTCAGTTAGACTATAAACATCATGAATGCAGAGACCTCATGCTTCTTATTTCTGCTGGATATTGTGGCTTGGCAAGGAAGGGTCACTGCCCAGGGAACAAGTTATGCCAGGAAAATGGACAGGAGCTCAGATCCAGGCTCTTTCCAGGCTTGAGCTGAGGAATAACCCTGGGATGGGATGAATAATGCTGCCAATATCCTCGAGTCATAACACTGAACCCGGCAGCCTTCCCCTTCTCTTGGGAACAGCCTCCAGACTTCCCTCTGGCTGGTGCTGGGCCCAGAGCATAGCCAGATAAGGAGATGCAAGTCAGTGAGTCTCAGAAAGCTTAGCAGAGAATAAATGATTGGTGAGAGGCCAGGAACAAAGTGGGAAGGAAGTAAAGTGAGTAACACAAAAGAAGGGAAAGAAAATTAAGGTATTTTGATCTCCTGCTATATGTTATGTGCGAGGCAACATGCTTTAGCCTCTTTTTGCTCGTGCATTCTTATAAAAATCCTGTAATTTTGGTACTGATGGCTGCTTGCCCATTTTTAAAGTTTAGGAAACAGGCTTGGCAGTTAAGTTACTAGCTCAAGCCTTTCAGCTAGTAACTGGTGGACTAAGGTCCAAACCCAAGTCTGTCTGAAGAATGGGATATTTTAGTCTCAAAACACAGCCATCTCCCCTTCTTTGCTTTGATCCCCTCCCTTCTGACCATCTTACCTGGAGTTTCTTCTGCGAGTCTAGCTTTATTCCTTGGGACCAGCCCAAGTCTCTTTGTGTAGCCCAGATCAGTTTAGTCCTTGGTGATCTTCCTCTCTTCTCTATCTGTTGACTGTAAATCCCATATTTGGGAATTATTCAGCTATCAGTCTCCCTTATTACCTACCTTTTCTCTTGTATATCTTGGTCCCTCTACTGGCTTGCAAAGTCAGAGGTCTGAACTTATGTTTCTTGCTTCTTTGCATCTACCGTAACGCTTAGTGTTGTGCTTAATGCGAAGTTTAGATCCTAGATGGTGCTCAATTAAAACATTTGACTGAATATAATCTTCTCTTTTGTCTGTAGCAATACATAACCATAGTAACCAGAAACAAAACAAAATTCTCTTTCCTCATTCCCAGAATGGGTACCTACATAGAGAAATAGGACATGGAAGAGAAGATGACTACCAGGCGAGTGCACAGCCAGAATACCACAGGGAGAAGGCATCTTTCTCCCTGACAGCCCCTTCTGCCTACTGCTCATGAGATAAATAACCTGGCAGCAGCAGTGGCCGGGACTCCTCGAGCATCCAGCCAGGACCTTCTGAATTCTAGAAATTAGAGCCTGGCTGACACACTTCCATCCATGGTTGATCAAGCCTTAACACTAATCAATAAAGGTATTCCACAGGGAGTTGGAAGTTATATCTGGTGGCAACTGAAGAACTAGCCCAGCAGAACCCATTTTCAATTCTGTGTGTTTCTTTGTTAACACTCTAATGGCCTTACAACAGGTTATAGGGACCCAAAAGTCATGATATTGAATGTATCATTAAACTTTGTGAGCTCTGAACACTTGGCTTATGAGTACCTAGGGAAGATTTGGATTGACAGATCCCATGGCTCAACATATCTTGCTTCAGTGCCTTTGCTCATGGTGGTCCCCACCAGAGACTTCTCTCTTCACTTTGCTTTTGTGGAAAATCTTATCTCGTGTTTCAAGGCACAGTCCAATGCTTTCCCAGATGTCTCTTTTCACTGCAGCCCACACTCACTTTTCCTTTCTCTGAAAAATTCTGGCACCAACTCTACACACCACAGAATTTAGCCCTTGGTTGCACATCCCCCTAGTTCCCTATGTTCAATAGAGGCAGCATGGTGCAGTGAAAAGAGCCTATTCTTTGGGACCAGAACCCATTATTCCCCTGCTGTGCAACCCCAAAGTTCTTCACAGAGCAGCACTGGCATCCTGTTCATCCCCCTTAGCAGCTGCATCGTGTTTCATTGGATGATGAACCATCACTTCTTTCCATGGACTTCTACTAATGGACAGAGGGCTACTTTCAGCTTTTTAAAACAGCAATGAAATGAACATCGTTGTACATACATCTTATCACATCTGCACAGCCCTTACTATAGGGTAAATGTGTAGACTCCAGCTGTTTCTTACCCCCACAATTTTAAGGCCATTTGTGATCTCTTTTACCTCCCCCCTCCCCCCATTCATACCTAAAGTGCTATAGTTAAAAACATGGCCTCTCCAGCTTTTGGCCCTGACTATGGCACCCACTGTATGCCCACAGTCACTTTCCAGCTGAAACCACAGGTTGGTCTCTCCAAAGTGACACCAGTTACATCTTTGCTCTTGTTTCTGTTTCATCATCTCCCTTACCCCAGCTGACCACACTACACTCACTCCTGGTGGGGGTAGAATGCACTCCTGGGTGCTCACCTCTCCTTTCTCAGAGATGGGTTTTAAAGACAAAGAGACTGTGAGGAGTAATAGAAAACAATCCAAAGTAAAAAAAGGTCCATTAAAAAAAAAAAGAGGGGTGCCTTTTTATTATGAATTCTAAAAACTCACAGGGAGCTCTAAGGGACTTTCAGAAGATTTCTGGTTGTAGAAGACAGTGGTGTGTCAAGAATAAATCATGGGTGTTAGAATCAAGCAGACACGGCTTATAACCCCAAACCTGCTGGGTAACCAGGGATAAGGGAGCGAATCTCTCTGAGCCTCAGTTTTCTCATCTATAAAATGGTGTTGATGTACTGGGGCAGAGGTTGTCACGATGGTTAGAAGTGATATGATCTAACACCAGTGTGCTTGACACATAGATGCAACAAATGAAAGCAATTATTGCTATTATTTTCTCCACAAAAGAGAAGATCAGAGTATTCCTGAATAATGGGGTAACTGGCAACATTAGGATGACAGGGAACTTATTTATCTGGGTCTATTTAACTTCCTTTTCTCCAATGCTACCTTTTGCTCCAAATCCATTCCAAGGGCAGGACTGAATTGTTTCATGTGACACACATAATTAGTGATAGCCAGAAATTCTCTCCATTAGGTTGCTTTCTCTCCATTAAATGAAAACTATGACATGGCCTTAAAAAGTGCACATATTCATTCATTCAACAAACAGATGTTAAGTAATTAGAATATATAACAGCCTATATAAGGATTTGAATGAGTTGCAGAGATAAGATGCCAGTCTGTGTCTTGATAAGAATCAGACATGGGAACAACAGTGGAAGGTTGAAGATACAAGATGTACTCATAGGTTCAGATGACAATGGCGACAGCAACAACAACGTCAACAGCATTTGCTGTTTGTCTGTCAGCCCTGTGCAATTGTCATTTAATACTCAAAATATCCTTTGGAAGTAGGGCTTCTTATTATCATCATCTTCCAGGAGAAGAAACAGGTGCGGAGAAGCTACTTTCCCATGCTCACACCGCTAGTAAGTGGTAGTGTTAGGACTCAATCACCGGCCGCCCTATTCCAGAGTTCAAGCTATAACCATTACTGTAAAGCAGCTACAGAGGAGTAATTGGGGTTGGAAAGCAGCATTTACAAAAGGGGAAGGACCTGAGCAGAAAAGATGGGAGAGGTCAGTTCAAGCAGAGGGAATGTCAGGGCATACAAGCAGCACGGGGCTTGGGAAACAGAATGAAGCTCAACTTGATTTGACTGGAGCCTTGACTGCACCTGGGAATCAAAGGGGAGACAAGCCTTAGATGGGGGCTAAGACATACTAGAGACTGGTTAGCTCCAAGTTTGAAGGGGGGAAAAGTGAGACAGAGAAGTGACTCACCCAGTGGGCAATAGGTAGACTGATTGAACTTCTTTCTAAGCTCCTCCTCCAACCCTGTGGGCCTGCCTCCTGTGACAACAGCTGCTGCTCCTGTTTTCCCCTTGGATAGGACTCTCCATTCTGCTCCCAGCAGCTACTGTGCCTCCTTAAGCAACCAGATAATCACAATGTCTGTCATCACCCAGGTGTGCAGTTTCTGCGTTTGTGTGCTTGACACCATTGATTTTCTGCTCGGTACCTTGGGCTTATTTCACCTATTATCTCCCTTGAACATAGCTAGGGTACGAATATTCATTTGCCACAGTTGGATGGTGTGCCTAACTCATGCTTGAAACCATCAGGCTCCTCATACATTCCCCGTAATTCAATTAATTATGCTTTCATCTTTTTCCTATATAGAACTTAGTACTTCTTTCCAGATGAACAACTAGGTCTCTTAATCTCAGGTGCTATACTTCCAGAGAGGCTTTAAGAAAAACGGGATTCTCTCCAGGAAAATATGAGACCTAGCAAGATGTAGCCATGGGCAGGCATTTCTGGACATAGAGACATAGGGCCATCTTTCTTCTACGGCAGCCCCACTCATGGCCTAGATTTCCCAAGGCATGTGAAAGGAAATAAAAAGACAGCAATCAGATTTTATCCTTGGAACTGAAAATGGAGGGAAGAGGGGAGAAGAGAATTTTTTTAAGTATTTAAATATGATTCCGTGTATGTCTATATGCATTAAAGATTCAGTAGTGTTTTTATATTTCCCACCATTCCTCCAGGCCTCCCCAAGTGGAACCTAGGCATCTTTCATTTCATCTGCACAGGGTTGCCATGGCAATGGCTGTCTAGAACTGAGTGGGAGTGGCCCTCTTTAGCTGACATGAGTGTCCCAGTTAATCATAGCCCCAGCCAGCCTCCATTCTTGTGTTACCGAACTTACGCTAATTATCCATGTGAACTTGGCTAATTTTCTTCCCTCCCTGTAAGCTGGAATCTTCACCTATCAAAGTGGGATTAGGTGTTAATTATATTTTTATTTTGTTTATTGCCTGCCTCCTCTCACTAGAAGCTAAGCTCTGGAAGGGCAGGGATTTTTGTCTGCTTTTTTCATTGATGTCTCCCATAGCACCTTGAACCATGCCTGCCACTTAACAAGTGCTAAGGAAACACATAATGAGTGAATAAATGGTCCTGATCATGCCTTTCAGCTCTGTGAAATACTTTCTGAAAATTTGCCTATTGTGATTTTGGAGGGGGGAAAAAAAATCTCTCCTTCCATGAAACTATTCAAATCTTAGGTTTCCAGAGCAATCCAGAGAGAGCAAGCAGCTTGACTCCCCCCTTGCTGATGGCTGGAACTGCTGGCTGAGATGCAGAGAATGATGCTTTCCATTTGTGTATCCAGGGAAGCTTTTATCCCCCGTCACTGCATTAATTTTAATACTCCTATGCGGCTTTCAGAGCTTTTGAAACTTGGACTCTTGTGCTTTTCCATGGTCTGTGAAACTGCTCAGTATCGGAGCCTTGCTTTGGGTCTCACCATTAGGTAGCAGAAGATTAAAGTTGAACAGGAAAGAGGCATTGAGCTGGAGTCCCCAGGCATGGGGGCCACTCCCAGACGGTCCATGCACACATCACACCTGCCATGATGGCAGAATCCCCTCCCCTGTGCCAACCCCTCCACATTGACATTGCTTGTTAATGTGAAGGGAAACACGAACAAGATGAATATACTCTGGTGGATCCCTCTGTGAGCTCCTCCTCGTATGAGGAGGCAGGGTCACTGGAAAGGCCTCTACCTTCAATGGCTACTGTTGCCTCCTGTGTGCCCAGGGCCTCACTCACCTAGCAGGTAACATACCACAGGGCCAAGCAGGCCAGACAAACCTTGGGTTCAGCATTCATGGCTGTTGGTTGGCACCATTTCTGTCTGACCCGTGGACCTTGCTTCCTGGACCTCAAAACTGACTTCCCTGGACAATATCCTAGTTCAATGACTTTAATTCCCATCTGCCCTGGGGGAAGGAGAGGATTTGTGAAACGTGTATTCCTCTTTTCAGCTGCAGAATTTCCAAGTCTGCAGATCTGGGGCAGGGCCTGGAAACCTGCAGTCTAACAGACACCCCAGGTGATTCTGACTCAGAAACCCCCATACCCAGTCCCAAGACTAAGAGCATCTATCACAGATTACTTTCATCATCGTTGTCCACAAGTCCTTGTGACACTGTACCTTGCAGCAATGAATCTATGTCCTAAATTAGGCTTATGTTTTCTAAAGGTGAAATATTTTATAATTACAGGCTGCTTTTATGAATATTTACTCTCAGCATCCCTACTTTGCACCACTCAGGCCATATCAATGTAAGAAGAGGAAGAGGCTTGCTTGGCTATCCCTGGGAAGGGAGGAGGGAGAGCCTGAGGTGGAGGGGCAGGTTTCTCCTCACCTCTTAATGTGGGGGCGAGGCTGTTGGTTGCTATGGAATTTGTGTGTGAATGCAAAGCACCAGGCTGTCATTGTGTTATCGGTTGGTTTGGGCTCTGCTCATTCGCCACCTAGTTCCCATGGTGAATCAGTTGGTTACAGCGCCCTCAGCAAGCCCTTTAGCTGGGGGGTTGTGGTATAGGTTTCCCAGAGATCTCCAAAGTACCATCGCCCCCCCCTTGAGACTTCTCACTGAGAGTAATTATCTTCACTAGGTGGAGATAATTATCATATATTTTGATACGTTTTAAAATCAGGAATAAAAGACAGCTCTGAAAGCTGAAGTCTAATTTCCCATTTTCCTCTGTTCTCTAAGACTTTCCAAATCCCTCTCATTCTTACTAAGGTCACCTGAACCCAGGAAAGTACTGACCCCAAGGAAAAGCCAATGGGTAAATGGAAGCTGTAGGAATAAAGAGCTGAAGAGGCTCACTTTCAGTTCCCTTGCAGGCAATGAAGCCTTGGATTGAGGCTTCGTGGTAGGCAGTTCTGGTCTGAGCACTGAGGCCAGAATTATTATCTCAGTCACCTTTGGAGAAAATCCTTTTCTCCTCTTGGGTGTGTTTTCTCATCTGTAACGTGAGATGGATAACTGAGATCATCCTAATGATCCCACCCAGAGCTAAAGGTCTCTGGGACTGTAGTTCCATGGTTTTCAAATGCTCCCCACCCCTTGGATTCACTGTGGACTCCTCCCTCTCCTCACCTTCATGTACCCAATGCCTCAGCAAGTGCTGTTAATTCTAGTTCCAAAGTAGACCACAAATCCATCTCCACAACCATCTTACTTTCCATCACCATAATATTCCCTGGACCGCCAGAAGAGCACCTTGCTTGGCCATTCCGCTTTCACTCTTGACTATTCTCTGCTCTAATTCATTTTCCTCGTAGCTCCCCAGAGTGGTGTTTTAGCATGTAAATCAATCCTTTCCTTGTTTAAAACTCTCCAATGTTTTTTCATTGCATTTAGAGTAAAACTCCAAATCTATACCATGGCCATGAGACCCTACACGATCTGGCCTCTACCTACTTTTATAATGTTATCTCAAACCCACATACTGGTTACTCCTCCCATCCTTGAAAGCACTAAGCTTTTTTCCACCCGAGGGCCTTTACCCATGGCCATTATGCCTCTCAGTTCTAATAAGCCTAGCTCCTTCTTGCCTATCAGCTCCTCAGAGAAACCTTCTCAGAACATCCTGAGGAAGTCCGCTTTAACCCACTTCCCTTACTATCTATTGCTATAGGAGGTTTATTTTATTCATGGCACAGCATAATTTATACATTCATTCACAATTGCTTGTTTAATGTCTGTTCATACACTATACCCACTGTACTGCCAGTTCCTTGAAGCGAAGACTCCCATCCCCATGCTCTGTCATCAATATATCTTCATAGCCTCAGCACCTAGTACTGTGCTCTGAATGTTATAGACAATTAGTAACATCTGTTGAATAAATGGATGACATTGGCCACAAATAGGGGAAAAGGTACAGAAAGGAAAGTTGAGGGAACTAAAGATATATTTTGACTGTGATGATTTTTTGTCTCTCATATATCCCTTCTCCAAATGTCCCTCTCTATAAAAAAGAAATCTAATATATGTATTAAAAATAGATCTTTGGGCACAAGAAGCAGGCCTCAACGTCAATTCATGGATGACATTTTTATCTGTGATCACAGCCAAAGTGAATTTTAACTTTGAATGCTAAAATAGGTTACACAAAACCAATTTTTCATATAAACATTTTAAAGGGAGGATGGAAGAGTCTTTAAAGCATTTCAGAAGCATTTACTGGCACACATCATTAAATGTGCGAATTACAGATTATCTTATCTATTCATGGTGCTGGTGCAGAAAACATTGACTTTAGACACTTTAGACAATGATGCTGATTGGCTCCCCTACATCTATTCCTATCCCTTCTACTCTAGAGGCTGGAACACCTAAATTCTTGCCTCCCAGCTTCCCTTGCCATTAGAAGTGATCATGGGCCACTGTTCTGACTAATAAGATAGGAAAGGATATCTTCTTGGGGTGGAGGGTATTCTGTTAAGCTTTTTTCCCCTGACCCAAAGACATAGAACTGATTGGCAACACTTCTTTCCCCTCTTGCTGCTTAAATATGGACACAGAATCTGGGAGCTGCCATCTTGCAAACAAGACAAGAATCACAGAACAGCTGACCCCGATGTCACTGAATCAAGCAAGAGCCACTGTCTGCCACCAGTTTTCCTATAATGTGAGAAACAGAACTCCATCTGTTCATATTACTGTGGTCGGGTTATTTTGTGACTTTCAGACAACCACATTTGGCCACATTTTGTTGGCTTTGACTAACAGACATTACATGAATTTTGAAGACATTAAAAAGAGATAGAGCAAATTGTGTATGAATGCACATACAATTCAGATGAAACTTAGTTCCCCAGATTATAAATTAGTGAGGATTTAAGGTATGCTCTTTCAGGAAATAGCAAGAACAATTAGAAATATACAAGTGTCTGAAAGTACCTTCCACCATAGCACCCAGAGTGTCGAATATGTTGTTGTGCACATCACAAAACTTGTTGAATTCATCAGGAAATGTGTATAAAACATAAGCTTCCATCAGTGTTTGCAGTTGTCTGCTTGGTCTCTGGCCCAGATTATTGTCTAAGTGTCCTTGTCTTTTTGTCTGGCCTGAGCAAGGTGCCTTCTCTCTTTAGTGTATATTTCCAAGAAACATCGTAATGTATTATATTCTGACTCTTTGGGGGCTTCTACAGGCCCTAAGCTCTCAGATAGGCTGGGGTGGGCTCGAGAAGAGAGAGGCCCCCCAAGTGGATAAAGCTCCTTATTCTGTCAGGTTTACTGCTGGTCCTGTCAGGCCCTTTAATCCAAAATGACAGCTCCTCCCTCTCATTTCCTGTGAGGAGGAGTCTCAGGAACCCAGGTATGCTCCTCTGGAGGGGACACTGGCTGTTTCTGTTTTCACACTGGACTTCCCCAGAAGAGGGAAGCCCAGTGGCTTTCAAAGCAGTGTAAGCACACTTTCTTCTAGTGAAGGTTAGTGGAATAATATATGAAGTCAGTAAAATAATAAAAACCAGCATCTGTTTCTTAGAGCTTCCTTTGTGCTGGCTGGATACTGTGTTACAGGGCCTATACGTATCAGTCTCTTTTAAACCTCACAACAGTACTTGAGGCAGGAATTCTTATTTCCTTTTTGCCAGTGAAAAAACAGAGGCATAGAGTGGAATTATGGAGGAGGGAGGCTGGGTACACTATGTTCCTGTTCAGTCTCATCTTCACCTCAGTGTCAGTTCCTAAGATACCCTAGTAGAACCCTCAGAAGTCCTGGAAACACAGTTTGAAAGTCTTCTTGCAGATAAAGGTCACAAACTCAGATACCCTCTCAGGGGCCAGCGGAGTGACTAAGTAATGAAAGCAGAAAGATCAGGGCTGTGGTGAAATGGGGAATGCATGGATCAGCTAAAGAGGGCAGCTGCCACTCAGTTTTGGGTCATCATTGCCAAACTGTGAAGATCAACGAAAAACATGCTTGACAGAGGACTCAGCTGTTGGCCACCAACTCGAGACCTCTGGAGGAATGGTGAGGAGTCTGAGGCCTGCCCACAGGGTGCCATTAGGAGGTAAGATACCCACCGAGGAAGGAAATAATGGAGAAAAAAACAAGCTCATGGGTCTTTTGAGACACACACATGTTTTGATGGCTCTATATTATACTGACTAGGTAAGAACCATTTGTTCTCACTGTTTATCCACTGGCCTGATTTATTTTTAAGCCAGCCCTTTGCCTGCTTGGTTCTATCTGCTCTTTACCATGTGTTCCCCAGTATTGGCCAAGTATCCAGTCTCACACTTCCTCTCCCACGCAGCCTCCCCCCACCCCCGACTGTCTTCTTATTTAAAGAAAAACAAAATGATAACGGTGAGTAATGAGACGGTCTAAATTATGCAGCAGGCAAAGTGAGTCCTGCAGAAAGCTCCTTAGAAAGATTTTATTCCATTGCTGCTTAGGAATATTGGTCCTGGTCGACACTCACATGCCAAATAATCTTATCTGTGGTGCAGATGTCTCCAGCGCATGTTCACGAGGCCTTGATGTAGATATGCAATTATGCCCCCAGAAAGAGAGTGCGTGTCAATCTATCCACGGTAGCCAAATCTTAGCCATGCTTCCCTGCATGCCGCAGGGACTCCAAGTCTATAAGGGACTACCTACTGAAGAAAGAGCCATAGACATGCCACTGTAAAAAGAAACGTAGTCAGTGCTTATTTATCAGGTAGCTTGGAGGAGATTTGTGGCACGAACATTTCAGAATGTACTCAAAAGAACAGCACATCCAAAGACAGGAGGTAAATAAATGTGGAAATTGGTCTAGATTGGTAGTTTGCAAATTTCTTTTCCCCTCCCTTCCCGCCCTTCTTCCTTCCTTCCTTAGCTTCAGAATCCTTTTACAAAAGAAATACTATTCACAAGTCTAATATATAAAACAGGCAAAAATGGAGCTTCTCTGGTTCCATGGGGGTGGGGGGTTGGAACCTTATTGATTAGCTCATCCCAGTGCTCTCAATATGGTATCAGAGGCACCTCTGATTTTTGAACCACCAGAAACAAACTTATATCACCATCAGAAGTAAACTATGTCCAAGGTCTTTCTCAGAACCAAGAAAAAGAGCTCTAGAGATGAAGATGCCAAGGATCAGGTGACTTGCTCAGGGCCACACAGAGCATATGCTATAGTCAACTCAAAATTCACTGCTCGGTCACCATTCAGAAGTAGTACAGGATGGCAGTCAGAATCTCAGCTCCCCTGGCCGCTAGCTGTTTAACCATGGCAAGATATCCATCATTTCTGTAGTTCCTCATTTATAAAGGAGAAATAATGAGAGCCTCATCTTATGCTTCTGTGAGGATTCAATGAGATAAATGCACATACAGAACTCAAAATCTTGCTTGGCATATGGCAGGTGCTCAATAAATGTTAGTTGTACCATACTGTCCCCGATTCTTTCTCTGTACCTTTCAGCTACAGAACATTGGATTTGTGATTATGCTTATTAATCTTGACAGAGCACATCAGCCAGAGAGCAGACAGAACTGGCCCAGACACAGAATGCATCCAAATGATCCACAGCATGCAATGGATGGTTGACGGATAGTTGGAACACTGAGTACAGTGAAGTCTGCAAATAATTCCTATCTCTTAACTTTTCAGTATTTGCTTTTACCAGGGAAAACATAGCTCTGAGCAAAGGGGCTGAAAAGAGCAGACTGACCTGGGAGAAATGTCACATCCTTGCTGCATGAAGGCTCCCAGGGAGAACCACAGGCTGTTGAATATCCCAAACTCATTGGACTGGTCGCTGGTTGTCTGGTCCCGCCCTTCCTCAAACTCTTCACTGTGCCACTCATAGGGGCTGAAACGGCTGACCAGGAAAAGGACAACGCTCACTCCAATGTAGGCAAACACAATGCACATCCAAATCTCATAGGCCAAAGGATCAAGGAAGGAGAAGACCCCCGGCTTGGACTTCTGCGGCTTTTTTATCATGATGGAGATCCCCAAACTCATAAATGGCTTGGAGAAGTCTATCACCTCCTCCCGGACCAAGGTGATTGTTAAAGGGGCTACAGCCACATCTGCTCTCTGGAAAAAAAGAAAAACAGAAAGAAAGAAAAAAATGCAGTTGACTCAGCAGCACTCTGTTCTCTTGTTTCTTTCTTCACTGTGAATAGTGTTTTATGTCTTAAGGGATGTGAGTTGGAAAGAACCTTAGAAGCCCAACCCCTCCTATTGTCTAGAAAATACTTTTGACAGATGGCCGATCAGCTCAGCACCTTACAGGAGAGGTTGTCCCATCATTGGACAGGTTTAACTGTTTGGGCCATCTCCCCTCCCTAGAAGGGGCTTTTGTGCTACCTGTTGCTCTGCCTGTCTGGTAGCCAGGCCTCCTTCCTCTGCCAGGAAACCACTCCTGCCTCACTCTCAGTCCTCCTGGTTCAAATGTATTGACCATGTGGTTACATGGTGACGCGCACAACCTGGGTTTAGCCAACTCCGCTGGCCAGAATGACTCACTTAAGGGTGGCATAGGACCCAAGTTGGTTTTGTGAGCGTGAGCTCTGAGAGGCAGAGTGAGAGGTGCAGAAGCTGATTCGTGATGAAGTCATTTGGGCTGTCCTACATTCAGGGGTCATGCTGGGCTCCCTAGGATCACGTGCCCATATATTCTTCTGTTTGACCCCAAGAACACAAACCAGTCTTTCAGTTTGCCTAGGCTAGTTTGAGTTGGGTTTCTTTTACCTGCAGTAAGATAGCCCTGGCTAACAAGGCGATGAAGACAAACTTAACTCAATAAACATTTATTTGGCACTTATTGTGTGCAAGCCGTAGGCTGGAAGCTGTAGGTAAGCTATGGTCCCTAGCTCAAGAAATTATAAACGACTGGGAGAGACTAGTACGTGCGTGCACGTGCACACACACACACAGCTCTCAGTCTACAAAGTAGGCTGGGTATGTGCTATCCAAGAAATACAAACTGCCCCAGGAGACCAGGGAGGGATTAATTCTGGCTGGGGAGATCAGGGGCTTTATCAAGAAGGAGGTGACATATAAATTTGGCACTGAAGAAGTGACATATAAATTTGGCACTGAAGGACGAATAGGATTTTTACAGAGTAGGATGCTGGCACAGAACACATTTGAGGAGGAGGGAATTATGTGAGTAAAGGCCTGCCTGGCAGAGAGAAGGAAAAGTTGCACCACTACTATTTTTTTTTTTTTTCAGGAAGACTGCCAAGAAATACACAAATAATTCACTTTTAAAAATTTAAATCCAGCATGTGGATAAACATAGAAGGTTGCAAGAAATGTTTATCCGGAGGCATCCGGCACGTGGATCACCAGTCTTGCTCTTCTGTGTTTCCTGCCTCTCTCTAATGGCAACAACACTGGCATCAGGCAATAAAAATCCACTGCTCTACTGGCCTGAGATCAGGAGGTCCTGGGAACCCAGAGGTTCCATGGACAAATGCCACAACGTTCATTTCTGAAAGGAGAGACATGCCTATGCAAGTCTGTTTGAGATGTATGGCTTTCTCTTATGATGCTATACAGCAGTCCCTAAGTGAGGCCAGTGACAGGTGCCCTGAGACAAGCGCCCCGCTTAGCCACTGCCTGGTGCTGCTTAGAGATTTCCTCTGATTACTCTCATTGGCTGGGATTATTAAGAAGATACTTTATGTGGAATAAAAAGCCTGGCTTCAGAATGATTTAGGTTCTCAGAGAGAAACTTTCTGTAAAGCAGTGTGGAGTCAAGTGTGAATTTCGTAGTAATTCTGTGGTTTTTCCCCTAACACCCACTGCATACATCTTGATAATTTTTACAAACACCTATAAGCTGGTGCAAGGGAGAAGATATCCATTCTTTTATCTATAACCTAATATAGATAGACAAGGAATGGGAGAGAAAGGGGATGGAAATGAGGGACTGAGTGCAAGTTACCCAAAAGGGAGGTGAAAGACTACCAGCTTTGAAAGTGGTAACAGGAACTGAATGGATTTGTTGGATGCTTCCTGATGCAAATTAATAGAATGGACTGTGGACTGGAAAAATCATAGACCCACTTCATCTTAGTGCTTAGTTCATTGAGAAGTTCTAAGACATTTCTGGAGGGATGCTAATAAATATAAAATTAAATGTTGGGAAGCAAAAATTTAAACAAGTTACTTTGGGGTAGGACTTCCCAGAACCTTTAAATGACCGCTGTGCACTGAGAATTTCTAGGAGGAAGTAGGTGGAGTATTTCTAAAATTAATTGCCCGTGGGTACCTGTGCATCTATAGGGACCCACGTGTGTAGAATACACACAGAGTGGGAGATGCTAAATTCACAGACCTCATTTTACAGATAAGAAACTCAGGTCCAGAGAGAGAAGGTGGTTTGTGTAAAGCAGTGGTGTTTTAGCTTGCTTCCCATTCACCGAGAGGTTGGGGGGGTTCATTTCCAGCTCCTAAGTAGTTACTAGAGCTCAGCAGGCTTGATCAAGGGCAGAGCTGAGCTGGGAACATTGACCTGGCTGCTCTTCTCTGTGACTCACTAGCCTTAATTGAGACAGTTGTCTTTTTGGATATCAATTTCCTCACTAAAAAAAGAGAGGCACAACATCATTTTTGTTTTGCCTATTTGACAGGATTGTTTTGTGAGGGTTAAGTGAATTCTAATATGTGAGAGTACTATGAAATGTGAGCATTTCACGGGCACTTAAAATTACTTTCTTAAACTGACACCTTGGGACAGTGGCTCTGAAACTTGAACATGCCTCAGAATCACTTGGAGGGCTCTTAAAAATACAGGTAGCATCTGGTTTCAGTGGGTGTAGAGTGAGACCTGAGAATTTTCATGCTGGTGCTGAAGGTCCAGACCTCACACTTTGAGAACCATAGACCTAAGGGATCCCCAAACAAAATATGTGGTGTCTAAAAACAATCCTGGGGAAACAGTGAACAGTTTTGATGCAGTAAGTAAAAGCAAGAAGTGGAGAAAAGGGTCATGGTTGGAGAACCACTGCGAGCCAGGCACTGTGTAGGTGAACACTCCCCACCCCAGTCCTGGGATGAAGGATTCATTTTTCCTGTTTTTCAGAGGAGTTCAGTGGCTTGCAGGAGTCATGTAGTCAGTAAGTTGGCAAAGTATGAACTCAGTTTCGAGTGTCTGTCTGCTGAGTTCACTGTCTTTCTGCTTCACTCAAAGGACAGGCAAGAAAGTCACCTGTGAATCAGGCACAAAGCCATCCCCATCTAAGAAGCTGAAGCTTCACTTGCAGCTTGTGGCATCTGGGAATGCAGAGGCTCTTGCTATTCTTAGCCCCCCTTAATACTGGCCATACAGTCCAGAGCTTGGGTGCGGTGGTTTCTACTCAGGTAGTATATCCCAGCGTAGGGTACAAAGGCCAGGTTGGCTGCATGTCCCTGCTCGACTTTTACTAGCTGTGTTTCCTTTGTCAAATTACCTAACCTCCCTGGGCCTTGGTGTCCTTACCTATAAAATGTGGAAAATAATCATATCCACCTTCTGGGGTTGTTATGTGGGCAAAGTATTCAGCATGGCACCTGACACATGCTTCATGCCGAAATGCTACTACTGTATTAGTTGATAAGATCAAGAGAGAGCAACTCTCTGGCTGACTTAGCTATTTAAAAGGCACCAAAAAATACATTTGGAGGCCTCCAAATGAGCTTTTTCTTTCTTCACTGGTTGTGGCTGAGATATACTGCCCCAAATTCTTTTATTCTTCAGGGAACAGAACAGAAAAGCCAAATGAAAATCAAGGGAGGGTATCCAGTTGGGCCCATCCTAGAGTCTTCAGAATACAGCCTGTGCTGGGCAGAGGGCAGGGCAGGTGGAAGGGTGGTCAGGGGCGCCCGGAGGTAACTCTGCTCTGTTACTGATGAGCCAGTGACTCATCACTGGCTGCTTGGCTACAGTGGGGTCCCGCCCTCAGGATGATCACACCATTGTTCTGCCCCATCACAGGCCTTTTATTAAGGGAACCTGGGGTGAAGATGAAGATGAATGTTGGTGAAGGTGAAAAGTTCACAGCAGTTGCCAGGGGAATGACTTTACAGGCTTGGTGGAAGTTCCCATGGAAACCAGCCTCCAGATGTGGCATTAGCCATCCAGGTCTCTCTGTTTCATCAGTGGAGCTTCCCAAACTGAGAGGTAGTAGAGGGAGGGGAAAGGGTCGGAGCACACCCCACCCCTCAGCTCATTAACCATCTTTCCAGGTCATCTCGAAAGCCACCTCCCTGGGGAAGATTTTCCTTATTCCATCTCTTTGTTCTTTGAATTCCCTTTGTAAGGCTCCCATGGCCATCATGACTCTTTTGCCTTGATATGAGACAATGAGATTTAAAAAGCTCCTAAATGATGGCTTTGTCCTGAGCAGAGCTCAGCATCAACCTGGGACTCAGCGTATGCTTCAGCTCAGAGACCCAGCCTGCATTAACTTCCATTTCTGTGAGTGGCAGCTGGATTCTTCTTACACCCACGTTTATATTCTACTCAAGTACCTCACGGTCTCCCAGTGCCCGCCGGCTCAATGCGCACTCTTCCCCTTGTCATTTCTCTCTCACACTTTCCCCTGACCACTCCCCACCCAAGCCCTTCATGAAAAGCACCAATGTTTTCTCTCTTTTCTCTCGTATCTTACTTATTTCCATCACTACTTTATTGTTTATACTTTAAAATTCCAGGGCTGCCTTTCTCTCTGTTTGAGTCTTGGCCGATTTCAAGTTCCATATCCTTCTCGAGGTCCAGATGAACTCAGCCTCTTGCCTGAACTTCAGTATTTTACTTTTCTTTACCATTGTCTTTCTAGGGTAGAACCCTACAGAATGTTAGTTAGCATCCTTAGGGAACAGGGATCAGATCTTTTACTTCTCAATGATTCCCTAAATATTTGAAAACAATTTAGGCATTCAGTGGCTTCTCAAAACTGCTTCAGTTTGTGGAAGATTTTATGGCAGTTGTTCACGGTGTTATTTTAGGTATAGTGAGTGATACAAAGATGTAGTAGACCTAACCCTATTACACAGATAACCATTATACAAGCCCCAGGGTAAGCTGTAACAGAAGCAGAAACGAAATTCTACAGAGGAAGGCAAGAACAGTTAAGAAGGGGAGTGCGTACTTGTTATGGGGAGAAAGAAATGAAACCTCTGAAGAGGTGGTATTTGATACAGGTTTTGGAGGAGGGGTAGGATTTTAGAGATGTAGAATGAGAGAGAGCACTCTAGAGAACGGAGTGATACTGGGGGTGCTTTGGCTGAAATGGGAGGTGCAGGAGAAGGAAGTATTGGGGCAAGTGATGAGAAAGTTGAGCTGGGTGCATCTAACACCAGGGAAGAAATTTATATTGAGGGAGCTGTAAATGACTTTGAGCTATAAGTGACTTTATGTTGAGTAAGCCATAAGTAAAGTGACAACTCATCCTGGTCACAAGATTGAGCTGAGTTTGGCTGAGGGAGCTTGGACCAGGAACCTGAACAAAGAATGCCTTAAGACATTGGATTTGGGAACTCAGCTTTTCATCAGTAACAGTACATAATACAAAATTATGGAGTCTCTGTTCATCTGTGGGCATGGCCAGCCAATCACCAAATGATTTATTTTCAAACCTTCTGTCTCTGCTCTGGAATTTTCCACCCTGTGGGGAACTTACTCCATAGACCAGCTCTCCCACCATGCCATTCCAAGCCTTTGTGTCAGGGTCGCGGGCTCCGTATTTTCCATCGCTGACTATCTCAAGACGGTAGGAGTAGCCCACATGCTTGGCAATCTCTGCCGCCAGCTCCACACAGTAGCCCTCATAGCGGTCATTGCCCTCAAACTGGTTGGCGTTCTTCTTGAGCATCACATAAGGATCTTCCTGGTGGAGAAATGGGGAGATGGAGAACGTGGGTTATGCGATCACTCATGGGCAGGAAAGACTTTGGAGTGGCAGAGGAGGATGTAGCTAACACTGGTTAACTTTGGGGAAGTCTCTCTAGCCCCTAAATCTACTTCTTGCATTTCTGCTCCCCCATGACAAAACTTCTTGGGTTAAGGATGCAAATGGTTAAATAAGAATGTTTCACCATTGAGATGTGGGGCACAGCTTTTAAAATTATGTTCCAGGAGCTCTTGTATTTTTTGGAGATACCTCTGAGGGCACTGTGTTGGGGTTGTGGACCCTAAATAGGCTCATGATCAGTCATTGAAAATCATGGCAGCTTTACTTATATCCACTTTAGCAGCTGGGCTTCAGGAGACTGTCTTTGAAAATGACTTTTACTGAGGGAGGGTGGAGCCTGAGAACCACCACAATGTAGTCTCACCCTTACGTTTTATATTCGGGGAAACTATGGCTCAAAGGAGGATGAGTGACTTATGCAAGGGCACAAAGTGAAGTCATGGCAGAGCCAGAGTGAAAAAAGTACCTCTGACTTTCAGAAAATTCAGAAACTTTTTTCCACTACCTCTTTCTACCTATGGCACAGTTTTGGCAAGAACGACCAGCTTTCACTCCTGGGGGGCACCTCTGTGTGGGTTTAGCTTGCATCCCGGGTAGGATAGCCTCCATGAAGGAGTGAGTACTCACTAGGATTGTAGTGACGATGTACGTTCTATTCTGGACACTTGAATTATCCCCCCCAGCTTGAGCATCAGTGGCTGCAGGGACAAACTTGTCATCTTCATTCCAGTAACCAATCTGTTAATGAGAGGAAGGTGGTGACATAAGTTGAGCCAGGATTCTCAGGACTGGCCTGTTTTGGGCCACCCAGCTGATACCAGACAGGAAAGCAAGGAGCTCAGCATCACTCTAGGCAATGCTGACATATCAGGCTCTAAGATACTGGTAGATAAAAACAAGAGGCAAGACGCTCTCTAGGTCCTCCCAGTGCCACCCCTGTGAAAACCCTCACCATGATGGGCTAAGCCTGGAAACTGCCTGCTCTGAGGGGTGAGGGCTTAAGTGTATGCACAGGTAAACTGCTTTGTACAGTGCACACCAGGGCTGTGGAAATTTAATTCCCTGTAGTTCACAAGGCCAAACCCCTCTTTCCCCCAGGCCTATTAACCCTTCTCTACCTGAGCCCATTCTGAATGGTAGTTGGAGTCCTATGATTGAGCATTATGTCCTTTTGCTTTCTTTTTAGGTTAACTGTATTTTTCCATCTAGACTCAACCTCCTAGGTGATGGTTATTTTATCCTGTATTTCTTTCTTTCTCTTATTTCCAGTGATAAATGTTTATAATACTGAGCATTTAGTAGTGCCTAGAAATATCGGCTAACATTATCTTCTAAAAAAATCAGTAGGTTGTTTATACTGACTCCTCTTCCAAGGTGTTTGAGAATCCCTACTGTGCGTAAGGCTCTGAGCTAAAATGGTGGTGGTATTGTATGGCAGGGTTGAGAGAGGTACAATGAAAGTCTAAAAAATGGCTCTTATTCTGACAGTTCCTCCGGTCTGCTTTGGAAGGCTTTACCCACACATACATGGGGCTCCAGAAGTAACAAGTAAATGGTTCAGGTAGCCAGGGCCTAGGGAGCTCAGAGAAGCAGAAGCCAACTCTGGGAACCTATGCTGGGAGAAAGGCAGCAGGAGGAGGCAAAGTTTAAAGTTATGAGGAATGAACGGGTTGGACCCAAGCCTTTTAGATCAGAGAGAGCATGAGCCAAGACGCGAAGGCAGGAGTCTGCCCAGGTATGTAAGGTAAGTGGCTCCTGGGTGGAAGCACAGATTAATGCAGAGGGCAGCGGGGCCCTTGGGTCTAGGCAACAGAGGGATTTGAAGTCTAACAGTGTAAACTATCCTGAAGGCAGTGAGGAGTCATGGAAGGCCTGGGAAGAGCAAAATGGCATGGTTAATACACACACACACGCACACACCCCATCTCTGTTTCCAACTCTGTCTCTGTCTCTGTATGTCTTTAGACAGTTGTGTTTTGTTTTGTGGTCATTCAGCTGGCTATAGATGGAAAGGGTAAAAAGGGGAGAACTTGAGCTGCATATGCAGAGGGATGAGCTGGTCTCCCAATAGCTGGAACTCAGTTCAGGTTCACAAGAACCTAGGCACATGCCAGTGGTCAACCCAAATGTCACGTTCACCCTGATGTCATTTCCCGTCCCCTCAGTTGGAAATGATCAACTCTCCCTGCAATATCACTGCCATTAAAAATAATAGCCAACGTTGATGATATTCTTGCTATTTCAGAGGCTGTGTGATTTATAGTTTGACACCCTTTCACCTGGCTGAGGGGTGTTTGTTAACTTGCCCAAGGCGATGCAGCTGGGAAGCAGCCGAGCTTGGCCTGGAACCTTGGCAGTCTGTCTCCAGAGGCAGCTTTTCACCATTATGCTGTTCTTGCTAAGAGAGGACTTGGCCCTGGGCTGGAAATCACATTAGTTAACATTTATCGAATGCTTATTGTGTTTCGGGTGCTCTTCTAAGTGCTTATAATGCTTTAACTTCTTTCATCCTCACAAAAACCTACAAAGTGGGTAATTCTCATTCTCAATGTAAATGTGAAGAAACTGAGATGTGGAGAAGTGAGGTAACTTTTCCAAGACCACAGGAGTGTCATGGAGCCAGGATCCAAGCCAGGAAGGCTGACTGCAGGGCCAGGCCCTGTGCAGCGCCAGTCAGCTGCCAGCAATGCTTGAGTGCGTGGTGTAGGTTCCCACTGGCCCTGTACTCTAGCTGTTTGCGGGTCTGTCCCCATTTCTCCATGATGCTGCGGGCTCCTTGTGGACAAGGCGGGAGGTCTAGTCATGCTAGGAGCCCTTTCTTAGCACGCACATGCTTTCACAGAGAAGCAGCACAGGAAACGTTTGTTGAGTGAATGCATCCAACGTGGAGACAGTTCACCATACAGGTGCTGAGACAGCTCAGAGGCCTGAAGGGGAAGCTGTCTCTCAGGACAGTGGGTCAAGATTGACCCTCAGTGTAGGCATGAGCACTATATTGCCTGTGTGGGGCACTTTAGTTAGCATAGGAAGAGTCATTTCTCTAGGGACGCAGGAACTAGAAACTTAGATTTCCAGAATATCAGAGCTGGAAGAAGCCCGAATAATCATTTCTTCCAACCTGTTCCTTTTATGGAGAAGAAAACAGAGGCCCAGTGACTAGGGTACTTGCTTAAGGCCAGAGTGCAGTTTTGCCTCCCCCCTTTGCTTGGTGTGTGTTCGATAGAACCTTAGGGCATCTGGGCGCCCCTCAGCACTTTTAGGTGAGGAGGGTCACAGTCTAGGGATGGGGAGGAAGCTCAGGGTCCCTCATCCCTGCTTCAGCAGTCAGCTCTGCCTTTTATCTCTTTCACATACTGGAATTCCCCTTAGAATTCATTTTTACAAGGAACCCTCTGGCTGAAAAATAGATGTTTAAAACCACTATTGTAGTATATCATGATGCAAGTTTTTAAAACATTCCAAAGTCTACTTAACTCTTTTGTTTCTCACACTATGTAAGTAGCATGGGCAGGTTTGGGATTATTTTCTGTTTTACAGATGAGAAAACAGGCTCGGGGAGATCAAATCATCTGATTTATAATATATAGATTATATAGCAGATTAGTGGCACAGCATAGAAGCTAGGTCATGGACATCAAAGGCAAGGTTATATACTATAATCAGTACAAACTCAGGAGAAGGTCTGGCAAATGTAAATGTCATCCCCCTCCCCCCATTTCCTTCTTGTTGCCTTTTCTTCCTTCCTTCCCTCCCTCCCTTTCTTCTTTCCTTCTTTCCCCTTCTCAATTAGTCACAGGTTTAGCTGCTCCTATTCAAACTGTACAACCATCAATATCAGGGAAATTGTCTCTTTTGACCAACTCATTTCTCTAAAATCTACAGTGTTCTAAATGGTATTATTTTTAAAAGTGGGAGCTTGGTCAAGGGATTGATCTTTGGTATTAGAAAGATCTGATTTAAAAGTTAGACATCCCTAATTACTACTTGTTTGACATTGGGCTGGTTGCTTGACCTCAGTGGGCCTCGGTTCCTGCTTTGTAGAAGGCATACAACAATAATACCTGTCTCATGGGGCTGCTGCGAGGACTCAATTCACGTGCAACAATGAGCACAGTGTATGTGGTTCACATTAAGTCGTCAGGAGACTAAACCATTCTGTTCTTTTCAGCAGGCTCACAGGCTTCTATACTGCAAGATGTTTCAGTTTCAATTTGCTATTGAGCATTATCAATCACAAGGCGCATCTACTGTGGAGCATTTTTCAAACATATTTGACAATGTAACCCTCTTTACATGCAAAATGTCCTAGGATAAGCGGTCCCCAAACTACAAAACACTGATCTAAAATATCAAGTGATTTTGATAAAAGGTGGGAGAAAATAAAGCAAGATAAATCTGTGCAGACCAACTTCCATGGCTTAGAAAGAGACTTTAATTTTTAAGGATAGTGGTCCTTCCCTAGAGGGTATTATGTTAAGTGAACTAAGTCAGAGAAAGACAAATACTATATGATTTCACTTATATGTGGGATCTAAAGAACAAGATAAATGAACAACAAAACAGAAACAGACTCACAGATACAGAGAACAGACTTATGGTTGCCAGAGGCAAGGGGGTGGAGGGACTGGTTAAAAAGGTGGAGGGATTGAGAAGTACAGATTGGAAGTTATGGAACAGTCATGGGGATGTAAAGTACAGCATAGGAAATACAGTCAGTAATATTGTGATAACTATGTGTGGTGCCAGGTGGGCATTGAAAATATTGGGGGGAACATTTAGTAAAGTATATGATTGTCTAACCACTGTGCTGTACACCTGAAACTAATACAAAATAATATTGAATGTAAATTATAATTGGAAAAAAATTTAAAAAAATGAATAATTTTAACTGAAAAAAAAAAAAAAAAAGACAGTGGTATTAAATTCAGATCTATAAAACTTATATAGCTTGGACTTTATACAGCTCCTTTGATGTCAAAAGCTAGAGGAACAGTTAAATGCTATAAACAAGCTTATTTTATTCCTAACCTTTTTGTGGGTAAATAAAACAATATCACCAGTCAGAAGAGCAGGGTGATGCCAAAACCCAGCTTGTACCTTGTGTGAGCTAGCAGGCTGAGAAATCTGGTTCCACATTTTGCTAAAAAAAAGTGCTGGCAAAGATTTTTGAAGAGACATTGCACTTGGGAGATGAAAGAGTAAATTTCTCTTTCTTAGAGAAATGGGTTGGATTATTGTACAGCCCTTTGATTCTCTACTGAGGATGTGCAGGAACTTTGATTCCTCTGAAAGTAAATCAGAGCCAGTAGTTTGGTAAAGACTGGGGCCCACTGTTCAGGAGAGGATTTAAATAATTCTGACAGTGAGAGGTCTTCTCCTGGGGCCAGTTATGATTTTTGATCTTCTGTTTTCCATCTACCTCTAAAGATTCTTTGAATGTAGAAAATGAGTCTAGATGATAAATCAGATTTTTTTTTGAGTGAATAAAGTCTAAAAAGGAGATAATCATAGAACAGTTAAATTCAGTTGATCTACCTTGCACTGTCATTAAATCAAATTTACACATTTGTATCTCTACGCTGCCTTTGAAACCCAGCCCCTGATGTCCAAAAATAAGTCCATTATAATACATTTTTTCAAAGTAAGTTGCCTATTGTGGCAAAGACAACTAGATAACCACCAAGCTTCTTATTCGCCTTTCATGGCATAGAAGCGTTGGTGAAAGTGGCTACCTAGCCAGCAATTTCATTTACCAGCCTGCCTTGCATCAAGGTGGGCCATGTGATTGGGTTCTAGCCAATGGAGTACAGCAGAAGCGATATACATCTCTCCTAGCCTGGCTCCCTCAAAGCTCCAGCAGAGTTTCCACTTGCTTGCTTTCTGATCTGTTGTCTGGATGTTGATAGCCAGAAAAACCCAAAAAGACGGTGGAGCCTCCATAGGCCTGAGTCTTAACCAGAGTTCCTAGCCCCAAAACTGTTCACCAGATGAACAAGAATTAAACTTTTATTGCATTCAACTGCTGAGATTTCAGAATCTATCTATTATGGCACCTAGGGTTATTTTCACTACACACTTAAGGAATTTAAACTTAATAAGTTTACGTGTGACTTTGAGCTCTACTTGAGGTGTTCTTTCATTAAATTTGCCAGCATTTTTTGTTGTTGTTTTTAGGCAGATCTATGAAAATATGGTTCAGAGTATTATGCTCCCTGGTTGCCCAGCAACATTCCATAAGTGGCCCACTCATTTAATAAACAACTATTTGTTTGCATGTGCTTACTGAGGATACAATAAATAACACATCTATGGTCCCTGCTTTAATATATTTAGTCCCTGCTTTTAGATGTTTTAGTATTAAGGAGGTGAAGAAGAGGGGAGGAAAGAGAATATATATCTATACCAGGGGTCTGTGCGCTTTATCTGTAAAGAGCCAGGCAGGAAATACTGAAGGCTTTGTGGGTCATGCAAGCTCTGCTACAGCTGCTCATTTCTGCTAGTGGGATGCAGAAGCAGCCAGAGACAAGATATAAGCAAACGAATGTGGCTGTGTTCCAAAAATACCTTTATTTATGGACACTGACATTTTAATCTCATATAATTTTCATGTCATGAAATAGTTATCTTTTGATTTAGTTCAGCCATTTAAAAACGTAAAACAATTAGCTCATGGGCTGTACAAAATCAGGCGGTGGGCTGACTTTGGCCTGCAGGCTGAAGTTTGCCAACCCCTGTCTAGATCAGTGAACCAACAAGAAAGAATGTATCAGAAGAAATAAGCACTATGAAAAAATAAAATGGAATAGTGAGACTGTGCTCGTAGGTGGGGGCTACTTTAAATAGCTCGGTCAGGGATGGTCTCTCCAATGTGACTTCACCTGAGTGGAGAGCTGAGGGACCAGGAGAAACCCAGCACATGGAAATACAGGGATAGGGAATCCCAGGTTAAGAAACAGGAAGATGCCAGTATAGCTGTGGAGCAATGAGCTAGAGAAAAGGGGTCAAGAGCTGATGTCACAGGGAAGCAGCACCTAGGGTTCTGAAGGCCTTGGTGAAGAGTTGCATTACATTTACCTGCAATAGGAAGCTAGTGAGAAGTTTGAGCAGAGGAGCAATATTACCTGATGTATATTTGAAAGTTATCATCCCAGCTCTTGTGGTGGAAAAAACTAGGATACCCTTGTAGAGAGGCAAGAACATAGAGAGCAGGACTAGTGGCTGGTAGGGAGGCTCTGAAAGAGTTCAGGCAGGCATGGAGGTGCCTTGGGCTCTGGGCTCAGCAGTGGTAATGGAGAAAAGTGATTGGATTGAAGCTATATCTTAAAGCTGTAACAGGATGTGGTATGTCTAAAGTTGGGTAGTAATGGTTAAAAGAAAATTTCCAAAGAACATATGGAATGGAGGGTTGTGAATCCTTTGGGACTTTAAATTACTCTTGACATCAGCAGGGCTTTGTGTCACTTTAGTCTTTTTTCCTTTCCAGTTACACACGAGATCAGAAGTAGGAATCACAAACTTGGGGCAGGGCAGAAGGACTCCAATCAAGTTGAAATAAGAAGTGGATGCCTTGGTCAGGTCCAAAAATAGCTCCAGGACCAATGGTGATGGGCAAGGATGGTGAAATCAGCAGTGATAAAAGACCTTGGAGAACTTTCCCTACACTGCTCCTTTGGCAGCCGTTTATCAGAATTTGCAATCTCACCTGAATTTACAAGGTAATTTTTTGGATTTAGATCCCTACACTTTAGTACCCCACAGTGAAATGGAATCTCTGAATGGGATTTCCTGAGGATTACCTTGCGTAGAGCCTGTGCCAGTCCTGGCATTTAAAGCTCCGAAACGTCTGATGGATGGCTGCTTAGAGCACACACATTTCAGTGGGATGTCACATTGGGCCCAGATGCCTAGAGGGTATGTTGGCACGTCAGTGGGCAGGACACTGCCTGACGATCAGGAGAGTGTTCCCGTGGCCTGGCATCAAGAATCAAGCAGCAGCAGCTCCTCTTTATTACCTCCATCAGGTAAGGCCATGTAATGTTCACCAAAGCCAGCACAACTAGGTCACCCTTGAATCTGAGAAATTACTTTGCTAGGAGGCTGATTGAGGAAAAGGCCTAAAGCCACAGATGTGGAGAAATTGATTTTCTGAAATTCAGATCCTCTGTAAACAAAGGATGCTTAAGCCCACATTCTAAGAAAGGATTTAGTCATTGGAAAGCAAGTTGAAAAACAGCCTGAGGGTCGGAAAAATAAAGCACAACCATTTGCTTGTGGATTTTAAGGTTACTCAGTTTTTTCTCTTTGCTGATTTATCCATTCTATGGGCTTGCATAGCCTGACTCAAGCAAACTTAAGGCTAACAAAAAAAAAATCCCTGTGGCTTAAAGAATGGGGCTGAAACAAATAGACAAACAACATGGACTGAGTCCATTACGCTCCAGGTGCTATTTTTGAGAATCCTTCACTACAGGCAATGGGAGTAGCAGGCATTGCTTCGTTTAACTCTGACAGTAACCCTGTGAGGTAAGGGGTATTATCCCCTTTTTGGAGATGATGTCACTGAGGTCCAGGGAGGCTAAATAACTTGTTTAAAGTCATGTGCCTAGTGAAAAGTGAAGCAGAGATTTAAATCCTGGCCTGGACACAGGGACATGTATGAAGGTGAGAGAGAACATGGTGCATTCAAGGAAGTGAAAGTTGATCAGAATGACTGGAGTGGAGAGAGGAAGTGAGTGTCAAGGGTCAAGGTCAGAGACATTGGTGGAGCCCAGAGCACATAGGATGTGATAGAATTCTGAATGCTTTTTTCAAGGATGTGAATGTTATTCTGAAAATTTTAATATCTGTAAATATTATATATTACATACACACACACACACACACACACACATATATTTTTTATTCCTACTTCTGTATGGAAAATGGAGTAAATGTGGCCAAGTGTGGATTAGGACAGGACCGTTAACTTCATCAATAATAATCACTGTCGAGTTCTTACTTCAGGATCCCTCAGGAATAGCAGTAGCATTTTGTACACACCTATTACTTTGTATTTTCAAAGTATTTGACCATCTCTTGGATCGTCATAAGCACCCCAAGACAAGGTTGACATTTTTATCCCCATTTTGCAGATAAGAGAATCTGTTCTCAGAGAAAGGAACTGACTTGCCCGGAGTTGCAGCTGGTTAGTGGCAGAGCTGAGTCTGGAATTCTCATTTCTTGAGCCTCTCCAAAAAGATACAGACCAGGAACGGTGGGCTCACAGGCCATCAGCTCTGGCCTGAGCCTCTGCTCAGCCCTCTCTCCTCCCTGTGGAATGGAAGCAAAGGGACTTTTTTACCTTTCGGATGCCGTCATGCTTCATCTCAATCACATGGAGGGTGTAGTTGGTCCGGCGCCCTTTCTCATTAAACTGCACATTTCCTGTCAGGCCCTCAAACCGCACCTGGAATGCAAAGTCAAGTGGCAAACAATGAACTCACAATTGCATTTCATCTTTTGTTGGCTTTTTCTGCTTAAGTTAAAAGCCAGAACCCCAGAATGTTACCCAGGATGAGGTCCTGGAGTAGCATCAGTACTAAAAAATTCTACTCTCTTGCCCATAGCAGGTATCATTAGAACACAGTTCTCTTTCCTACTGAACTGAGATTTATTCTGAACACCCTTTCTACCCATTGCTTTAGGCTAACAAAGCAATGGATGGAAGTGGATCCTAATAAGACATCTCTGCACCATCCCCAATCAAATATCCCCACCATGAGCACCGCCCCTCCTCAGACATGCACTCTTCTGATGAAGAAAATGAAGGAGACCTGCTAAGGAAAGGGGCTGGTGTGCCCTCTCTGGGAAGTCAGGAGAAGACCTAGACCAGAAGCCAGCCTTATGGTGCCTTGAGCTGTGCTTGGATATGGTTTCTTTTTTCCTTTGTGAGGCCAGGGAATAAAATACTTGGGTGTCTAAAGACCTGGTGTTGGGAGACCTGAAGTTTCACTTAGCTTCCCTCTGAATAGCTGAGTGACCTTGGGCAATTCACCTCTCTAAGCCTCCAGTTTCTAAAATTCCTGCCCCATGCACCTTAAATGACACAGCAAAGGAAAGTGCTATGAAAAGTTGAAAGCACCTGAGGAAACCCTTTATGTTAAGAAGAGAGCAAGAAGGCTTTAAACAGGCCTCAGGTGGTTAAAACAAAATTGGTATCGGAACCCCAAAGAATGCTGCATGGGATTTCTTCTCCACAAATAAGTCAGATTAAATGTTCATGACCTCATAGCTTCAAGCTCATAGAGAAGGGCCAGTGGTCAACATGGGGGATCCAAGTCGTTTTGGGCCGAGCCTGTTGCTCTGGAGATAACTAATAAATCTCACCCAAGTCTACTCTCAAACTAAGGATGAGTCTAGCTGCATATCATTGGTTCGGGTACAAGAAACCACATTCTCTAGTGATGACTGGCTGTGTGTCCTCATATCAGTTGGGCATAAGGCCAGTGAGATGGGTCTCTAGCTGTAACCAGTACAAACCTGGCCCTATAACTCAGCACTGTTTACTTCCCCCCTCTTCAAAGAGCTTAAAAGGAAGCCTTGCAGGGTTTTATCTTTTTCTGACAGTGACCAACAACTCTGGCTTCAGAAGGTGTAAGAATAGTTGGTGTGTGTGTGTGTGCGTGTGAGGAAGGGAGGGGGGGATGTGTGTGTCTGCTCTGAGGATGACCCCTCACCTTTTTGCAGTTTGAATTCTCAGTGGGGAGGCCGTGACAGGCCCAGAGTGCTGAACAATTTACACAGCAAGCTCTTTGCTCTCTCAGGTGAAATCTGGAGGAATCCTCATTCTGGAAGAGCCTTGGCTGGCTTTGCTTCTCCTTCATGGAGGCTCTCCTACCCGGAATGCAAGCTAGACCCACACAGAGGTTTTCCCCAGGAGTGAAAGCTGGTCATTCTTGCCAAAAACTGTGCCATAGGTAGAAAGAGGGAGTGGGTGAAAAAAGGAATTTTCTGAAAGTCAGAGGTACCTTCCAGTGAATTTGTTCCTTTGGCCTCTCCTAAATGCTCACTGGGCTTGGGGAATCAGGGCTAGGTCCCAGTGGGCCACGTTCTGGCTGTGCTAGCCAGGTCATGTCTCAGGACCCCTCTGAGCTTTCACTTCCCCACTTGAACAGTGAGAAGAATAATTGTGTCTTTAAATGTCTCATGCAGGTGCTCTGAGGTTCAAAGAAGCTCATTACCCTTTTTTTGAGCCTGTGACAAGCCAGTGAGAGAAGCAGTAGTAAGGTTATGTCCATTTAGCAGATGAGGAAATTAATTCCAGAGAAGTTGAGCAATTAGTCCAAGACCTCCCAGGTAGTGCTTGATGGAGCCATGGCTAGAATCCAGTTCTTCTCTTCCTAGCTCCCTAACAGGTGGAGTGTGATGCCCATGGTCCTGGCTTGCACCCTCACTCTAGTCTCCTGCTGGGCCTCGTTTACTTATGCACCCAGACCCTCCAAAGCCTGATGCACTCTCTGTTCAAATTTACCCTCCCTTTGATCTCAGTTTGCTTGGGAGAGATCCAGTCTACATCTCTCATTCTGGAATAATTGGTAATTCTCCTTACTTTCATTCTTAGGTGTCTCTGTTTGGATGATTAATTATATGGTCACCCTTTTTAAAGCCCAGCCCCCTTCCTACAGGAAGCCTCGCTGATGTCCACACTCCTCAGTCATGGCATTCTGCTCTGACGTCCACAGCACTGAGAGCTGTTATTTAGCTTGTCATCCACACCTTTATAGCTATTATTTCTCAGGAACTTGCCTTCCCTTTGAAATTGGGTCTTGAGTCTGAAAGGCAGGGCCTGTCTTACACCCCTATTGTCCACCCCATCCCAGACCACATCTGGCAAAGTGCTGGGCACACTTGCACCTTGACAGTCTTCATCATTGGCTGATAGACTGTGAACATAAGGACTGAGAGACAAGAACATGTATTCTTCACTTGAGGTCCTGGGATGGTCTTCCAGGAGGGCCTATGGTCCCCCAACCTCCTGGTCATGCAAATATATATGCATATACATGTGTGCATTTTTCTGGGAAAAAGAGTCCAGAGCTTTTTTTAAAAAAAATCATATCCTCAAAGGATCTCTGACCCCCAGATACTAAGCCTGATCTGGGAAGCTGGGTCTTCTCTGCCAGCCAGAGCCAACTAATGGCCACTCTGATGCCTCCTCTTTCCTGGAGCACTGAGGGCTTCCAGGATGTGAGCTTATTAATATTCTGAAAGGCTCCCTTGCTGTCAGGCAGGGGGCAGACAGGTGGCTGATTATCTCTGCACTGCTGCTGGGGAAATTATAGCAAGGCGAGGGGTAGGGGTGTACAGATATTATACGAGATCATGTGCTGTTCGTTGCTGGCTGGCCGCAGTTTTGTGTCTCCCCTGGGCTGGGCCTTGCAGGCTTCAGAGCAGAGCAGTTATGTGTACAGAGCAAGGTAGCAAGTTCCATTGTTGGGTTAGTGTTCCATTGTTGCCACTAACTAGCTGTATGATTTTGGGTAGACTTTTTTTAACATTTCTGAGGTCAGCTTCTTCATTTATAAAGCGCAATTAATAAAAGTAACTGCCTCAGAGTGATATATCTAAGATTTAGTGAGATCAAATGTAAAATATGTGCAGAGTCTTGTACATAGTAAGCCCTTAACACATAACTGGTATTATCATTATTTTTAGAACTTGACTCCTAGCATTCTAGCCCTCCAGGGAGCTGGTGCTGGGCCTCTAGGCCTCACTCACAGACACAACACAAGCTGAACCACAGGTCCCCTCCCAATGCGTGACCCGAAGGCCAGTGTTCAGGGAGACAGAGACCTGAGCCCCCAACCCCAGTGCTAAGGACTGAATGTCACTGGGACCCAGCCCATTATGGGCACACAGCTGCTCCCTAGTGGTGTGACTGTTTCAAGAGATGGGTCGAGAAAGCAAAATGAATAGATGGTGGCCATGGCTGTAAGGGGAAGGTCCCAGAGGTCAATGTGTACAAGCAAAGACCCCTTGGGCTACAAGACAGGCCTGGAGCAGGAGGAGGAGCCTGGATGGGGTCTGGTCCAGCCTTTGCTGAGCTGCTATGTGGCTCTGAGTCACTGTCCATTCTGGGCTGGCTGCCTCAGCTATAAAGTGAGGGAAATGGGCATCATTAATCTCTAAGACCTCTCTCAGTGACACATTCTTGTGATTGTAGGTGCTTAACAAGGATTTTGTAAAGGAATCAGTTCGAACAGCTAATCTTTGGATCAGAATGTTGGGTTTTGTTTTCATTTTCATTATTTGTGACTAGTTCCTCCCCACTCCCAGGAGAGACAGAAGAGAATTTCTTGAGGGCAGGTCTTGCCTTCTCCGATCATCCTCAGCACTTGGCCCAGGCCAGGGTGCGCTCTTGGGGAGTAGCTGATTGGCCACTGGAGAGGCAGGCACCTGTCTTGACTCCAAGACAATAGAAAAGTGGTCATTATTCTTTTGACTATGGGAACTCCTCCTCATAAACCCCACTGGAGGCAGAATCAGATGAATGAGTACACATCACAACCAGAAGGATGTGGGTTAGACCATAGAAAAAAAATAGATGCTTAGAATCCTTAGATGCAGTTGAGACACAGGGCTTGACTCTCCTACCTCCTCATTGTCATGACTAAATAAAGGGAAGTCTGTGAGAGAGCTGAATGATCTCAGGGTCACCCAGAGAGTATATCAAAGTTACCGAGAGAGCCAGTGACCCAGATGAACTTGGAACCCAGCTCTCCTGCTTCCTGGGTCAGAGCCTTTCCTGCCACCCACATTGCTTCCTAGGCTTCATCACAGTCATGGTGGCGTCAGCATATACTTCTAGAAACATCATTAAGGTAGGAGAGGCAAGGGAGTTAAGAAGGGTTGTGAAGCTGAGGGCAAGTGCCTGGGACCTTCTGAAACCAGCCTCACGTTGCACATAGAATCTGCCTCCCTTTTGGAGTCTGGAGGGGCATTTTAAATAAGCCAGGAGGCGGGTGCTGCTCCTCTGGCAATCATTCGGAAGCTGCTTGGTGCCTGCTGTTGCTCCAGGGTGATTAGGGGCCAGTCTGCGTAGAAGAGACATAGGGAAGGCAAAAAGGGCTGCTGGTGGACCTCTTAGCATGACCCTCCTGTAGTCACGGGGCTGCTGCTTAGCTTCATTCCAAAGAACAGAGGTATACATTCCCCTCCACTTAGAGGCACTTCATCCGACCTGAGACACAGCTGGCGATGTTCCTTTCTCGTCTGGTCTCTTTCTCCAGGTTGTGAAAATTGTGAGAGCTGTGCACATGTGGTTGGAAAACAAATGGGAATAGTTTTGCTCTACATTTCTCCCTCATTCAGAAATGCTCCTCTCCTCCCCTGGGAGCCTAAAGTCACCTTCTGTTGGATGTAATCTTAAAAGTAGAGCTAGTCTTTTCCAGACAACTCCACTGGAAGAGGAGGGCGGGTCCTGAGGGCATTTACACCAAAATACCTCGCTGTTCCCAGTTTGCCACTGTGCCGGATACTGTGGTGCACTCCGCGGGAACACTGCCCTCTTTGCCCAGGCCCCTTTGGAAATGCAGCCCCTCCATCAGGAGGCATTGGAGGCATCGTATGGTGCTGTTTACAGTTTGAAAATCACAGTCTGGGCTGGAGATGCGTCTAGAGATTTCTAGAGACTAAGGGAGACTTCTAGGAGCTCTGAGAGTGATCAAGCTGAGGGCAAGCCCCCAGAATGTTCTAAACCAGGAATGTTAAATCACAGTCCATGGGTATCATTTTCTCATCTGGCTTCTGCAGAAGACATATTACTAATTGGGTATTTATACTCTTTCCTGTTGAATTTGGATTCAGCCTCAGAATCCTTTGCAAAGACAAATGATTGGAGTGGGCATGAACATTTTCTATCCCTGCTCTTTAACTGGTCTTAAGTGCAAACAAAATTAATGATTGCAATGCTGAGAAGCAAGAAAATAGAATCACAAGTACTGAGAAACACTTTCATGGCTCCTTCGTGAAATGTGCAGAGAGCAAAGGTAATGAAGAAATCCTGAAAACCAGGGCAAGTGGGGAGAGTGTCCAGGAGACCACTAAATGGTCCAGTTTCATCCCTGTGCATTTCAATCCCCCTTTCCATACAGAATCGCTGGCTTCCGTTTTAGCATATTCCCTAAGCAGAAAATATAGCTTTTCACTGTATCAGGCATGACTATTCTACGCTATTGTTTTTTGTTTGTTTGTTTTTAATTTCTACATGAGCTTCCATGTAATGCCAAAAGCCACAAACACAGTGCAGTGATGTTCCAAACTTCAGGCATGCTCTACCTTTTAATAGCTACATTCCACCTGAAACTGATGCTGAAATGATGCCCTATGAGGCTCCCATAAAATGGGCAGCCACTGCCGGTCTCACCTGCTGCAGAGCTCTCTGGATGTCGATCCCCTGGCCCCAGGGCACAGCTGGGTTAGCCAGACAGTCCCCAGCATTGCCCCGGCGGGATATATCGATTCTCTGCCTTCGCAGGCTCTGGAAAGCCTCAGCCATCACCTTCACTCCATCGTAGGTGAGCGCAGAGGTGTACTGGTGGGCAGAATGGAGACAGTTAGGGGAAGAGAGTACTGATAGGAAGGCAGGAGGGAGCTGCATCTGAGAATGTGCTTTCTGGTAATGAGAATGCCTACAGTGGGCCAGATTATGGGGGGGGGGGGGCAGTGGTGAATCAGGAAGTATCTGCCCCTTAGGTGGGGGCTGCTATGAATTGCTACACAGTATTGCCCTCCTGAACTGCACATTGCTGGTTATGACTTTGGAGGAGAAGCTGGAATTCTATTTGTGTGCAGTCTTGCAATTTTATAATGTTAGCTCATTGAAAAAAAGAATGCATAGATTAAATTCAACACATCTGTACCGTCTGATACATTCCACAATAAAACAGTTGGTTTTCTCTGTGTTACAGTCTCCAATTGGGAACTAAGAGGAACTGTTTATTCCACCATCCCTTGTGACAGTAAAAGGAAAAAATAATCCAAGAAAGGTACGTACCTATTTCTACATGTGGCTCTCCCAAGTGGCAGGTTTACAAACTTTCTGTCTGCAAACTTTCCCTTGTGCTTATTCATGATAACTCTCCCCCACTCCCCCACCCCGAGTTGCCTAAAGGGGGATAAGATGTTGATGAAACGAAGCCTGGATAACAGTCCAGGACAGTATTCCCTGGCTTTTGAACTCATGTCTGTTGTCTTCATTAATTAGTCCCCAAGGCCTAGCATGTTCTCTGGCACATTTGAAGTTCACAATAGGGGGTTGTAGAATGAATGTATAAGTATTTTTCCCGTTTTTAACTTTGATTCTCTCACATTTGAAAAGTACATATATTTTACTTGGTCATTTTTATAATCTGCTCCAATCTTTTGAAAATTGGGATATTTACATATTAACTTATTAACTGCTATGTGGTATGCTCATTTAAAGCACATTTGTGATTCTGTTGGCTTAAGCTCATATTGAAATACGTCTTCATTTCAAATTGCTAAGTCGGTTTGAGCAAAAGCGGGAGGACACACATCTCAGTTAAATGTCCTGCCATTCACAAAAAGATATTGACCTAGTGACAAGAGAAAGTGGCAGAGGATTCACTGTTTTGCCCAGATAAACAAATCTGGCCTTAGAATCCTTTTCAATGCAGTGTTCCACACAGTCACTACCAAGCTATCGGATTTGACATGGGAAAGAAAAATTACCTTCCATCCTTATTCTAAACCATTATCAAATAGCAAACAAAATAGATTTTGGCTGCAGGTTTTAGAGCTGCATTGCTGGGAAGTCGGCGGTAGATAGTCTGCATGATAATTGGGAGTTGTCTCTCTGAGGCAGAGAAGTGCTCAATATTTCTTAGTTAGGTTTTCCTGATTTTTAGCTGAGTACATGGCTGACCAGCTCACTACACAACTCAAGGAGGCTCAATGGGCAAAGAAACAAATGCAAACAGCATACCCCTAGAGCTGTGCAAAGTGGTTTTTTTCAGCTTCCCCTGTAGCTAGCTGAGGCTAGGTTTCTAAGATGTGGCCAGTAGAATGTGAGTGGAAGCTCTGTGTGTGACTTCTGATAACCGTTCTTAAAAGAAACAGTGTGCTTTTTATTTTCCTTTTCCCCGTCCTGCTGGGTAGAATACTGAGGCAATGGTTGGAGCTTCAGCAGCCATTTTGGGCTATAAGGTAGCTCCCATATGCTAAGGATAGCAGAATAAGAAAATAGAAGATGCCTAAGGGTTTGATGATTGTAGAATCCTTATTTAAGCCCTGGATTGCTGACTTCTGAATTTTGTTTATATGAGAGAAAATATGTCTATCTTGTTAAAACCATTGTCGTTCTGGATTATCTGATGTTTGTACTCTTAGTCTTTATGGATATGTTTTCCTTAGCTTGTTCCTCTTAGAAAGCCTATCTTCTCTAACAGCTAACACTGTGCAGAAACCTGAGGCAGGCAACGGGACTGGTTTGGTCCTTTGGTGTCTGCTGCCCATCCCTTCACCTTAGGTCTCTTCCAGTCCACCCGGGTGTGGTCTCGAGTGTCGCTGTTCTTCCACTGCTGCATGATCTTGGCTGGGACGGTGTCTGTGTAGTTCACCAACTGGAAACCTGTCACATTTGCTCCACTCTCCTTGAATTTGTTTAAGTCGATGTCCATGAAACCCTGTGCAGGCAGGAGGAGGAAGAAGTCAGAACACGTTGCCTGGATAAATCCATTTAACCATGTTACAGAATCACAGGATTTCCCAAGCTGTTCCAGGAGATGGAACCAGCTTAATAGAGAGATGGTTGTGCCTCCTTCCTTCCAAACTCTGTTATTACCTAGTTCGTGCACAAAGTTAGCACAGTGGCTAAGAGCACTTGCTCAGGAGCCAGCCGTGCCTGGGATGAAGTGCTGGCTCTACTGGTCATAGCCATTGGTGATGCATTGTTGGACTAAGTTACCTGATGGTTTCTTGTCTGAATAGGGGAGGTTAGGAGGTCAGGGAGGAAAAGCAATGCAGTGATGCATGCCAAGTGCCTGGTGCAGATGGAGTGATCAATAAGTGGTGGCTGGGATTATTATGATACCACAGATATGTAACAGAATAGAGAACATAGGAGGGAGTTGTCTCCTCTCACACCCCCACCCTCCATCCCTTTGAGAGAAGAAGAATCTGAAGCCTATCAGGGGCAAGCTTCTGTGGGCTCCCCAAAGACACCACAAGTCTGTGGAAGAGGCTGGATTTTGATCATCCCTCGCCCTGTGCTCTTTCTGGTATCATATGCTAGATGTCTACTCCATGAGGCCTGATCAACTGTAACACCCACAAAGCATTCTTTATTGGAAATGAAACTTTCCTCCCCATTTGGTGAAATTCATTTAAACTCAGGAAGCCTTCAACTTAAAAAGGAAATCTTGTATTTGTATAATATATTCCATAATGTACAATACTTTCACATCTATGGCCTCATTTCACTTTATGAGTCTATAAGGTAGACATTATATGTCTATTTGCCAAATACAGAAACTGAGATGGAGAATCGACTTGCACAGTCATTCAATGAGTGAGCAGCAGAGAGGGTACCAGAACTAAGGTCTTCTGAAGCTGCTCGCTTACTCAGTCACTCCTCAAGCAGCAAACATTTCTGAGAGCCCATCAAGCACTTTTCTAACAATGAAAAACAAGTTCCTTCTCTTATGAAGCTCACATTCTAGTGGGCAAGACAGATAACAAACAAACAAGCATGTAACATAGTATGAACACTCGTCTAGTAGCATATGCCACGCAATGAGTCCTACGGTGAAAGATAAAGTTGGAGAGGAGGGCGATGTCATGTCTGGCAGCATGGCCAGGATGAGCCTCCCTGAAGAGATGGTGATCGCACAGAGACATGAGTGAAGAGAAACATTGTGAGTGAGCTACGGGGACATCTGGGGAAGGACATTCTGAGCAAAGGGAGGATGCTTGGTATGTTCCAGAAACAGCGTGGAGGTTGGTATGGCTGTACTATCGTGAGTGAGAGGAAGAGAGGGCGCAAAATGTGGTCTGAGTGGCAGCCCAAGGCTGCTTGCATAGAGCTTTGTGATAACTCAGGTTTCTTTCTAGGTATTGTTGGTGGCCGGCCCACTGCAGGAATTTGAGCTGGGATCCTAAGGTTAGTGCCCTTTGGGCTCCAAGGCTTGGGAAAGCTGCCAGATTCTAATGATTGAAATTGAAGAGTGATCAGGGGAAGCAGTTTGATGGATTGAGGGTGAGGGGAGCCCTGGACTGGCTTCCAAGAGCCCTGAGTGCTATCACAGCGCTGCCTGTCCAAGGCTCTTAATTTCTCCCTGACTTGATCTAGTTTCTTTACCTAAAAGATCTAGCCACAAACAACTTCATGACTCAAAGATACTCTCCCCACCCTGTGCCTCTGAAGTTCTATGATTCTATATTATTTGTATTTTATAAACAAACCAAGCTCAGTCCTGACACTCAGAGCCCTTCCTAGCTATTCCTGGAAGTGTGTCTTCCTTGAATGGTTCCTTTCCATCATTTGGATCTCAGCTAAAATGCCATCTCTTCAGAGAGGTCTTTCCTGACCCCTCACGCAAAGATCCAATTCTCACCCTGTGGGAGATGCTGTTGGTGCTCTGCTCATCTCCACTCCCCTTCCCACACTGATATTCCACTTAATAGACTAACTACAAATATCTACTACTTCACCCATGTGTAGGGTAAGCCAGATGTGTCAGGGAGTTAATATACCCAGAGCCGCTCAACCAGTGATAGATGGAGAGTTAGCAGATAAATACTCCAGCATCCTCTCCCCCGGGTGGAATAATCCTGAGGTGTCTGCTACACCATGTCTAAAGGTCCCCTAATGAATTGAACTCCTGTACCCCACAGGGGTAAGTGCCTTGACTATGTGCCTTTAATGGTCAACTCTTCCCTACTACACTCCCCCATTTCCCTGCTATTGTTTCTAACATTGGCACTCAAAGAAATTACTTGTACTCGAATCCTTGTCTTAAGACTTGATTTTGGGAGAACTCAATGAAGCCACAGCCAACACTCAGTTCATCTGTCTTGTTCCTGTTAGAGATTCTCCAGAGCCATTGCCACTGTTTGAGATATTTTCTTCATGATCTGTTGTCTTGTTTTTTATCCCCCCATTGGAATGTCAGCTCTGTGAAGGCAGGGACCTTTCTGTTTTGTTCACCAATGTGTCCCAGAACCTAGCACCTAGAACAATGCTTCATATATATTTGTAGAATGAATGAATAGAAGCCAGAGATTTTCCTCAAGCAAGAATGTTATTCTCCGAGGGAAATAGGATCAGCAGGCAACAAATGCCCATGGATAATTTCACTGGTTGGAAAGAGAAGCTCAGGTTGGAAACATCTTTTGAGACTCACTTTGCCCATAGCCACAGTTTATAGGCTTTCACAGAAGTCTACTGATCTGCACCACGGTTCTAGCAAGCTGTCCCAACAGATGAAATCACATTTAGGTTCTTGTACCCCATATGCACTGGAAGATGTTATACTACCTAAGAGCACAGCTATCCCACCACTGGTTAAAAGCTAATACACAGTTGAGAGATTTCCCATAATTTTCAGAGACCTTAAAAAGAACATCTTGTTCATAAAATAACTATTGAGAGAATGGAATGGAAATGATCTCCCGCAGTCAAATTCTGTCATTTGAAAATCTGTAACAAGCTCCTGGGCATTTTGTACTGACTGTCCCATCTTGAACATAATGGAGGCCAAAGGAAATGGCAGAGTTTATTCTAACATTAATGTCACTCAACTCCATCACCAGAATATCTGGCTACATGGTTATGAGAGTCAAACCTTGGTTACATTTCATCAAACTGGTGGGACCCTCTACCCGAATGCCTCTGCTCCCCAGAGAAGGAATGGACAAAGAATGACAAAACAAGCTCACACCTGTGATGTTAGGTGAAAGACACAAAATTAGCCCTGGCCAGAGTGGCTCAGTGGTTAGAGCATCAGCATGCACACTGAAAGGTCTCAGGTTTGATTCCCATCCCTGGCCCCGGGGTGTGTGCAGGAGGCAACTAATTGTTGTGCCTCTCTCACATCAATGTTTCTCTCTCTGTGTCTCTCCCCCTCCCTTCCTCCCTCCCTTCCACTCTCTCTGAAAATCAATGGGAAAAAAAAACTTCAGGCAAAGATTAAATGGAACCCCCCCCCCCCCCCCGCCAAATTAGTGAATAACATGGGGTCAGTGTACACTCATCTGGTATCTTATATCATCCCTTCTATGTAGGGTGTCACACTGTAGTGGTGGTCTTGAATCTCTACAATGTCCTTAATCACAAAGAAATGAGTCTCTTACAGCTACGAAACTTGATTTCTCTGTAATGCAAGAAAACGTACTCTTCCAATACAGAAAAGTGTTCTTGACTGTGATGGAGAAGTAAAAGTGTTAACTATTTGTCCACCCGTTAACTGGAAAATTCAACTCACTCTATTCCCCTGAGCATGCTCATTAAACAAATTTTAATTAAAACATTTAATAATTTTTTGCCATTTTTATTGAAAAAACCTTGGGAGGTAATATTTGGTAATTAATACTTTGTTATTTGCTTCATCTGTGCTATTAATTATATAATATTGTATAAAGACATAACATTGATAATTATATTCTATTAAAGATTCAAACTATGAAGTTTGATTGCCACTGTTCTCTTTGAGCCATTTTGCCTATTTTATAACATGCCCCCAAATCCTGAGTTCTTTGCTCTGTACATTGTGACTACTAAATGAAAATAAAATTAATCCACAAGATGCTTCTTTTCAAGTTATTCAATACGAGGACTCGGGTCTCCTGAACCCGGGCTCATTTCCAGTGTCCCTCCAGCACTGCACCAGATGCTGCTGGTCACAGAGTGACTCTGTCTCTTATCTAAAATGAAGCTTTGTGATGAGCTGTCCAGTCACTATCCTCCTGTCTGCTTTTTCAGCATCTTTGTGGCATTCCACACAGTCCCATGTGTGACTGATTTGCTCTGCCTATCATTTTCATTCAAGTGCAAATAAACTGGCTGGTGCACTGCAGGCTCTCAGGATAGAGGTCCTTAACCTGAGGGACACATCAAAAGACTTTTGGGAGCTTTTGCAAAATAGCCATCCCTAAGGATTGTCATTCAGTAGCCTGAAGAGGAGACTGGATGTCTGTATTTTTACAGAGCTCTAATGCTGGTGAATCAAAAACCCAGGTGCAATATGTTAAAATTATAAAGACAGTTATTAGAAGAATTTCAAATAACAGCATAACTAGATTCATCATCTTTCTAACGGGCAGTCATTGATGTGATTAAAACTGATAAAGGAAGAAAAAGAGACATAGACATATTATGTAGACGCATGGAGGAAACGACCACACTCACTAAACGCAGAGGAGGTTTAAAGTAGTTATTTCTAAGAAGTGCAAGACTAGAGAGAGCAGGCATTTGCTTTTTATTTTATACCCTTCTGTTATACATACATTAAGTGAATATACTTTCTTTTTAGTACTATTAAAAAATAAAAATAGATTCCTCAGTAATTCTGATGTACCTCGCTGGTCAGGAATCATCTGCTAGTTCCTGGGAAGTGGGAGGGAGTGGCAGTGGCAGAAGAGGGAAGAGAAGTCTTGCATTTATTGAATCTTTGCTATGGTCTGTTAAGGGAGCCCTGCTTAATTGTTATCTATTGGCTTGGAATGAAAAACTGGTGCTGTTAGATACTCTACTGAAACACAGCTCCAGAAGCATTGCTCATAAGAATAATAAAGACAACATTAATGGCAAAAATGCCACTTCCTATGCACTATAGAACTTCAGCAGCCATAGCCAACAGTAACTTCATCTAACTTTTAAGAATTATGAAGTTGCTATCATTTAAAAATGAAAAATGAAAAATGAAATAATCAGTCGACAGTCACCTCTACACTTATTTTAAACATTTCTCAAGCTCTTATCTTGAGCTAGGCGTTTTGTTATACATAATCCTATTTAACCCCCCAAACAACCCTGAGAGGTGAACGTGCACAGTAGGCACTGGAACATGCACAGTAGGCATAAATGAATGGGCATTCATCCCAATTTTATATTGAAGAGCTATAGTTTAGAGACCTGTGGAAAGTCCTCTGAGACCACACAGCAGGCAAGGATTAAAACAGTGCTCCAACCATGCAATCTGTCTTCTTTGTCAGTGTGTTACATCGCCTGGCAGTGGATGAACAGATGAGCTTAGCTTTAGGATGGTATTTCCAGATTGTCCGAGACAAAGAACCTCAGGCAGTGTGGCTGATACAGTTAATAGCCCAAAATAAATGTCTCATCCTGCCAAGGGGGGGCTTTCCAGTATAGCTTTTTGTCTTAAAGGAACATTTGTGGGACAGCACACTAGGTTTCTCTTCTGACACCAACTATGCAAGGTTGATTAGACATTTCCCAAGCCTCTTATGGAGCTGAAGTCTATTAGTGTCCACTTACCCCACGTCTATATTGGGGTCGGCAAATTTTTCCTGTAAAGGGCCAGATTGCGAATGCTGTAAGCTTTGTGAGCCATATGATTTCTGTTGTAAGTATTTAATGCTGTCATTATATCATGAAAGCAGCCATAGCCAATAGTGAATGAATGAGCATGGCTGCATCCCAATAAATTTCATATAATTTTTATACAGTTTTCATGTCATGAAATATCATTCTTCTTTTCGCTTTTTTTAATACTTCACTTTTAAAAGTAACTTACATTATTTTCAATAATGTAAACACCAGTCTTAACTCATGAGCGAAACAAAATCAGGTGGCTGTTGACTTTGGCCCATGGGCCATAGTTTATTGACGTCTGAAGCAAAGATGTTGGAGATCATATTACTCCCCTCATTGTACAGATAGGGAAACTGAGGGCCAGAGAGGAGACTTGTGGGCTAAGGTTGCATGACTGGTTAGAAGATTAGCTGGGATTGGAATCTGTCTGCCCCATATACTCACTGTAGGAGGCAATTCAATGATGACCAGCCATTTGAATAAAATGGGAGTAAAAGTGTTCAGTTAAGTAAATTAGTTAATATAGTCATTCCATGTACCATTTGTCAATTATAATTTTCAAAGGATTAGAATAAAAAGGCATTTCAAATAATTATGATATCCTAAAGAGATATTTAACGCTATAACTACATTAGACATGCTTTCATCTTGCTGTAAAGATTTGGAAAATGTTTTTTAAGGACCACGAGCAGGCTCTGGGCTATCTTATGACTATTAATTACCACATGTATCTGGGAACAAAAGAACTGATTATGTGTGCTTACTGGTTATTTAACCTCTCTGCGGCTCAGTTCTCTGCAGATAGAATAGAGCCTACAGCATAGAATTGGTGGAAGAGAGAAAAGAATACCTTTAAGTGCTTAAGAGCTGTGTCCAGCATATAGTAAGTGCTTAATGAACGTTAGCAGTTATTATCGTCATGTTCACTATCATCATTATCACTGGGTCAAAGCAGGTTAGGTGTTAGAACTGCTTCAAAACCCGGCACTGGGTCAGGCAAGCACCCTGGAGATCAGGAGGCAGGCTTGTGGGAAGGCAGCTTTGGAAGGATGAAAAGCTTTATCTTCAAAGCCAGATTTCCCTTTTCTCCGCAGTTCTTTCAAGGGGTCATGTCCAAGCTGTTCGGCTCTCATCGTCCTGCCTGTTCGGATGCTACACCCGTCAGAAGGGAGAAGCAGCACCCAGCATTGTTAAGGGAAAGGGACCAGGAAGAAGTTTATTAAACAAGCCCGGAGACGCTGGGAAGAGACTCCTCCATCCCGTCCTCTTGGGACCTAGAAGAGGTAAGATGAGAACAAAGCAAAGAATGTGCCCTTTGCACTCTGAATGGCACACGTGGAACATGCCAAGTTTCCCCAGCTTGTCAGGTCAATTCTCAGATGACAGTCCAGAGAGAGGATAGTTGTAGAAAAGTGCAGTTTGAAAAGTCTTGTTATATTAGAAATGCTTGAAAAAAAACCAGGGATGGCCAACCTAAGAAATAATGGAAGCCTAAGAGGTCAAGTGAAGGATGTATTTGGATCTCAGAAGGGCTGTCGTGGGGAAGAGGTGGACCATTTGTTCTCTGAGGCCCTGGAAGGCAGTTCAGAGCCAGTGAAGGGGCAGAAGTCATGGGAGGCAGATTTGGGCTAAAATAATACAAACAACCACCACAGTGTTTACCATGTGTATCAAGCCCTACCATGTAGTAGGCACTGTGCTAAGTACTTTATTTGTATTATTTCGTTTAGTCCTCGAAACAATCATGTGAAGTGGATACTATCATCATTGCCATTTTGCAAATTAGAAAACTGAGGCTTAAATGAATGGAGAAGCTTCTGCCCAATATAACATTGCTCGTGGGGGGCAGAGATCATAGAGCCAGTAACAAGGCTCTGTGCTTGTTTTCTAATCCCTGTACATGCTGCCTCCTGACCACTAGTCCAGTTAATCTGACTCATTTAGCTTCTGTTCACCAATGAAGCACTGGGAATGCCCTGTAGCTTTAGACCAAGAAGGAGTTAGCAGGTTTCTGGGAGGCCAGAGTATGATCCTCAGCTGCTTCAATGTGTGCTCTGTATTTCCCTCTCTCGGAGGCCTCTCTAGCTTCCTCTCTGAGACTGCACTGGTCCTTCTCATCTGCCCTAGGAGACTGCGGGCTCTGAGAGGGCAGGGATCTTGGTCCCCACTGTGTCCACAACACAGTACCTGGAGCAAGCTGACTGCTTAATTCGTGCTGAAGAATGAAGGAATAGGCAACAGATGTCTTCGCTCACCCTTTCCACAATTTTCTTTTAAGCGTCCACCCAGGGCCTCTCAGTCTCTCAGTTTTTGTCTTGTGGACAAAAGAGGTCTTTTCACTGACTCTGTGTGTGTGTGTGTGTGTGTGTGTGTGTGTGTGTGTGTGTGTGTGTGTGTAGTATATTCTGAACTAGGTCATAAATGAGAAGCATCAGGAAAACAGTTGTAAGGGCAACCATGTAAGTTCTAGTCCAGGGTTTGAGGCAATGGTCTCATCTTCTCCAGGTATTAGTGTATTGATTTACAAAATAAGGGCCTGGGCTGGATCAATGATCTTTCAATCTACATTCTGGTTGCAGGCCTTTTAGAGGTTATCACGTTGGGCTGGGGGAAGGCAGAAGGACAGGGTCCTAGATCCCCACCCTCCCTCTTCCACCAAAGGAGCTCTGCTTTTTATCTGTTTCACGCTGGGGATCTCCCCAAGATTCTATTTGAAATTGGAGCTTTAAACTATAAAGTCTGGAAACTTCTGAGCCAGTTCATTTCTCTCTTAAGGGCTCTTCCAGCTTTGATCTACAATTCTGTGATCACACAGGTATGCTTACATGAATATGGATGTATGTGAATTCATGGAATGTTCCTGGGCTAGAGACTTAGCTGTGTCCTCAGATAACCATGTCTCTGCATCATGGTCTTCCAGTTTCCTATTTTATTCACTTTAATCAACTGAACCTTTAATGTGTTCTCACCCTCTACAATCCCTTGTAACACACAGGCTGATCTGGCTCCTACCAAGTCAATAAGACACTGTCACTGTGCTTACATCAGCTAAGCACCATCTGTCTTGGAAAAAAGTACTAGTGTTAACTTATCAAAGTACATTTGAAACCAGGAAAGCAGGTACCTGTACACTTAGATATTTATAAACACAGATCCCCCCCGCCCCATACACACACAGGTGTCTACTGTTGACAAAACATTGCAAAAGTGGGTCAGGGACTAATTTCTCATAGACCAATTTCTCCCAGTCCAGGGATTTAGAATAAAATGCTCACACTTTCTGGCAGAAGGTCAGGGGCCCCCAGACTGGGCTGTCAGTGTTCAGGTGCAGAAGTGTACACCCTGGCATGAACTGGTTGGTCTCCCAGAGCTTCCTTCCATCTCACCTCTCAACTAATTGGCTGCAGTCAGGGCTGACATCTGGCCAAGGCCACTCTGGAGCAAGAGCCAAAGGTCAATTCAAAGTTCAGCCTAGTTTGGGGTGGGCCCTTATGGCTGAAGTTCCTGGCAGACTTGAGACCAACAATAGGTTCCTTTTGCATGATCAAAACCTTCCTATTCAGAGAGGGTCAGGCAAAGAGTATGTAAAGCCCCTCCTTTTTTTGGTGAAATGCCATCTTAATGCCTAATTTATGGTAGCACCCATTGAATGCTTGGTGAAAAATAAATTCCAAACATATGATAAATTTGTAACCTACTGGGAATGGGGAAAGTAATAATCTCATTAATCATTAATTCATTAATTCATTCACTCATTCACTCATCCATTTGTGAGCACTTAATATTGTCAGGAACATACTAGACAAAGGGATGCAGCAGAGAAAAAGACGTGTGATTTTGCTTTCAAGTTACTTAAGGTTTAGTGAAAAAGGTCATTATTATCCAAGCAGCCATAGAGCAAAATAAGTGGACCAAACCATGACCCTGTAGCTTAGAGAAGGCTTCCCAGTGGCAGGAAGGAAGCATGAGGAAGAGGAGGCTTTGGTTGGCTGAAGAGCTCAGGGAAGAATCCTCTAAGCAAAACACACACATGCTCTTAGTTTGAGTCAGAGCGACAGAGGGCAATGAGTAAGAGGAAATGCCTGCACCCATCAGCCTGGATTCAAATCATAGCTCTTCCACTTGCTAGCTGTGTGACAGCAGGCAGGCTACTCAACCTCTCTGTGCCTTCACCGTAACCTAAGATTATTATAGTATCCATATCACAGGGTAATTGTGAGGATTAACTGCATTAACATATATCAAATTCTTAGAACAGTGCCTGGCACATGACAAGCACACACCTAGAGTCTCACGTCTCATGGGCTCTATGTTTCTCCCATTATATAACCTGTATTTCTGTCTTAAAAACAGGGACAAATAAGAGAGTGAGGACTGAGCCCTTCTAGTTACCTATTACCCCAACCATCTGCCCAAACTGGGGCTGAGAGGTCTGTGCCTCTTCTAAGCTGCTGGTGGCAAGGGGGTCCCACGCTCTGGCAGAGCAACTGCTCACACTGTCTTGCGTATCTGAAACGGTCCGCTGACCCAGCAGGCAACGCGTGTGCAGTGTGCAAAGGCACAGGATGCAGACACTAAGTGCTCCACATTCATGGCGCAGCCTCGCCCTTGGGACAAAGGGAGCCAGTGTGGTTCGGGACTTTTGTTGTGATACCTTCAGACTGCAGAGAGGCCAAAAAACTAAAACCATAAATTGCACATCTGGGAAGGTCCTTTTGCTAATTTATTCCTTTTGAAAACATGGTACCAAACTCTCGAACAAACTGAAACCCCCCAAAAATATAAATTTTTTTTTTTTAAATGATAAAGAGTCAGTGGCAGAGTTAGGATGAGACCCCAGGCTGCTGCTGCACTCACTGTTCTAAAACTTGACAAAAATCAACTCATTTTATCTTTATCTTGTGAGGTATGTATTTATATTCCTACCTACAAAGGCGGAAACTGAGGTACAGAGAGGTCAAGTGACTTGCCCAAGGCTGCACATCTAGTAAGTAGCTGAGTCAGAATTCAAACTTAGGCAGTTTCAGAAGGGAAGAAGCTTATTTCTCAGCTTTGCTCGGTTATAATACCACGCCTAAGGGCTGCAAAGGCTTCCTTGGTTTGGGCAGTGTGGCCCAATGGAAAATAAGCCTACTCTTTAGAATTAGAGAAGTTTGAGTTCAAATTCTAGCTTTAGCAACCCAACCCTGGAAAAGTTCCTACAACAGCCTGAGCATCCTTTTCCTCATAAAATGGGAATAAAATCTCCCCATTTTTGGAGGGACACAGAAACTCCTAGGGGTCTCTTGAATGGGTTATTTTAGAACAAGGGGTGGGTGTGAATGCAAAGAGCAACATAGCCTTTTCCTTGTCTGGTGGGATGCTTGGGACAGCTAGGAAGTGAGCATCCTTTGGGCTCTGGGACTTGACTTTTTACCCACCTACTTCAGTGTCTCTGCAGTGTGAGCTCTGGTGATTGCAGTCACTGTGTGTTGTCACTGTTACAGAAGAGGGAGGTGAAAGCAGAAAGAGAAGGAAGGCTGCGTGGGAGAGAGGAGGGAAACTGGGATGGGCCCCAGGAGTGAAGAGAGACTCTGAGAGGAGGACAGGGAGGAGGGAGGGCGAGCCCCCTCCCCTGTCTCTCTCTGTCTGTTTCTGCCTGTTTCTTTTACACACACACACACACACACACACACACACGCATACCCCCTCACACACACACAAACACATGCATACCCACAGTGGAAATTGCGAGGCAGCAGTGAGGGGAAAAAGAAAGCAATGAAGAACAGAGCTAACAATTGCCCCAAATCCCGGCCTAGCGCTGCGCTTAACTTCTGAGTGGATTCCAATAAGTCACTTCCCTTCTCTGGGCCTTGAGTGCCCTTACTGTAAAATAAGGGGCAGGGTAAGGTGAGCTCCCAGGAACTCTTGGATTCTTAAAACCAGGGCAGGGGCACACTCTTCACAGGACCACTGGCCATGTGGATACTCCATCACTATCCTTCCCAGATGCCCTGCAGCCCCCAGAGGCCCATCAAGCCTCTGAGCACCACACTCTGGCAGTTCAGGTGGCCATTTACGGGGTTTGCATTACTGTCACAAGTTGTGATTTTTCTCTGGGATTCATTTAAAACTTCATTTGCATGTTCCAATCTAGCTGGAAGACAAGGCCATGTTGCTTCCAGGACAAAGTCAAGCTGCGTGCTTCTTGTATGAGCCCAGAATGGTGCTAGATATGTGGACATGCTTGACCCACATTTGATGTTCGTGGGGATGGCTGTTAGAATTACATCCTATGAGAAGGCCTGGGGGAACAGGGAGGTGTCCAGACTAGAGGAATAAACATCAAAGAGCAAGCAGGGTAGGCATTTCCAAATACATGAAGGCTGCTTTGTGGAAGGGTAGCTGACACATGCTGCAAGATTCCTGAGAGGGCAGGTGGAGCCAGGAGTGATGAGAGGGTGACAGAGGGCAGATGGGCCCCACTCGGAGAAAGACTGTGGAAACTGTCACAGGCCTTTGAAAAGAAAAAGGGCTGTCTCAGGGAATGAGTTCCCCATCACTGTGTATATTCAAGCAGGAACAAGATAGATGAGAAGTGGATTGGAAGCCCTCTAGACCCACCTCTACCTACCTATTTGCGTATTGTAACTGTATTCATAGTCCCACTATCTGCTGTTTTTAGTACAGACACAAGGATTTTGCCTTCAGTGCCTGTGATATGGGAGTACAGACATTGTTTATTTCCTGAGAAGTTACTTCACTCATTCATTCAGTGACTTTTTAAAGAACAGCTGTTACATGCAACTCACTTTTCCAGGCATTGGGAATTCATCAGTGAACAAGGCAAACACATTTCTTCCTTACAAAAAGGTGCTTGTGAAAAAACAGGGAGGAAGGCATTATATAGTTGTGAATCAGTTGTGGATGAAATTTAGGCTGGGAGGGAGCTGAGGGACCTCAGAGATAATAGCTTGTCCCCAGATGTTAACATCTTCTTGCCCCACTAATAATGATGATGGTGGTGATGGCCATAATTATTGTAATGTAATTACAACCATTTTATTGAGTACTACTTATTTTGCCAAATATTACTACAAGCACTTTATAATGTATTATCTTGTTTAATTCTCATGATAGCCCAGGAGGAGGCAGATAATATCACATTATTCCTTTTTTTTTACAGATGAGGCAATGGAAGCTCAGAGAGGGTAGGTAACTTGATGAATATCACACAGCTAATAAGTATAAAGCCAGAATTTAAACTCAGGTCTGTTTCACCCCAGAGCCACCTTTCCCAACAATTTTGCCACCTAACCAGAGGCTGCAGAAACTAAACGTGACTGTGTGTGGTACTGAGATGGTGGGAAGAGAGGTTCAGAAGAAAGTGGGCAAGCTCAGCCTTCCAGAAGGCATAGACAGATTTCTCACCATAAGGGAGCAGGGAGACTAAGCAACAGTTTCTTCTTAGGACTGATATAGCAGAAGGGCAGCAGCATGGGGCTGGAGGCTTGGATGAGCAGCCACATAGACCAAAGCCTTCAACTCTAACATTTCATAGAAGTTAACCTGCAACTACGTGATGGAAATAGCTGACTGCCCTGGTCCCTAAATGCCCCAGTAAGACCATAGATGACCTGACCTCACCATCTCTCCCTCAGTTACCTTATGCACTAGAAATTATAATTATAATAAAATGCTACCAGTGTATAATTGAAAAGTTATCCAACAGGAGTTCCAGGTCTGTTGCTGCAACTGTAGGCAAGATTTAAACTCAGGGCCCCACCCCTGTGCCTTCCCCCAACTTCCCATGCTCAGAAGTCACATGGCACAGTGGGAAAAACTTGGACATTGGAATTTGATAGTCCAGGAGGAGAAGCCCAGCTCCATCACTGCATAAGCTTTCTATTAATAATCTGGTCATTTCTCCCATGATTTGAATACTCATGTTTGCAGTCCTAGTGACACCCAAACATTTAACTGTTAGGTCAGTGTTTTCCAAACGGACTCTGCAGATGCATTGTTTGAGCCTGCAGGTCCTCTGTTTTGAGAAACACTAGTTTGGTCTAAGATTTGCTGCTGGTACATCATGACGATAAGAATTGTATCTTTGAAGTCTCCAGCTGGTAGATGTCTGTTTTGACCACAATCTCAGAGCAGGAAGTGAACACGGAGCCAGTGCTGAGGTTTGGAGGACTGAGAGCCAGACTGATAGCTGGGCCCTCCAGTGGGCTCCAGGGCCCGGAGGCTTCTTTAAGGGATAATGGTGCAGCTTGCCCAGTTCTGCATGGTTCAGGTTCACTTTATGAACACACCCATACTATGAAAATATAAATACAGGTCTATCCTATCATAAAGAAATATGAATACATATATAAACATAAATATAAACACACACTATGTGATGTGAAATTGAAGTATGAATTCCCCATCTATGCAGAACACTTTCAGCTTTTCAAAGCATTGTGGCTTTTAACAACATATTTGGTCTCCCCAGTGACACTATGAGCATGTAGAGCAGGAGCTATAATTCCCAATTGACAGATGAGGAAAGGAAGGGCTGGAGAAGTGCCCAAGATCACAAAGGCAGCTAAGGGCGGAGTCTGAGCAAAAGGCAGGGTTTTGTTTTTTGTTTTTGACTCCCTGTCCATGGAGCTTACCTCTTGGAACCTCAGCCTCCCCCAGCCTGTCTTTGAGCAGCCCTCAGAGCTGCTTATTTGAATCCCTCTAAAGCGATTTGTTAGAAGATGGCTGTTGGCTACTTTAAAGCTAGTGCATTCCGACAGGTTCAGAAGGAACTGCAAAATAAAAAGTGAAGCTCCTTCCTTTTGTTATGCCTTTCAAGAGCTTCCCTGGTTTCTAACTCTATAATTACACCCTAATCAGAAGCACTCGGAAGGAGGGGGTCAGTTCCATGCAGCCTTGGGCTAATGATGTGGCGGAATTTCTAAAAATTACTGTCTTATGAATTCCATTATTCCTCTGAAGGGGGGGGAGAAAAGCACACACCACGTAGTCGACTATGTTTCAGACTGAATTAATTAGTAATTTGAAGCCTAATTATCAGCTAATCTATTGGAACATGCAAGTCTCTTGTATTTGGATGGTATATGCCATTTGCATCCTGTTAGGTGGCATTTGTAAGAATTTGAGAGCTCATTGGGTCAGGAAAGAAGAATGCAGATCAGAAGAATACAGAAATCCAAAGCGCTGACTTGGTGCTGCTGTGACCAAGGGGTCACTTGGCAATACATGGAGGCTGGCGATGTAATTACCTGGGGTCTGCCCGTGGCTCTGAGGCCACTGATGTGTAACTTCTGTCTTACCCTGCAGAGGTGATTGTGGATGCCCCACCCTTGTTCTGTGTATTCTCAGGCAGCAGGGTGCCCACATGATCTGCACTCAGAGATGACCCAGAGTCATGGGGAAGGCACTGCGTGCTGCCCGCTCACTGTGGTGCTAGGCCCAGCTCTGTCACTGACTTGCTGTGTGACCCTGGCCAAGGCACACCACCTTGCTGATTCTGCTTTCCTACAAGCAAGTGAGACTTATATGGAGTTAATTTCCAAAGTCCCTTCTAGCACTAAGAATCTGGGATTTGAGGGACATCTAGGATTTTCTTCATTACAAACTCAAAAATTTCATCCTTGCAAATGTTTTTTAGGGGTGGGCTCTCTGCTGCCTAAGTCTCTGGACAGCCACCTTCCATTTTAAAGTGTATACACCCCTGAGAAAAACAAGATATTTAACCACTAACAGCAGAGTCTAAATGAACATATTTCAATATGCCCTTCTGATTTCCAGTCCTGAGCCTGAAATATTGGGACAACAAGGCCCAAGGCAAGGATTAGTTGAAGGGGAAAAAAGGGTCAGGTAGGGATATGAGGATGGTCTGAGACCAGGCCAGAAAGAGTGACAGAACTTTAAGGTTTAGGCAGGATGTTTTGGTCCCACTTTCAGATCCTGCATTTTCACCTTTCCATACTGTATACACCCAGATCCTATGCCTTTATTCTAATGACTTTTTTTCCAGGCATAAGTAGAAAATATCAATTCTTTTTTCAATCAATAATTAATGTTACTCATAGAAATAATCAACACAAAACAGCATGGTTAAAACGGAATGTGGTAGAATTTGTTATAGATTAAAAGCAGAAAATCACGTCTTAATGGAAACACAGAAAATTGCAAAGACAAGCCAGGATAAGAAAGAAAGCTTGTAGAAAAAGCCACCATTACGGAAAACTGACAATTGTTTGAATTGTCACACGGTAAGATTTGCTATTGATTAAAATACTTTAATCAGTATAAAATTTGTTATGGATTTGATGGGAGATGCGGTCACTTTGGAAAACAACTTAAGAGTTCCTCAAAATGTTATACATAGAGTTACCATATAACCCAGCAGTTCTACTCCTAGGTGTACACTCAAAAGAGAAACTTGTACACAAATATTCCTAGCTGGTTATTCATAGTAGTCAGAGAGTGAAACAGCTCAAATTGTCCATCAGCCAATGAGTAGACAAAATAGATACAATGGAATATTATCTGGCAATAAAGGAGTAAAGGAATACATGCCACAGTATGGATGGACCTTGAAAACATTATGCTAAGTGTCAGAAGCCAGTCACAAAAGACCACATATTGTATGATTCCGTTTACATGCAGTGTCCAGAATGGGCAAATGATAGAGATAGAAAGAAGCTTAGTGCTTGCTTAGGGCTGGGAGAATTTGGAGTGCAGTCACAGTGACAGCTACTGGGTATTAAGTTTCTTTTTGGGGGGATGAAAAAGCTTTAAAATCAGATTGTGTTGATGGTTTCACAATTCTGTGAATATATAAAAAACCCTATTAAATTGCGTACTTTAAACGAATGAACTGCATGGTATATAAATTACATCTCAATAAAGCTCTTTAAAAATGGGCTAAAGGCAAAATAAAATTACTTTTGGTTTTGGGAAAAAACAGCTGGAAGAATTACACTTCATGATAAAAAAGGTAGACAGGCAAAACATGTCTGAGGAGAAACAGACTTCCCGGAAATAATGGCCACAAAAGAAATCTCAAAATGGGACATGTTACAAGATAAAATGTAATATGTACAAAAAATTATTTGCTGAATCAAATCTTCATAACATGAAAATAATTGCACCCCATAAAAGGACCTGCAATGCAGTGCATTAAAATGAAAACAAATTTCAAAGAAAGGCATCTCATCTAGGCCACGTAGAGCAGTGAATAAAAACTAAATTGAAATAATATTGTTCGTGCTGGAAAACTGTTTCTGGGTAGAGATTCATCAATACTAGAATAATTACAGTTTAAGTGTTTATATTTATAGACTACAAAATGATCATTTGTGGTGATTTTGTCCTTACTGACAAGAGGCAGAGTCAATTAGAGCTAGAATTGTGATGATGGTTGCAGCCCGTTTTGGTTTAGAGGTTTGCCAACAGTGTGCTGTGGTTTGAGAAGCAAGGGTGGGAAGAGGAAAAGTAAACTTGGTAATGACTGGACTTAGTGTTGCAGCTCCAAATTGCCCTTCTCACCCATGCAGTTCCCACCAGCCGGGGACCAGGGAAGAAACCTGGGGCCCCAAACATGGAAGCACCACAAGCTGAGCGCCTGCAGTATGCTCTGCTCACCAGGTTTGCAAGGATGTAGTGGTAGCCAATACCATTCTTCTCCAGCTTGATAATCTAAAAAACACAAGGGAGGGGCTCATTAATCATATTAGCAATTAAAGCCGTAAGAGCAACAATTATAGGAACTAACAGTAATTAAGTACTTATAATGTGCTCTGCGCTATCCTTACTCCAACTATAATATCACAATGATGGCAGCATCAGAGATCCTCATTTTACAGATGAGGAACTGAGGCATAGAGAGCTTAAATAAGCTTCCTATGGTTACCCAGCTAGTAAGTGGCAGTTGCAGGATTTGAAATCAGTTTTGTCTAAATCCAGGGGGTAGAGTAGCATTATCATAACCCCAGGGACACAGCTGAAATATTCACTTCTTTCTTTCTTTTTAAAAAATATATATTTTAAAAAATTTGTTTTTATTCGTTTTAGAGAAAGGGGAGAAGGTGAAGAGAGAGAGTGAAACATTGATGAGCGAGAGAAACATGGATCTGCTGCCTCCTGCGAGCCCCCTACTGAGGATTGAGCTTGCAACCCAGGCATGTGCCCTGATCAGGAATCAAACCTGTGTCCTCTTGGTACATGAGATGGCACTCAATCCAACTGAGGCACACCGGCCAGGACCACTTCTGTCCTTTCTTGAAGGCTTCCCCATGCATGGAGATTCTTTCCTGGTGGGAATCCTATGCTGTGTTAAATTCCCTGTCACTTGTGATGATATCCGCTGCTTGGATGGACAGATGAATGGATGGGTGGATGGATGATCAGATGGGTAAATGGATGATTCCACCCCAGTTCTTGACCTTTAACTTTTTTTTTTTTTTTTTTAAATATATCTTTATTGATTTCAGAGAGAGGAAAGGAGAGGGAGAGAGATAGAAACATCAATGATGAGAGAGTCATTGATCGAGCCCGCAACCCGGGCATGTGCCCTGACCGGAAATCAAACCCCGATCGCCTGGATCCCAGGTCGACGCTCAGCCCCTGAGCCACGCCCGGCCGGGCTTGACATTTAACTCTTTGCATGAACCATACTGAGATGCAGTTCCTTCTTTCCCTGAATTTTGTGCTTGCTTCTTTAAACCAGCTGGGTACTCAGACATTAATGGACCACTCAACCCAGAAGCTGAAAGGGAATGTCAGAATTGTCTCGTCCAACCCCTCACTGTACAGATGGGAAGTCCAGTACCAGAGAGGCAAACTGATTTGCCCAGATCCCACATCAGTCTGGCAGCAGTATCAGGACAGTGTCCTGGCTCTGATGAGTTTCTCCATATGATGTCTGATTATAGTTAATTATTAAGAGCCAGGGTCCTCAAACGTCCCTCCATCCTGAATGTGCAGACTATCATAATCATTGTGGGCAGGAAAAATATTTGTGGAAAGAACTCCCCAGAGGCTTGCTTGGGTAGCCAGATACACCACCCAAGGAACAGCTAAGACTACAGACCTTGGTTCAGTCCTAACTCCACCTGCAAGTTAACTTGATCTATGTCTTTTTTTTTTTTTTAAATCATCAAATTGGGGTTAATACACCCTGCTCAGTGCCTCTCCCCCAACACTGTTGCAAGGAGGCATACAACATATGAAAATTGCTTAGGCGTCTTCTCTAACTGAACTTTTCAAGGTTATTAAGATCCACATTCAGACATCTACTTAATTGGATGTATGTGCATAGCAGCTGACATATTTTTATGTAGGGTATAAGTAGATGCAAGTACACACAATGAATGCCCCAAAACTGTGGTTAGATTTTGAAATTCCAGACCACGGAGCACAAATACTGTCGGGATGATAGTTTTATTACTAATTCTTCATCACTTTTTCATCTTCTTGTCAAACGGTTGCTGCCCTTTTAAAAATGAGATACCTTTATCAAAAACCTATTCAGATTCTAATAAACTCAAAACAGCAAATAAAAGGTATTTCAAAACCCACCGCATTCAGGCAATGGATAACTGTAATCTCAAGGTAAAATTACAGGTTGAAACGTAGGAAACTGGCTGATCATTGATGACTTGTGACCAATGAAAATTAGCCATTTCATTCGGTTCAAGCTAATAGCAACCTTCTTACCCATTACTCATCTACCTACCCAGTGGTCTACCTTCCTTCCTCTCCTATATTCCCTTCGCTAGATTTATTATGTGTCTTATATATATAGCAAGCATGGTGCAGGGGATTTGGTGGAAAGTGAAACAGGCATGGTGCTTGCCTTCCTGGAAGTCACAGTCTACCGGGAGGAGACCCATACTAAACAAAGAGAAATGCACACAGGGTTACTAACTAAGAAAGCTCTAATAAAGATAACAGTTTCACTCAGGAGCATTGCTTCACTGACCCCATTCCTTCAAATTCCATTTCCTCTGGATGGCCTTAATTCACAGTCTTTGTGTCTGGAATGCTGTTTCCTTTCTCTCTGATTATTCATAATCTTTATGGCTGAGCTCTAATCCCAACTACTCCATAAAGCCTTCTGTGATTAATTAATCCAATTAGCAAATATTTATTGAACATGAACTGTATGCCAAGCACCATGCTATGAACAAGAGAGGCAAGGTCCCCATGCCCTCATCAAGCTGAGATGACATTTTAGCAGGGAGCCAGATGGTAAATATACAAACAGATAAATGAACAAGGTTTCAGTAGGTGAGAAGCAGTATGAAGATAGTAACACAGGTTGATGTGATGGTTGGCCTTGTCCTGGTTTCTCTCATCTCTAACTCATTCTGAACTTAATGACTGCATTATATAATTTGGTGTCTTATATACTGATAAAGCATTATATTCTAATAACCCTGCTCCCTGATCATAAACCTTCGCTGCCTTTCTGCTCTTTACAGAATAAACTCCGAACACTTCAGAAAGGTTTCCAAGGATAGTCACAATCGTGTGTTCATACCCCTGTCATTGTCTCCCTGTAGATACTCAGAATCTTCCACTCGGCTGCTAAGCCATTCTATGAACCTCCTCCCTCACATGCCCTCTGGGCTTCCCTATATGCTCTTCTCTGCAGCTTAAAGGCTCTTATCCAGCCAATGGCTACCTGTAGATATCCAGACCCATCTCTTATTTGGGATCTTTTTTAGAGCCTTCACTGATTTCCTATTCTTCCCATTCTCTCAAAAATCCCTCCCCTTGTTGACTTATATTCTGGTTGGGGGAGTGGAGACAGAAACAGGCAATTGATTTTCTACTTGGAATTTGGAATTACTATTTCCTTCCTTCCTTAGGCAGAATGCTTTTATTAGACCAAAAAGATCCCAGTTGCTGAGTGTTTTAATAGTTTAGGATGATGCCAAGTTATCAGACTGCAAGTCAGGAGATGTAAATTCTAGACTCATCATTGTCATGAGCTAGTTGTCTGAACCCATGGCAGATCATTCACCCAACTTGACCGTGAGCCATCCCACCTATAAAATGTTGAGTGCAGGTGGTAAATCAGGTAATCTACAGATCCTTTCAGCTCTTTGGTCTTACTTTCCAGAATAGTGGAATTCAACAATTCTAAAAGTTAATATTCTATAATCGGAAATACCCCTACAAACAAGTCACGCTCTTAAAAAACGTACATTTGTCCTTTGGCAAAGGAGGTGGGGAAGCTGTAAAGTTGCATTTTTGAGAGGTTGGGCCCTGTGGGCAGACCAAGCTGGGTTTGACTTCCTGCTCCTCTTATATGTTAGCTGCAAGTTTTTGGGCAAGTATAATCCTGTGTTTATTCATTTATAAAAGAGTGGAGTCAATAAATTAAGCTGTTTTATAGAGCTGGTATAAGGAGGAAGTAGGGCTGTGCATGGAAAGGGCCTGGCATGGTGTCTGGTGTATGACAAGCATTCCAAAAATAGCAGCACTGACTATTATCTCTACTATGGAACCATATAGAACAAGTCATCAGTCTACTAAGAATCACTAGCTATTATTCAGCACGTTCTCCACCTCTGTCTCATCTAATCTGTTATTCTCAGCTTTGTAGGACAGGGGTCTTCATTCCTATTTTACACGAGACACTTATGCCCAAAGAGTGAGTGACTAAGGAAGACAGTGCTGGTTGGCAGTAGGAATAGCAAAGGCAGGCAATGCTTACACATATCGCTTTCTGTGGGGCAGGCTCTGTTCTGAGTGCTTTGCATGTACAGATTCTTTTAATACCCACAGGAGCCCCCTAAAGGAAGCTGTTGTTAGTATACCCATTTTATAGATCAGGAATCTGAGATGTAGAAACATTAAAACATTGGCTCAATGCCACAGAGCTAGTAAATACTAGAGCTGGGGTTTGAATCTCAGCCACTCTGCCTCCTGGGTCTCTGCTCTTATGTGTTACCCTAGATTGCCTCATTTAACAGGAATTCAAATCCCCTGACTCCAGCCCAGAGAAAGCCCACCTCAATGGAAACACTTTTTTGCTGGTTTCTCTTTCCCAGAGTAGAGGACAGGCCCACACTTTGTAAAGTGGAACACGGAGTTAATTTCTTAAAGAATCGCTGATTTTCAGAATTTCTCCTGTTCTGTTGCTGAGACCTGAGTGATTGCTGAGCTGGTGTTGAGATTCCCTGTGGAGGCAGCAGAGGTCTTGAGGGCCATTAACAAGCTTTGTCATGTTGTCAAGTACCTAAAACTACCATCTTTCATTATAGAGCACTGCTCAGGAATGATTGCAAAATATATTTCCTTCCTAGCTCATCTGAATACACACATGTAATTTAAAAAGACAGCGATCTACACAAAGGCCTGCTGCTTCTGTGATGGGCACATGCTTTCTTACTGAGAACTGGAAGAACCATGGCTGGGGGACCTTGGACTAAAAACTGTTGAGGTTACAGTGACCTCTCACAGAGCATACAATCGATTGACTTCTCAGACTCAGGAGAGTGTGCAAGGAAACAGTAGAGAGGGAGATGCCTGCTGCCTCTTTAGACTATTAAAACAGGTCAGTGGGCCAAATAAATGAGATGCCAAATGCTGGATCAGTGAGTGATAGAACTCAGAGCTGAACCCAGGAACCTGGCTCTACAGGATGTGTCCCTAATGAGATAGCCCTTCAAAAACTCTAAATTGCAATGTAATTTTCTTTTTAACAATAAAGGGAAACACTGGAAGTAAGTTTTTGGTCAACTGATCTGAGAACCATTTGAAGCCCTATGTCAAGGCTCCTATTGTTTGTGCTATTTTATAAAATTTCAGAATTAAAGTTTATGAATTACAGAATATGAGAAGAGAGGCATCTGGCTTCCTCCAGTCAAGAACTCTCTTTGTAACACCCTAGGCAAAAGGTCATCCAGGTCACTCTTGAACCATCTCCCACACCCACCCTGAGCCTTTGCAGTGTTCACTACCTGGCCCAAGATAGCGTTGAGGCGTTCCGATTCACAGTCCACCACCACCAGCCGCTCTTTTTTCTTCTCCAGGTCCTGAAAGAGCATCCGGTATCCCTCTTCCGTGGTTGTCAAAATGTTGACTGCTGTCACCTGCCAGTTCTTCTCAGCAGCTGTGTCCAGGACTTTCTGCAGGACGGACAAACCTGGAGGTCGGGTGAGTAGAACAGAGAAGTGGCAGTCAGGATACTTAGGCATATAGTAACCACTTATTAAATGTGTCAGCCTGATTTCCAAATAGCACCTAATAATTGTAAATCACATTCATGAATGTTCAGTATATCTCAGTACCTAATACTTTGCCTCTCATATAGTTGGTATTCAATATGTACTCAACTCAACTACTGTCTTCTAATTTGTAGCTAAATGATAGAGGAGCCCATTACTCAATGCTGCTTTGTTTCATCTTTGAGGCATAGATGGTGTATTAGTTTCCTACTGCTGCTGTAATAAGTTACCACAAACTTAGTGGTTTAAAACAGCACACATCTTATACTACTGGAGGTCTGATGTTTGAAATATATTTCCCTGGACTAAAATCAGGGTGTCAGCGGGGCTGTGTTGCTTTCTAGAGGTTCTAGGGGAGAAAATTTGGCTCTTCAGCATCTAGAGGATGCCTGCATTTCTTGGCTTATGGGCCCGTCTGTCTTCAAAACCAGCAGTGACTGGTCAATTCTTTTTCATATCACACCTTGACTCTGACTCTCCTGCTTCCAACTTCCACATTTAGGAACCCTTGCGAATACATTGGGCTAGACAAATGATGCAAGATAATCTCTCTATTTTAAGGTCAATTGATTAGCAAACTTAACTCTACCTGTAACCTTAATCCTTTTTGACATTTAATAAAACATATTCACAGGTTCCAGGGAATTAGGACATGGCATCTTTGGGAGGGTGGTGGAGGTCATTATTCTGCTGACGTCAGATGGTTATTTCCCTCTTGCATTATTAATCAGTCTTTTGTACGTATATTATTTCTGTCTCCCGGTAATACTGCTCATCCTTCCCATAGTGACCAATATGGTGCCTGGCCTCAAGCACCATTTTTAGATGAATTGCATTATGTCTTCCTATCTTTGTTTCTTTTTTAGTGCAAGTTGTTTCAGTGTAGTGCTAGAAGTTTACTATGTGTCTGGCACTGTTTCAGAGGCTTCCCTGCCTCCAGTTAATCCTGTGAGGTAGTTACCATTATTATGTCTGTTTCACAAATGTGGAAACTGAGGCTCAGAGAGATTCAGTCATTTGACCAAGGTTGTGCAGCTAGCAAATGGCAGAGCTCAGAGGTGAGCATTCTGAGACAGGCAAAGCCCTTATGAGAGTGTGGGTACTTCTGCCTACCCCAGAGATGATCCTCTGTGATGGAAGTTACATTTTTTTGGCTTTACCGCTTCTACAATTCAAGTTTCATTGTGTTGCAAAGCTGCAGTGAAATAGCCCTTGTGCAGGTGTTCCTCACAATAGCTGCTATCTGAAAAAGAAAATCACCAAACTAAGGAAAGGAAAGAAAAGTCTAAGAAAATAGAGTGCTTGCTGTCACTCCTGTTGGCTCCTTCTCGCCTGAATAATGCCTGCCTAACTCTTCTTGAAAAACCATTTTACAAGCCACTCTCCTGCTCAAATGTCTTCTAAGACTCCCTACAGGCAATCTCCTATAAAACCTCCCTTTTGCTCAGGAAAAAAACTCCCTGCCTCAGTTTCCAGATTTTGCGTGATCTATTTATTTTTTTACACCAATAATAACTAAATTCTTATGGGACTATTGAGTATACAAGGGGGAAGGTAGGGCAGGAGTTAGAAAAAAGAGCAGAGTTCCCGTGGAAGAATCAGGAACTAGGGAAAGTGGTGCTTGAGCAGGCTGTAAGAGGGAAAGATGTGCATATGTAGATTTGAGAAGGGATGTGGATTCCAGGAAATGGGAACAGCATGAGTAAAGGAGCAGAGAAAAAACAGGATAGGAAACATTAGGAGAATGTGATATAAAATTCAAAATTTCGGTGGAGGCAGAATTCAAAAGGCCTGGGAGGGTGGATAATGATGGTGATGGTGATGATGATGATAGCAGTTAACTTATAGACAGGGCCTTGAGCATTTATTATGTTCCAGACACTGACAAGCCCTTTGTAGCCATTCTCTCATTCAATCCCCACAACTTTATGAGGTGGAGATTAGTGTTAGCTTCATTATAGAGATGAGGAAATGGAGGCATAAAGAATTTCTCTGTGAACGGTTAAACTGGGGCAAAGAGTGCTTGCCCAGAGTCAAACAGCTGGAGAGAAGAGAGCATAGAATTCAATCCAGGCCTGTCTGACTCCAGTGTTTATGCTCCTAACAACCTCGCCGTGAACCATTTCACCGAGGCCCTTGGACTTTTAAGTCTGGACTCAGGAGCCATGGAAGCATGGTGAGCTGGAGAGAGACACTGCTTCAAGACGATTACTCTCTCAAAGGATGTGTTTCCACACTATGAGTTAGAGATTAGCCAGGGAAACATCAGCCCATGTGAACAAAGCACTTCTGGCTTATGTCCCCATGCTCCTCATGGAGGCAAGAAGGCATCAGTTTTCTTTCTCCTGGTACTTTTCTCTCCAGCTTTCAACAGTCTCCCTCTCTAGTCCCTGGCTTACCCCGGTCAGCATCGTAAATGTAGACAAATTTCTGCCACTTGTAATGGTCGATAATACTGATGAGGGCATCCTGCAGCTCGGGGCGCAGCTGAAGGACAAACTGGTTGGATGTGTCAACAGGAAAGCTTGGCGTGATGAAGCAGACATGGAGGGCCCCGCAGAAGGAGGTCAGCATGTTGACGGTCCTCCGTTCATAAAACCCAAAGATGGCATAGACACCTTTGGAGAACTGGGAACAGACTGGAAGAGAAGAGAAGGATTAATGGATAGAAGATGCTGCAAGCAAGCTGTCAGGTGGCTCCAAAACAAATTCATCTACTAGTTCATCTGTCACCTACCCATCCATCATCTAGCCATCCATCCATCCAACCAAACCGTCCATCCATGCATCCTTTCAACCCACCAGTCTATCCAACTGTGCATCCATTCTACCCATCTACGCATCCCATTCACGCATTCATCTGTCCAACCCAAACACCTATCTATCTAATTTAATGTTTATTAGGTGCCAGTTCCATGCCAGATGTTGTCATGGTTATTAGTTATAAATGTATACAAAGTATTTCCATATGTTCTCTCACTTGATGTCTACAACAACCTTGTTGAGGTAGAGAAGGGATGAGTGGGTCATTTTTTAAAAGGGAAAACCAGTATCCAAAAACATAAGGGACATGTCCAAGCTAGCACAGCTAGGACAGATGTGAGTTGGGGAGATATCTTGACTCCAATCCATGATATTTCCACGACACTGCCATTACTTTAAGGCAACACATATAAAGATGCTACAGGAAGAAAGCTTGCTGCTGATTCATGTTTAAGAAAAGAAGTGTTGATTTTCCCGGCCTACCCTTAGTTTTTGGTGTACGTTTCTCTGCTGATACTTGTTTTATGTTTGCACATCCTGCTAGCTGGTCTTTTCAGGCCCCCTGTTGTATCAGCCATAGTAATAGCTTAGCTGTGTGAACATCCCCACAGGACCCATTTTGTAAGATCCCAGTGCACAGTTACCAATTCTTGTTTGTGCTGGTGACACTGCTAGTTAGAGCACAATGCAAAGAAAGCGGTCATAAGGCCGAATTCCAGGTCAGTCAGCCACTGAACTTTATTTATTTATTTTTTGTAAATAGAAGCTGCATTTATTAAAACAAACGATTTTTATGATTAATAAGCTCACTAGAAAATAGTAAAATCTCCAAGCAAATGATACACATTAAAACAATGTGAAACTAAAACTGGAGTTGAGAGTCACGAGGAACAAGCCATCATGGAAGGCAGGGTTGGCGGACAAACACCACTATCAGTTTTGAGACTGAGAAACTCAACTTTGGGTTGTTGGTAACATTGAAGAGCTGGTTCTGCGATGTCTATATTAAGGTAGACCCTTCCGAGGGAACTAATATTACAAACTCATTTTTTAACTAAATATATAAGGTTGTTCTTATTTTTTATTTCTCCTTTTTTATTATATTTATTGAGGTAACATTAGTTAATAACATATACTTTTCACACGTACAACATTATAATTTGACATCTGTGTACTGTATTGCATGCTCCCTGCTTGAAGTCTAGTTTCCTTCCATTACCATATATTTCACCCCTTTTACCCATTTTGCCCTCTCTCTTTCCCCTCTAGTAACCATCATTATGTCTTTAAATTTCATTTTAATATATGATACAGGAGAAGGTTCACAGTCTTTATCCAGTCAGATAACCAACCCCAGTGCTATCCCCAATGTCTGCAAATTACCTCCCTAATATAACTGGTGAGACAGGTTAGCCTACCTCATCACATTAACTATCTTTAGAGTGATTTTTTTTTTTTTAATTTTCACGTATATTAGGTTATGTAGTTCTCATCATGACCGTGGTGACTTTGGTAGTATCATTTTTTTAAAGATGAAAAGTTAATGTTCTCAGATCCTTTGCTGTCTAAATACATCACCTCCTTGTATATTTACCACATTGCCTTGTGTATAGGGTCTCAAATTATTCTCCATAGAATTGTCTTTGCCCGGCCGGCTTGGCTCAGTGGTTGAGCATCGACATAGGATCCAGGAGATCGCAGTTTGATTCCTGGTCAGGGCACATGCCCGGGTTGCAGGCTTGATCCCTAGCAGGGGGTGTGCAGGAGGCAGCAAATCAGTGACTCTCATTGTTGATGTTTCTATCTTTCTCCCTCTCCTTTCCTCTCTGAAATCAATTAAAAAAATAGTAATAAAGTAAAAATTAAAAAAAAAAAAGAATCGTCCAAAGGTGTCCCATGAAACCTTAGTCTCAGAGATGCTCTTTAAAAAACAAAAGATTTCTCTGGTCAAATAAATTTTAGAAATGGTGCACACCTTGTCCTCATCTTGGAGATTTATATAGCACACTAACTATGGATTGTGAAGAATCCTTTTCAACTTTAACCCAGATTTTGTCAAATATATTTTCCCCCAGGATGATTTGTTGGTGCATATTTTTAACTTGTTATTGAAGAACCTTTGGGTGCTGCTGCACTAAAGAATGTAGTTAATCAGTGGCACACAGCTCCCTCCTGTGAGTCTCAGACCTCAGCCCGCCCCTAGAGATAATGGGCTTGATGAGTATCTCTCAAAGATTGTAACTGAACAACACAGTCATCTGTCCAGCCTCCGCTGAAACCGTCATGCCATCTATGGGAAACCTGGCAGGTGGCCATTAACATCAGCTTGCATACTTCTGGTCCTGGCCATTCACTACCTGTCAAGGTGCCGGGGCCAGGGACTGACCACTGTTTGAAACCAGAACCTCATGGAATGCCTGCTCTTAACCCACTCCATCGCCCTCCTGGTATCTGAAGGTGGTCCTCATGGACTCTAGCTTTATGGCATTTTATTTTCATTAGTGAAATCCATTCTCCACCCAGAAGCTAGAGGGATCTTTGTAATTAAATAAAACAAGCAAAACAAAACACATTGTTGCCTTTCCTTGTGTAAAACCTCTCGAAAGTTTTGAAGTTTTCCATTTTACACAAGAAAAATCCCCAAGCATGTGCCCATGCCCTAGAGCTGAATGACCTGCCCCTCTGACCCCTCCTCACACCACACCTTGCTCCCTGCTCTAGCCACACTGGTGTTCACTGTGCTCTTCAGGGCGCTGAGCTCATTCTGCCCTAGAGACCACAGCAACCGTTGCCGCCCTCTGCCTACCATGCTCTTCCCTTACCTCTTTGCAAAGGTCACTCTTTTCAGCAGTTGTATCTCAGCTCAGATCTCACCTCCTGGAACAGGCCTTCCTTTATCATCTCTCCTAAACGGTGACTCTACCTTCCCCTCACCCCCAGCTCCCCAATAAGTATCACATCACCCTGTCTTATTTCTCGTATTTTAATTATTATTTGAAAGAATTTCCTTTACTTGTATATAACTGTGGCTGCCTGGGTCAATGTTAATATCCCCAAACAAGAGTCTCATTTGTGCCCCAAAGCCAGGATAGCGCCTGGCACATGGTAGGTGCTTAATAAATATTTGTTGAATGAATGAATGAATGACTCATGCTTGATGAGAGGGACAGAGGCAGAGCTGGGCCCAAAACAGAGATGACTGCTGGGTCACCCTGGACCTCCTGCTCCTCTACAGGAGCTGTTTGTCCTTCACTACTTGTACTATTTTCCCTTTCACCCTAATGAGGACACGGTACCTGCTCGCAGCAGACAATAGGCACTGTCATTAAATGTCTAATATAATTGCCAGAATCAAGATTTCCATAAATATGGATTTCTGTACCAGGAAGCATACGTCGTGTATTATTCTGCCCATGTTAAATATAGATTTGTCAAAAAGCACAATCCGTCTTACTGGGTGAAACGAGTGTAGGGAGCACATAAACCCTGTTAAAATATTGTAATATGCTCTCCACGGTATTTTAGGATCCCTTCTCCCCTTGCTGCAATGAAATATGATCCTGTGGGACAGAAACCTTATATCCCGGACCTGTTCCCTCATGTCATCTGCTTGGTTTCACACCTTTGCTTAGGCCTCTGGGGGCTTCATGGCTGGTGCTTCTTGCTAGAACTTTAGAAGGAGAGGAGGAAAGGATGAGACAGGGAGGAAGATTTCGGAGCAAGGAGACGTGGTCAAATCTTTGGCACACAAGAGGCTTTTCTTCCCTTAAATTATCTCCCTATTTTTCCTTTTTTACAAATCCCTCTTCCCTGAAACTGAGTTATTTACCCACAACATGTCTGGGAGGTAGCCTGGCCTGGATGAACTCAAGTGGACTCTGGTCCCCAGAGTTGCTCAGCATCTGACCTTCAGTCTGGCTCCTCATTTCAGCTAAGCCTGAGCAGCAACGGGGGGTGGGGAGGGGGTTCTTTAGGCCCAAGGCCTGTGGGAGAATGTACCCATTGATTAAACGTTGAAAAATATAATTGGTAGTTGTAAGGCATTTCTTTGAATCTGTCACAATAAATCCTCAATGTGAAGAGATAACATAGTCTTGTAGGAAAAGTACTAGATTAGATGCCAGAAGGCTAGAGAATCCTCTTATTTAGTTTTCTTACAACACAATACTTATGTGACCTTGAGCAAGTTCCACGCTCTCCTTGGGCCTCAGTTTTCCTGTCTATAAAAACATAGTTTGGACTCCATAATACTTAATATCCCTTTCGGCTCCAACATTCTAGACTCTAATTATGTGAAAATGTTTACCGATTGACAACACTTTAGTTATTTGCTGGTCCAAACTCTGAGCAACCTCCAGTGTTCATTTTCTTTTAAACTTTAAAAAAAAATTTTTTTTAATTGATTTTTAGAGAGGGAGGGAGAGGGAAAGAGAGAGAGAAACATTGATCAGTTGCCTCCTGCATGCACCCTGAACGGGTATCAAACCCAAAACCTGGGTGTATGCCCCAACTGGGAATCAAACCAGAGACCTTTTAGTGCAGAGGTCGACGCTCAACCAATTGAGCCCTACTGGCCGGGGCTCCAGTGCTCATTTTCAAGCCCAGAAATCAGATAAAGACTGAGTTCTTGGAGCTGACTGTAACAAAACCCTAGCACTAAATCTAAGCACATTCGAAGTCTTGAGTTTTATTTAAGATACAACTTTTAACCTGCTGTATGAGTTGGTTACCTAGCAGACAGTAGATGAGAGGCGGGAAACCAGAAAAGGGGCTAGAGGTGGAGACTGTATTGTTAGATACAACAAGCAGGAGGGAAGCAATGGGAGCGTTCAAAGGCGGCGCCGGCACTCTGCGGTGCATGGACTCATCACAGACTCACACTGACGTTGAATCTGAGCAGACTGGCCTCTGTGTGGGCCTCTCCAGTTAAGACCACAGTGCTGCATGTAATGCCTCTGAGAGCTGACATTTGAGTACTTGCGAAGTGCCAGACACTGTGCCAAGAACATTTCCTCGCATTAATTCCCTTCATTCTGTGAGGCAGGTTACAAATGGGGAAAATCAAGCCCAAGACCAGAGCAAGGCAACACCAAGGTCTGAACTCCACCAGTCTGACCATAGGGCTTGAGCGTTTAGCCTCATGGTGTGCGGCTCCTCCCTCCCTCACTCCCCCACGTCGGATGGAAAAGTCCTGGCACATGGGTCAGCCTCGGTTTCCAAAAATCCTCTCAGGTAGCACACTGCCTTCCCCTAATGCCAGATAAAGAAGCATTAAGGTCTATGGATATTAAACAGAATAAAACTGAGTCCTGTGCTCGATGCATCCCCTGGGAATCATGAGGAACATACAAACTACATCTGTTCTTCTGTTGGCCCATCCATCTGTCCATCTACCCACCCATCCACCACTTGACATGCAGCATCTACCACTCCTTAGGCATTAAAGATACAACAGCAAACTAGGCAAGCCATGATCTCCAGGACTGTCACCTTGACAATGGGAGAGAGGGACAACTAATCAGGCAATTACACTTCAGTGTAAGTGCTGTGGTAGGGATGTGTTCAGGGCTCAGGCAGGGACACCTCACCCCAGCCTTTGGTAACCTCAGAGAAGGCCTCGAGAAGGGTATGCCAGCTTTAACACTGAAAGATAAGCAGGAATCAGCTGGGGAAGGGGGCATGGGACAGTTCATGGCATAAAGCGCATTCCAGGTAGAAGGAACAGTGACAGCAAAGACTGGCAGAGAGAGAAAAGATACAGCACATTCAAGGAACCCTCCCTGAGTGTCAGATGCCGAGGTCCCTGCCTACAAGGGATTCTGTAGCAGAATGTGTGCAAAAATCAGAGCAAGTAAAAAACGAGGCCAGGAATTCCCTCCTGGGGAGGCAGGAGGGCAGGGGGACTGGTGAGGGCAGGAAAACCCACACGCTGCACAGTGTGGGCTGTCCAATCCCATCCTTGGTTCACTCAGACGTCTTTGATAATCATTCCTAGTTAAGGCAGCATCCACTTAGTATCAATAAATCTCCCAGCCCTGGGCACTGGCCCTGACAGCTCTCTCCCAGGGAGGGAACTCCTGGTATTAGCAACTCCCTTTTTATAATCACTTCATTTAAGGCCTCTCACACAGACATTTCTCCTGGGCTCCCAGCTCAGTCCCTGGAAATGTGGCAGCCTCACTGTAAATAGTGGTTAATGAGGTGACAGGACGGCTTCATTTGGGGGAGGGAGATAGAAAGTTCGGGGCTGGTTAGGAGGACTTTTAGACCCTTATCTCCCTTCCTGAATACTTTTATCCTTATTGGTGAGAATGACATTCTTGTGACATCAAATGTGCTTTATTTCTGTCACTCAGAGGACACTAAAAGTGCCCCTCCATCCCGTGATACTCTCTTGCATCCAAGATAGAATGGTGGCATGCAATGAATGACCATAATAGACGTAAATTGTCCCCATCTCCTCTAAACAATGTCATGGTTGTTTAGAATTCTGAGACATGTCCAGGGCTTTACTGCCATTTACTAGATAAAACCTTGTCAGTAATTTGTTAAATTCAACAAATATTAATTGGGCACCAGCAACTAACTTTGCCAGAAAATTGGGATACAGTAATGACATGGGACAGCAGTGTTTCCTGCCTTCCCAGAGCTGATACAAGATCAGTAAATTTTACATCCAGGGAAAGAAAGGGGTATTTTGAGAGAGTAATAGGGGGTAAACTATAAAATAAGTGATCATAACTGTGATGACAGGCCAGACACGGTGCTAAGCCCCTTGTGTCAATATCCAGGTAGAAGTACAGGTTTACTCAAAGGTAGTGAGGTGAGGGAGACGAGGGGGCCTTGGAGAAACTCCAGAAATGGCACTGTGGCTGGAGGAGGGGATGTGGCACAGAGCTGGAGCATTCGTTCCCTGGATAATAATGCCAGCCACTACTGAGCACTCACCGTGCCAGGTCCCACGCTAAGTGCTTTGCATGAATTACTACTAGTAATTTAATAGCATGGATTGGGATACAGATATTGTCCCCATTTTATAGAGAGAAGACTGAGGCTACTTAACTTGACCAAGGTCACATAGCCATTAAGTAGAAGATTCAGAATCGAAACACAGGCATTCTAACTGCAGAGCCATTGCCAGGTGTCTGAAAGTGTCTCTGTGCCAGGTGTCGGCAAACTTTCTCTGCAAAAGGCCAAATAGTAAATATCTTGGGCTTTGTGGGCCATATGGTCTCTGTTGCAACTAGTCAATGTTACTTTTGTAGCAGAAAAGCAGCCAAAGACAACATGTAAACAAATGAGTGTGAAACTTGAATTATAGCATAAAACCTTGTTTACAGAAACAGGCATTGGGTTGGATTTGGCCTGGGGGCTGTAGTCTGCAACTCTCACTCTGTGCTGTTCTGCGACTGGATGGCAGGAGGATCAAGTGCTGACATTTTGGGAGAGGTAATAATAAGTCATAGTGCATTGTATATTTTCACATCTCTCCCATCCATGTTCTCTCGCAAATACCCAGTAAGGTAGGCAGGGCAGGAACGATCACCCTCGAGCCCATGGATGACAAGGAACCAGTGATCCTGCAGCTGGGAAATGCTGGAGACAAGTGTGAACCCCTGTCTTTCTTTCTCACCTCCTGGGGTTCTTCTTGGGTGACCCTGGTTATTGATTCACACTGTGGCGAGGGCAGAGGAAAGGAGCACTGAGAGAGTTGAAGTCAGTTGATAAAGTCCCAATTTGCCCGAAGGCCACTGCTTGATGGCTTCTTTACAAGAGCCTGTGGGACCTTGAAGTTCACAGACAGACTCCAACTGTCGTCTGACACACAGACAGCAATAGGGCAGGCAATAGGTGTGTGCTTCTGAATTCCAGGCTTCCTCTCCTGTGCAACAGCCAGCTTCGTACCAGAGGAGACAGTAACATTGCCTCGCAGCTAAAGGCTACTCTGTTGTGGTGGCAAAGGGGACTCCACCCTGAGAGGGCAGGTGTTTTCAGAGGTTTATTTAAAAATAAACATGTATTAGGGGACTCACAACATTGTGGCTGCACCCTTTAAGGCGAAGGCTCAGCTACATGGGGGGTTAGTCAGGAGTGCTGGGTCAGGGACTTGGTCTACGGTTGGGGTGAGGGGCTCTGCCTGGACAATTTTGGAACTTGGACTTGAGACTGAGGTCAGGGCTCATTGTTGGGTGGGTTCCAGGGCAGAGGGTAAAGCTGCAGTCTGGTGCTGGGGTGAGTGCTCACTCAGCCTCATTTAGGGAAAGGAGGTATGGTTCACTGAAAAGCTTAGGTGGACTACATCTGCTTAGCTCTGCCTCGGGGCAGCCTTTGGGAACTAGCACACTAGCCAGCAGAGCAGAATGAATAAAATCAGGGACACTAGCCAAAGGGAAGAGAGTTGTGGGAGAGATCAGCCCATAGCTTCCTCTGTTTCTGGCCCAGGCACCGCCCCACAGCCCCTCTCCGCCATCATAAAGCTACTTCTGCTGGTTCATGAATGAACCGTCATTGCAAGAAGTACCAGGTAAATAGTTCATGAAATGAAACCCTTTGGCTATCTTAATTCTGTTCAGTGGGCGAATGAGAGAGAGAGAAAAAAAATTGTTTCTTATTTGGCATCCTTTCCCTATGAAAATCATACATATCAATGGATTTTCCTAAGCAACGCAGCAAGCCTACAGTGCACAGTAGACCCGTCAACTTGATTGGCACTTGTCAATCAAGGCAAAGTTTTACCAAGATTTACAGACGACAGCCTGAGGGTGACCTAAATCAGTAAAATTAATTTTCCAGCTAGGTGTGCCAACTGAGGAGGTGAGAGGACACAAATGAAGGGTGAAATGCGGGTATGGGAATCAAGACTCTCCGGATCTTCTGACACCACCGGAAACCAAGTCCTGCCTCCTCTGATACCTACCTGCATTCATTTCCTGAGCTGAGCACAAACTAAATGCAGAGGTGGATACAGAAGAAAAGCTGATTTTTTTTCTTGCTCTTCTAATCCATAGTCTCGGTGAAACGTGCTGAGAATATTGCACTTAAAACTGATGCACAACCAAAAGTCTTGCTATGAACATGCACTTGCCTTGCGTTTTCAACAGGGATGTGAAAAGCAGTCACAAGGCTACCAGTAAAGGCACTTTACAGCGGGAGGCTGCAAGCTCCACCCCTGCCCATAGGCCACGCCCCCTTCGGCTTTGGCTTCACACGGGTCTTTATTTTTTTTTTTACCTGTCAGGACAGTTGAAACTTTCTTGCCTTGGGGCTTTTGCACATGCTGGTCTCCCCTAGGAAGCTTTTCCAACCCTCTTTAAATGGTTAAACCTCATTTCCCAGGTCTCAGCTTTAGTATTCTCTCTTCAGAGAGGCTTTCTATGAAGTATATATCCTGCCCTTTTAATATCTTTTGCAGTACCTTGTCTATTTTCATCATAGCTTATCTCTGTCTTTAATTATTCTGTTTAATATTTTTATTTATTTGTGTAATTTAATTTCTCCGAATAAGGCAAGGATCATGACTATTTTATCTTCCAATATAGTCCTAGAAACTAGCACAGTGCCTGGCACACTGGAGGCACCAAACATATTTGCTGAAGGGAATGAATGAATGAATGAATGAATGACCAGAGAAGCTGCTGGTTCTTTATAGGACCTTAGGCAAGTTATTTCCCCTCTTTGGAGTTTGTTTCTTCCTTTGTAAAAGAAGTGAGACTAAATTAGCTCTAACACTCTTCTGCCTCTAAAGTACACATTTTCTTACCATTTTACAAATGGGACAGTTAAGGCATGGGAGCATGTTGTTCAGCTCAGGGACCGGTTTCCACCAACTGAGAGCCTTTAGCAAAAGCCCAGCTGCCTTCTCTGCAGAAACACTCCCCGCCACCCCCTGGTATTTAGCTTCCTTGTACCAAAATGATATTTAGTTCTCTTTGTACAACAATTTGATCCCCTTTTCAAGATTTCTCAAAACATGGGATGAAATAGCTCCTTCTAAGAAATGGTACAGGCTCCATGAATTCCAAATGAAATTCTGAGAACAAAAGCATTTCTCACTCTCCTGGGGTGTTCTCTTTGTACATCCTTACTGAAATTAAGAGTTCCAGGAGCAGGTGGGGGTGCAGGTTGGGCGGAAGGCTGAGATTTAAACTAATTCTGGGGGAAACAGTGAGGAAGGAGGGAGTAGAAGACACAGGCACAAATGTAATGTGAAACTGGTGAGCGCACTGGAGGAAAGATGAACATGGAGATAATGCAATAGTTTTCTTGCTTTTGGTGTAATGCACCCACAGAGCACTACATGGGGAAACCTCCCTAGTCCCGATTCACCCCTCCAGTCTCATTTCCTAACAGTGTGCTACACGCCAAAGATCCCAACCACACTGCTGTGTGCAGCAATCTTTTCCCTTCCAGGTTTCCATGCTTGTGACATATTCCTCAGAAATGTTCCTCCAGCCCTGGAAAACTTCTACACATCCTTCAAGACCCCAATCAGATGTTGACTTTAGTGGGCAGCCTTCCAACCCTTCCACAAAAAATTAATTACTTCCTCCTCTGAGTTTCTAATGTACTTTCTCTCTTATGCTTATCTTGATACTCTATAAATCATTGTCGTGTCTGTCTTCTCCATCAGACTGAGTTTCTTTAGGGCAGGGCTGGGTCTAACTTGCTCTTAAAGTCTTACAGCCTAACCTTGATCTTATAGTAGGTGCTTAATAACTGTTGAATAAATTTTGGTTTGCTCACCTGTGAAGTAAGGGCAATAATACCTGCTTTACCTGCTATGAGATTACCTAAATCCTAACTTCATTACAATGTGTAATATACATGTAAGCCATCATTTTATTCAAATTGCACAACCCAAATTAGGGGTAGACTGGACAGGATATTATTACTCCCTTATCCAGGCAAGCTTCCAAGGATGAAGAGGCTTTCTCTGAGTAGTAAGGCTAATAAATATTGAGCTAGAAGAAGGAAACCAAGTTGCTTGACTTCTGGTAGGGTTTACTTCAGATCACAAATGCCTTCCAAAAATTAGTTGTTGAGTTTGGTCATGCCGACTGATTGACTAAAGAAAACATAGATATAAGTCCTTCTGAAGATATCACAAATGTATCTACTACTCCCACTTTCCACCCTCACTACCACCCTGGCCTAGGGTTCCATCACTACTCATAATGCATACTCATTGCCCTTTCTCACTTTCCCTTACCCCTGCCTCTACCTTGCACACTTTCCCTTTTCCCACACTCATCAATCCTTCACATGTTCTTTTGAAAATGGAAATTGGATCCTGTCATAATACCATCCCCCTGAGCCCCAGAGCTTTCTCACCATGCTTTGAACAAAGTCTACACTCCTTTGCATGACCTGTAAGGGTCTGCATAGTCTGAGCCCTGCTCACCTGAACCACTTCATGCATCATCCCTTTCCCGCTTCCACTGCTCCAGCTCCTCCAACATTCCAAGGCCTCTCCCAGTCCTGTCCCTCCCCCTGGAACTCCTCTCCCTCTTTTGCTTGGTTGGCTTCTTCCCAGCCTTCAAGGACCACCCTAATTAGGTCATCCACTCCTCTCTGTCTCAGCATTCAGTTTGTTTTCTTCACAGCACTTTACTCAAGCAATTACAGAAGAAGCCCTCTTGTTTTCTCTGATGCAACAGGGACTGCAATTAGTTTATTTGAAAACGATGGTTAAAATGGAGAATCACCAAAAAGTGACTCATAACAGGCATTTTCTTTTAGCTTAAAACACCTAAGTGCACATGTATCTATCCATCTTTTGATGTCGTGGGAATTTAAAGACATTTATAAAGTAAATGTAAGTACAGATTTCTGTGTGTGTTTCCCCCAATCTTTTAGTGTTGCCTCGCCTACGCCTAATATTATAATAGTGCTGCAGCTGTGAGCTTTTCAAAAGTATTTAACTCAGTTTCCAAAGAAATACAACTTTTTTGCACTCATATTTTACTAGTTTACGTCATTTTCACTTGCATTGCCCAAATATAATAAACACAGACATATAAATAGGTTTGGAAACAAACAGAATTGACTCCGCGTATGCCTCCAACCAAGTTGATATGAGCAGAAATATGTGAGCTGATTGGAGAAGAGACTACTGACCAGGAGCTTTCAGCTCACCAGGGTGTCAATTCGGTATCTACAGAGAGAATGGAGAATGCAGGTCAATGCAAAGAGTGACTGAGTAGAAGTTGATTAAGAGAGATTTCATTGCCTCTGGTTGCTGGCTTGTTGATTATTTGTCCCTCTGTTAGGCTGTAAGTTTGTGAGGGCTGAGCCTCTCTCTCTTTATCTTAGCGTGCCTACCTGGCGCACAGCACAGTCCTTGGCATTGAAAAGTCCAATCAGTGCCAAGTAAATGAATAAATAAGTGAATGGACCACTTCTCTCCTTACACGGAGACTTTTGTTTCCTCATATGTAAGAGGAAGGCATGGACTATGTAATCACGGTCATTTCCAGATCCAAATTCTGTTATTACTAACTGTATATTTCTATATTTCAAGTTCTAGCTTCCTCCATAGATTCCACACACACTCAGAACATTACATTACTGCCCCCCCACACTGTGCCCACACACAGAACAACCATTACCATGACCACACCGCTACCCAACCTGCCTCTGTGGGTCATTTGTTGGTTTCAGATGACCCCTACCCCAGTGGCTCCTCCAAGACAGGTAAGGAGGTGGTGAGGTCACTTATAGGCCGTGGTGCTAGAGCTGTAGAATCTCTGCTAGATTGTTTTTGGGGTACTGTGCAGGCCTATGGCTGCTTTGAGCATAAGAAGGAGGAGCTTCTACTCTGAAGATCTGAGGTGGAAATCTGCCTTATTCGAGATTTTGGGCAAAACTCTCTCCTCCCCCCCCACTGCTGTGGGTTGGTCTTTTCTGGTTGCCATGGTGCTGAGATCCAGAGAGCCAAGATTAGGTGAGAGCCTCAGGGAAAAAAGCTTTCATGGGTCCTCCAGCTCATAGGAGCCCACAGTGTGGTTTGGTGCAACAGTCACATAGTAATAAACACTAGGCCTTTTTTTCCCCTTTCAATTTATTCCTTTGCATATTTCCCCCTCATATGTAAGAAAAAAGAGGGACTGATTGAGGATTTGGGGATCCTGGTTACCAGCATAATAACAGTGGCAACAAATGATGATGATGATGAGGAGGAGGATGGTGATGATGGTGATGGTCATGATAGTGATGATGATGATAATGATGATGGTGATGATAGTGATGATGATGATGACGATGATGATGATGGTGATGATACGATGATGATGATAATGACTACTGTGATGATGGTGATGAAATGATGATGGTGATGATGACGATGATGATGGTGATGATGATGGTGATGATGGTGATGATGATGATGTGATGATAGTGATGATGGTGATGATGGTGATGATGATGATGTGATGATAGTGATGATGATAATGATGATGATGGTGATATGATGATGGTGATGATGATAATGGTGATGATGGTGATGATGATAGTGATGATGATGGTGATGATAATGATGATGGTGATGTTGGCGATAGTGATGATGATGGTGATGATGATAATGATGGTGATGATAATGATGGTGTTGATGGTGACGACGATGATGATGGTGATGATGATAATGATGGTGGTAATAATGATGGTGATGATGGTGATGATGATGATGGTGATGCTTTCTAATATTACTAATAGCTTCTTGCATATATTGACTACATTGATGCTAGGATCTAGACTACACATTTTACATAAATCTCTGTAACAGCCCTCGAGGATACACACTAGTATTGTTGTTGTTATTATTTTATAAAAGAAGGACCGAGGCCCAGGTAGGTGGAAATCTGGTAATGGCAGGACAAGATTCAAACCTATGTCTACCTGATCCACAATGTGAATTCTTACCACTATGCTAAATTATCTTACAATGTATCTTACACCATGGCACCCACTGAATAATGAACATGTTGACCCAACACATCATATGTGATACAGTATGGGGCAATAAGAACAAAGGCCCCTGACTGTAAGAGGAACATTCTAATGCAGTGAGGGAGACAGGCTCAAAAACCGCTAATAAAAACTGTACAAGAGAAAATGAAATAAGTCCTACAGTAGAAGAACAGCCTGTCCTGTACCTTAGGAGGGAGATCAGGGCAGCCTTCCAAGATAGGGGTCTTAAAGAACAAGCACAAGGCAGAAATGCCAGATACAGTGTATACGCTTTGCCCTCCCATTGCCCCTGCAAAATGTCACCTTCATCCAGATCTTAGTAGTCTTTCCTATGGAGCCCAGGTGCAGCTTCCGAATCTTCCTCAACCCCATCACCACCATAGGTCAGCTAAAGCTGTCCTGTGAGATTAATGGCATTTATAGGGGAACAGGAAAGAAGAAGACTTAGTCTCCTCATTTTTACCCGCTTTCTACAATGTCAGTCATCACAGACGTTTCCCACCTGCCTCTCCTTACTTCTTAAAGCCGAGGCAGTTTAAAATGTTTTCAAACTTCTCACCTCACTAGCTGTCAACTGGACTCCAAGCTGTGAAGGCCCCACATCAGTACACAGTGCTGTGAATGTGTCCTGAGGACGCCTTGTGGGATCAGGAACTGCAAGTACAATGCAGACCTCTAGAAGGACTGATGCTTCCAGCTATACTCAAAGCATGGAGGGCGGAGGAGGGGATAAAGAGAGGGAAGGACGTGCACCTCTGCTCTCAAAAGAACCCAAGTCTCCAGAGCAAAGGCAGAAAGAACCTGAGAAACCATCCAGGGCGCACTGGCCTGAGTCAACCATCTTTGGGGTCCAGTGCAGAGGCCCAACACTGCCTGCCTCTCTGCTGGAGCTTGACAAGTTTCTTCCTGCCTCTGGGCCTCACGGTCCTCATTGGTAAAACAAAAGATCTGACTGCAGTTCCCTAAAGTTCCATCATTCTCTATTAATTCTCAGCAGCAGAGTGGTAAATACGAGACCGAGCAAAGCTGGGCTGTGGAGCAGACAGGATGCTACCTGAGGAACTAATGGCTCTTGTGCATTTGCTACTGGATCTGACAATACCTCAAGGGATGCACCCTCCAATGTAGACCCTTACTGCACAAATAAGAAAGTGAAAAACCAAAATAATAATTTGGTCTTTTGTATGGACAAGAATACAAAAACAACACAAAACCAGAAAAGCAAAACTGTGATTCAAGAGTAGGCAGATGTGCAAGGATCCGGGGAGAGGGAAATGCAGATGCTCTAAAGGCAAATGCAAATGAATGTGTAGCTGCACTTAATTTTTCAAGTCGTCTGATATCCAACAGAGACTAGTGGCCTCAGATGTTACCCAGAGGAGCTCGGTTATGTTCACTGCAGTAGTTATAGTACAGATAGTATAAGTTACCATTTACTGAGCATCTACTAAACACTTGTATCGCTGAACATATGCATTAATTTCTTTATTTCCCATAGCAATCCCATGAAGAAGGTACTAGGGGTCTCCATTTACCAATGAAGATATCAAGGTTCAAGGTCACGCAGACATGGCAGCCCTCGGAGTCAAAACCAGGTCAGTCTGAACTTCAACTTAATGCTTGTAGCCACCGTACCCTCAGAAAAGCAAACATAGACAGACTGGCTTACTCCTTACACTGACTCTCCTGTGATGAGGAGAATTTCGTGACAGCCCTTTTCCACTCATTCCAGTCCTTCAGGATCCCACTCAGATGCCACCGCGTCTGTGAGAGCCTTAGTCGGAATCAATCCAACCCTCTCTGGGCTCCCAAAGCTCTTAGCTTTTACTTCCATTAGCGCACTTAGCACTCTCTGCCTGGTGTTGGAGTTAATTAAATCTGATCCTGCCTCCACTCTACACCCAAAGCAAGTTGTTTAGACTTTCATTATGGCACTTAGCATCTTTCATTAATGCTGGCCAGGCCTGGATTTATCTCCCATCTGATACAGTGAGCCCTTCCCTTAAGGACGGGAGCTGTCTTAGGGATCTTTCTGTGTATCCGACACTTAATAGTGTTTTGGGAACAGATGCTTTCTGAGTAAGGCTGGTGCACACAGCTGGTTTCTGCCTGCTGTCTGATCTACAGACGTGACGCTGCTCTGGTGTCCTTTTCCTTGAACCCTTTTATGGTAAGGGTCGTTGAGCAATGCCAGGCAGGGCTCAGGAGCTCCTGTGTGGAGTTTCTCTCAGATAGCTAAGGAGGTGGGGCAACTGACTTTGCTCATGCCACTGTTGTCCCCATGGTCCTCTCTCCTCCAGTGGAGGTCTGCCCACTTTTGTATCATCATCTTAGGGAAGAGATTGCTTGTCTTAGTTTTGTGTTAGTGATTTCCTTTTTCCCAGAGAAAAAAAAGGCCCTGATTCCTATGAAAAAAATCTTTAGAGCTCATTTTTCAAGGGAAGGAGGCTTCAAGGCTCACTTGGGATACTTAGTTTTATGTGCCTGTGTTTACTCTTGGCTGGACATCTGAGTGGTCTAGAGCAAAGGGTTTGAGGTGGATGGTTAATTCCCCACTCTGTCCCTTGGGCAAGTTCATTAGTCACTCTAAAACCTTTGCTTCCTCAATTGTATTAGAGAAGCCAAAATAGTACCCACCCAATGGGGCCGCTCTGAGAATTAAATGCACTTAAAATGTGTTCTTAGCACATTCCTGGCTACCATTGTGTCTGTTGCTACAATTGCTATTACTGTGTTGTTGAGTAGTTGTGGTTGTGTTTTGTAAGCACATCATCTAGCTACTAAGAAACATAAGAACAACATGAGCTGACAGTTTTACTTGCTTCTAGTTGGGAGCCTAAGAATAGCTGTGGATAAGTTTCTGCTTAAAAGTAACTTGCAGAAAGTTAACCACAGTTAAGTTTTTAGGCTTTCAGAATCGAAGGTGCTTTAGAGAGCATCTTTATCAATTATTCCATTTTACAGAAAACTGAAACTCAGAGAGGGGAAATAACATTTCCAGGGTCGATCCTTCAAAAATCAGCCAGACTAGGGCTGTAACCTGGGTTTTCTGACCCCAGTCCACTGTATCTCCTATTGAGTATCCCTTGAGCTACTGCCTTTTTCTTGGATTTAACCAGTGTACCCCTTCAGTGTGCCCACCAGTCCCCCTGGTAACTTGGGCATCACCTAAAGATGTTGCTTTGCCCGTTTTTGAGAGGACAACTGTAACACATCTTGTTGCACAGGCACTACTGAGATGAGTCTGTTTCTTCACGCCGAGAAGTTCCCCCTCCATTCTAACTGTCCCGCAGCACCACTCTTACATGAGCTAATTCTGCTGAAACTAATGTGCCAGTGTCTATATTAGTATTGAGGGGTAAGGGTCTAGTTCTGTCCTTCAAATGTTGCCCTTGATCTCAAATGCCGATGAGAACTGCACTGGCATTTTAGGGGGAGCTTTAGCAGTGCAAAACATGAGGAAAATAAGCTAGATACACTCTCCATACTGAAGAGCAGGGTCAAGGTCTAGTATAGCCAGTAGAGATGAGATGAAGCAAGGCCTTGGGTGGGAACCACCCCCAAGGTGCAACTGCTGGAAGGAGACCTTAATTCAACCCCTTGGGTAGCACTTACTCATGAAGCGAAGTGGACAGTCGGTCTGCCCTAAAAATGTATCTCCTGTGCTTTGTACTTTACCGCCTCCCGACACTCATTTGCTGTTCCTTCTGCTTTCCTCTGTTATTTAAAATTACATAGAACTTTGTATTATTTAAAAATATTTTTATACCTGCCATTTTGTTGAATCTTCATAACAACCCAATGAGGCAAGTACTTATTACTGCTATTTCCAATAAAAAGCTAGATCAGAGACATGAAAGGACTTGTCCAGGACCATAAAACTCATGCTTGCAGTAAGTTCTTCTCCAGTCTCCAGGTTCAGTGACTTTCCAGATGTAAGAGTCAGCAGAATCTCCAGATTGATACTGGACGGGGGCACTGGATCACCTGGGTTTGAATCCTGGCACTTGCCCCTCGCTTGTGGTATGAGCCTAAACCTGTTATGTAAACTGTGTATGCCTCAGCTTCTTCATATGCAGAATTGGGAGAAATCATAGTCTTAATCTCAAAAGACTGAAAGGAGTAAATGAGCTATTATGTATAAAGTGCTCAGAACAATGGCTGGCAACCAAACCCATGCTCAGTAAATGTTGCTATAGAAACCACCCGCGTCTCTTTGAATTCTCTTTCTGCCAAGGCTCATCTGAAATGCCGTAAATTGTTATTCTGACTTTTCATAAATAGATACAATTTCTGCCTCTTTTGGACCCTGTAACCATTTGTACTTTGCTCCCAGCACACCGTATGTTCTGCTGTGCACCGGAGGTCTCTGCAAACTTGTTTCCCCATCCCACTTTCCCCTTGTGTGTGAGTGAGGGCTGTGGCAGAGGGCACAGGGCTCTGGTACAGGCACATCCCCTGCAGTGCCCACTGGAGTGTGTGATGCCAAAGAGGAAGGCAGCCAGCAAATGCTAGTTCCACTGAATTCAGAAACCCAGAACTCCAGTTCCCAAGTCCCAGAATGTTAGGGCTGGAAAAGCTCCCCATAGGTCAGCCATCCTGCACTGATGCTGGGTAACTGGGCTGCTGAGAGAGGGGAAGATACTTGTCTGACGTTGGGCAACATGGTAGCAGAAGTAGGAGTAGAAACCAGGTCTCCACACTACCAGCAGCCATGGACTTCGCCCAAAATACTGGGCTGTGTCTCTTTCTGTGGAATGAAGGAAAGAATAACCCATGCACTTGAAATAAAGAGAGAAGAATGGGACGAATGACAGCACACAGCTAAGCTTTAGCAATATAGTGCTGGAAGAATAGAGATGTATTGAGAACGCTTACCCAGAAGCAGACCAGGGACAAAGGACGGAAATAAATTACACAGGCAGTAGGCAGTTTTTCTGAACTGGCTTGGTATTTCTTTGTTGCATGAATGGATCAGAGCCCTGCAAAGGAGAAGCTTCTGGGTCCTGAATGTATTAAATGCAAATCTTTAAAAGGTTTTCTTCCTCTTTCCATTTAACATTTAATCTAAACTGGAGTCCTCGAACCTTGAGCTCCAGAACACTCTCTTCATGTTGGTGTTTGTATATTGACGATACTAATATACACAGGGTCCCTGTACATGGCCCCATTTCTTGTAGTTCTCCATGTGATTATCTCATCCGATGGGGATCAGAAAAGGTAAGGTCCTCGTCAGCCTGTGCCTCTGGAGCCTCTTTTCCACCGGCTACTGTTAAGCTTTCCCCCCTTGTTGAGGTTTCAGATAACGTTTAAAATGTAAAGTGAATCAGAGACAAATCTCTACTGGTCAGCATGACTTGACCAGAGAAATGCTTTGATTACTTACTTCAAATCCTGTTTTCCAAAATAAGGTAAGGCAAATCTTAAGGACCATAAGCTTCCCCAGCGTTCTCACGTAAATGCCTTGGGGGAGGATGACAGGGAAGCGAGGTCCTCAGGGCTGTGGGTGGGGCTTTAGAGGAGCCGAACCAGCAGGGCTGGGGGCTGCTTGTTGAGATGCTGACGCTCGAGGCTGCCCTCAGCCCCAAAGACAGCCTCTGAAAATGGGGACACAGTGCCTGCCAAGTCATGGCTAATGAGAGATGGTGGTTCATAAAAACAGCCTTCCCGGGGAGGGATGTGGAGATGGCAGGCAGCTTTGACCTTGGGACTTCGGGGTAGGTCATCTTCTTCTTTTGATCTGTATGTCAAATACCTGAGTCATGTTTTAGAAAAATGTTAATGCTTATAACAGTTAAAAGTGAAGGTGAGACAGGGAGAAGTGGAAAATACTGTTTGCAAAGGAAATTGATTTGGAAATAATTTCCAACTGTTGGCTGATTTGACCATACCCAGTGGTGTTCTTTTGATTATTAGGGCCAATTTGGTGGTGGTGGTGGTTATTTTATTATTATTCCATTTCACACATTGGCTTAACATGCTGTGGAAACAATATCTGATAAGCTTTCAAAGAGCTCATGCACCCATCTTACAGACACCGTGAACCACGACGTGTAAATCAAATTTGGCTCTAACTTATCACCTTTGCCTTGAAGCGCCACCTCCTCATTCCCTTTGACTTACGCCAATCTCCAAACTGCTCTACAGATGATCCATTAGCTATGTTGAGTGCATACTTTTTGGGTGGCATTTCTAAATTTAAGTGTCTCCTGGGCATGATGGAGCTGTAATGACACATACGGATCCCGTTACTTGCAAACCGTGCCGTTTTCTGTCCTTTCACACCGTCTACATTGATGGACGTAACAGGTTAAAATGAAAACTGAGTTGAAGTTTAGTGGATTTCGAAGATTGATTGTGCTTTACTGTTGTTTGTATTTCATTGTTACACTTAATCAGTGTCTTCAGTTTTTAAAGAAAACTTGATTCCTTTCTTACCGAATGCCCCATCAGTTCACAACATCCTGAGCTGTCACTTACTACCACCTCGTAGCATATAATAAGCCCCTGCTGATTCTGTTGAGCTATCCTTTCCTTGAAGTCAGAGAGAATCTAACATGAATAAGAAACAGCCCTGCAGGTCTCTCCCTCTTTGTGCCATGTAGTGCAGGGTCAGCAAATGCGTGACACATATACTCCCTTCTTTGGTGCCCAAGGCAGACCCCACTAATTGACCGTGGCATTCCTTCCAGTTGAGCCCAGTCAAGTCCTCAGAGTCCTCACCATCAGCATTCCTGGAAGCCACTACCAATTTACCAGAATTGACTGACTTGACAGAACCTATTTTCTGGCCTCACCTTAATGGTTAAAAGCAATGGTTTTGGAATTGGACCGACCTGAATTCATATCCCAGCGCTACCACTTAGTGATATGTGACCTGGAGTACGGCTGTCCAAGCACCCTAGGTCTCAGACCTCCCCACTCTAAAATGACCATTCTCTCACCCTTCAGAAGTCTAAATTTAGGCGTTTCCTCCCTTCGAGAAGCCTCTATTTGCATAAGACCCAAAGGAGGTGCCTCCCCCAGGCCTCTGCAAACTCCCTGAACTTGCCCTTTATACCCCTTCTCCTTGGAGCAGTAATGGGCTCATTTCTTTTAATTTTCCTGACTGGTGTATGAGCTCCTCTGGGCAGTTATGTTTTTCAGGGCGTGGGCTCTTTGCTGGACTCTGAAAAGTAGCTAAAATACGTACTACCATTAACACATAAAGATCACTTAAAACAGTGCTAAGCATATCATAAATGCTCAATAAACATGAGTTATTTTCATATTTATTGTCATGTTCTGTCATTTCAAGACTCAGAAGAATGCTTACTACCGAGCTGACTTTTGCATATGTATGGCTTAATTTTGGATTGCTGTTACTGTCTGGCTGCCAAGGATGCCAAAGCTGTCTGTACTTTCTAAATTGTAAGAGAGTTGCATTCCTTAAAATAGAGCCATATTCTTCTTGCTCATAAGACCTAATGTGGAGCCACATATATGAGGGCTATTTAAGCATGCTTTGGGCCACACCTCCCATGTTTGCTAACACTAGTGTCCATGAGCCCAACCTTTGCTGACACCAGCCTTGCAGGGACCCATCCTAGATACTCTTCCAGGTTACTGGAGCCCCACCATTCTCTTTTGAGTACCCATGGCCAAAGTGTTAGTGCAGGAGGTCTGTTAAATGCAGACTATGGGCCCATCCCCAGAATTTCTGTTTCAGTGGGGTGGGGCTTGGGAATTTATTTCTAACAAGTTTCATGCTTCTGGAACTGGACCATTCTTTGAGAATCACTAACAGAAAACAGGAGATAAGAGAGGAACACTCTTGCCTAGGGAAGGTGCCATAAATTCTATTTATCAGCTCCCAGGCTGGTGACGATCTCCATCTAAATCTGCAAGCTGTATTTGCAACTAATTCTCATTAAAGTCAAGAAAATTTGCACCAGAGTGTCAGCTGCAGGACCTTGCTGAAAGATGGAAGAGCAAGGCTTCTAAATTTTGCTGATGGGGCTTGCAATTTCCCTTCTTTCTCAGTTGATGAGTGAAATGACTTGATACTTTAATATCTCACAGTTACTACCATACTTTTGCAGGATATGTTATGTTTTTCCAGAGTGCTTTCATCTGTATTATCACATTTGATTCTTATAACTGCTTTAGGGAAGGCAGGCGGGAATTAGCATCTCTCTTTGAATGATGAGGCTGAGTATAGCAGGACCCAGAATCCTCAATTCATTGCCAGGTCTCTTTCCAGGACACCGCATCATTTCTGATGCAAGTGTCAGTTCTGCCCTTGAGCTCCCTTCGTGTACTAAACCTTCATTTATTTCAGATTGTTACAGATGCCTTGAGCTAGAAGACATCATGAGGAGACCCACTAATCAGAAGGTTCTTAGGCATTTGGGAACACAGATTCCATTGAGAGCTTCAGGAAAGTTTTGGACTCTTTTCTCAAACAATACAGGTGTGTACATATATAGTACAATTTACATAAGGTTTTAGGTTATACAGGGACCTCTTAGAGTCTAGGGCCACCGTGCTTTGGAGTTAGGGAACCTTTTACTACTTACTGGCAGTAAGACCTTACATAACCCTTTTAGGATTCACTTTTCCTGTTTTACAAACAGGAATCAGAAAATCAAATAATGTTTAAAGACTGTATTCTGATAGGGTACTTTAAATCTAAATGAAAGAAAATACATCAGGTGCTAACACAAGTTGTAACACCCAATAAGTATGAATTCCCTGGCTCCTAAGCTATTTTTCTAGCTCAAGTTCATGTGTAACAATTGAATAAATTTGCCTTTCTCTCAGGACAGGTAGATGCTATCTCAGGTTAACCAGCAGCCACACACATGCAGGTTGTCTAGATTGTATATGTCTATATCATTATAGTTCTCATAAGAATGTCATTACTTATGACTATACTCAGGTGATCTGATGTTACTTTAAGTGCTTGTGCCTTTGTCCCAGGTAGAATCTCAGGGACATTTGTCCCCTCTCTAAGCATGGGTGCAAAAATAGAAAAGAAGTTAACTAATGGGGAAGAAAGCCCAGAGCATAGTAGTACCTAGATCTCCCTACATTTTTCAATGCTTATTTAGCTTGTGCAACATTTGTCCTTCACACTGCAAAGGAATCACATTATACTTCCTAATCTATGGAAGGTAATGATTTTCACCCAAATATTTTGTTCTGTATTTGCATCTAATTCACATTTAAAGTTAAGCAGAATTTATAGGCCACTTCACTGAATACATTTTATTGTGTATTAAACATTACAAAACAAGATCCTTGTTTTGGTTTATCATTGAACCCTAGAATGCCAGAAGTAGAAACCCCACAGAGGCTTCATCTAATTCCCTTATATCATAAGCAAGAGGTGGATGCTCGGGGATGGGGGAGTGTCCTCAAGGTGAATGGTGAAGTCAGACAACTGCTGCAGAGCCTACACTTGAACTTCCATTTCCTGGCTCCAAATTCAGTATTTCACCAAGTTTTTCCTGTCCTGCCTCAGATATGGAGAGCGCAGGAAGGCAAGCAGTTGTAGTAGCATTTTCCCACGCTTCATTTCTTCCTACTCTTTTTTTTTTTTCCCCTAAAAGAAATTTTGTGGACAGTGGGATAAAGTTACACATTTCTTTTTCCATCTTTAATAACTGGCTGTTCCTGGTTCTGCCTGTTGCCTTGATAAGGCTGCCACTATGCTCACCCTCACCCACACCTCCCACGTTATACGAGCAGCAATCCACCTTTTCCCCAGTACCATGGGCCACGTCACCATCACTGCATGACACCCTTCCTGTCTCTCAGCAGACACAACACCCATCTTTTTGAATTTCTTGAAGTGCTATAGAGGAGACCTTTCCCACAGGGACAATGCCCTAATCAGCCTTTTGAAAGTACGTAAGACCTTCAGACTCCTCTATTCTACATGACTGTCTTGGTGAACTAAAATAATCCAAGTGTCCAAGTGACTTAAATACACGTTGAGTTTGCAGGTTTCTGATTTACCTATTTCGGGACTCAACTCTCATTCTGTCTAATGAGTCATAGGTGCCACGGCCCCATCCCTGTGGAATCTTGGGGGAAGGATGCACCCTGAGTGGGACATTTCCTTTTAGTAAAGAAGTTAACAATAAAGAGGGAAAACAGTTTAAACTAAACCACATTCCTGAGCATAGTTTTTTCCAGCTATTAAGGTCTGCTCCTGGTGTAAGTGAGGTCGTGGCTGTATGTAATCTAAGGCTGCACAGAGAGACAGCTGTGTGGCCTCTGTGAGGTCATTATTCTGAAATGCTTCCATTATCAGCATTGTCAGGAAACGGCATCTTTGAAAAAGTAGTAAACAAATTTCTCCTGTGACTAAATAATTTTAACTGTTTTGAAGAGAACAACCTCCTAGTTCTACAGACCCTCCTGCTTTGGTCAAAAGAGCTTAATATACTCAGCTTTGGCCAGCATGGTAGAGTCATAGATGGTGAACACTTCTGGAGCCAGGCTCTGGATTTTACACTTGCCTCTGTTCTCCTCGACTTCCTGGAATGGAACCTGCTGTGCGGCAGGCACATGATAGCTGGTTCCCGGTTAATAATCGTGAGCATTAGCCTATCTGATAACTCCTTTAAGGACTCCTGAAGAGGTAGGGTATTATAGTCTTCTTTATATAAGTAATTTTTAAAATTGATTGTAGAGAGGAAGGGAGGGGAGGAGGAAGGGAGAGGGGGAGAGAGAGAGAAAGAGAGAGAGAGAAACATCCACGTGAGAGAGAAATACCGATCGGTCTGTTGCCTCCTGTACGCGACCTGACGAGGAATCAAACCCACAACCTAGGTGCGTGCCCTGACTGGGAATGGAACCTGCAACCACTGGTGTACGGGACAATGCTCCAACCAACCAAGCCACCCTGGCCAGGGCTATTTTATTTGTTTTTGTTTGTTTGTTTGGGTCCCCAGACAGCTTCATACTTGGTGAGTCTATAGTCTCCACTGGGCCCTCCTTCCTTGTCAGCTGTCATTCCTCCCTTTGTCAGCAGCCGTTGTCCACTCCTCCAGTCTCCACTCGCCTGCTGTTTTTCCTATCTGACATCTGTTGTCCAGTGACCAATGGCCAAGTTCAATGACCAAACCTGTTAAGTCACTTAACTCACATTTATACAGCTTTATAGTCAGCATGCCTGCAGGGTGCAAGGATGATGTAATTCTTTCGTCTGGCTTAGAAAACTTTTTATTCTGCATTTATATACTTGATGTTTTCCAAAACTTTAAGATTGTTTAAAGCCTGAAAGCTGGTGAAATAAGAATGTACACATGATAAAATACAAACTATCCCATGGGTTGTAATATTCTTAATTAGAAAGTTTAAACCCTAGATTCTACTTACTGAACCCTCCTTCCCAGCCCCACAGAGATTTCTAGCCTGTCCACTTCCACCTTTCTAAAGTGACAAAATTAAGCCAAATTTCAAACCAAATAGATTATCTCTGGGAAGAAAATCAACATACAAGAAACCAAGCAACCCTATGTTATTTCCTAGTTGTTACCTATGTTATTTCCTAGTTGTTACTACGTCCATCCCACATGTAAATCTAGGCTCTTTTGATAATTATAACAGGATGTGGGTATTCTAAGTTTAGAAGACAGTTTGAGGAAAGTCAGACGCCAAAGGAGGGTAAACCCAAATAAGAGACAGAAAGGGAAGGCTAAGCAATTTTCATTGGCCTGGAGACCCACGGTGGGTGTGAGATGAGAAGGATGTCCTATCCTGACACGTACTTTATTTGGCTACTTTTATAAGGCTGTATGGGCTGAAAGTAGGTGGCTCAGTCACGGGCAAGGAGACCAATTAAGGGGTCACGTATGCCAGCACACCCACACCCCCATCCCAGTCGCAAGGACCGGATCTCATCTTTTCGTGTTTCTGCTCCAACAACCTTAGGAAAAGACTAGATGGCTAAAAGAGAGGCAAAACTGATGTCATACTTCCAATAACAAAGACAACTAGTGACATACCAGCCTCCCTCAGAAAGAAGAGGAATCAGCCGCCCACATTCCCAGGGGAACAAAGGGTTGACTCGCCTACCTCTTGAGAGCACAGCGGCAGCCACTACTGAGCCTCACCTGTATGTTTAGCAGAAAAGTCGCCCACCCTCGACTCAGACACACACTAGACTCATCATTTTGATGTTTAGCTTTTAAAAACAGGAATGGAGCGTGATTTCACCAGCTCTCTGATTTTTTGGGGCATTTGATTCTTTGGCTCAGAGGAATCTCTCAGCATCGAGTATCCACAGGCTTTCTGGTAAATGCCAGGAATCATCTTTATGCCCAAGGGCATGAAATTTGTTCATACATCTGTGCTTTTACTCATAAGTGTCCTTCTCCCTGAAATGCCTTCTCCTGCCTGTCCCCAGGAATAATACTAGGAGACAGGGAGGCAACAGCAGCAGTGGCCATGACATGCCCTCAAGTGCTTACAAAGAACAGAGCGCTCTGCTAAGTTTGTAATGTATTACCTTGTTTCTACTTCCCAAAGTCCAAATTTTACCATCTCAAGGCACAGATGAGAAAGTTGAGATTCAGAAAGAGTAAATAACTTGCCTAGGTTCACACAGTCAGTTCAGAAATCCAGAGACAGGAATCTTAATGAGTGCATGCCCCCCAACTAAACTTTATTTAAATTAAAAAATAATAATATTTATATCTTTAGAACAGTACTACTTTACACATGGGTTGCAACCTGCAGGCTGGGGGAAGAAGGGATAGAGGGTTGCCTGGAGGACCTGAAGCCCTGAGCCTTACCTAGTCAGTGGTATCTAGTATTGCCTGACAAAATCCCCCCTTTAGAGGAGTTGAGAAATGTCCCATGCCTAATTCTATCAGGAAGCAGATCGAGAAGTCCTTATGTTTCTCTTTTTATTTTTTGGTTTGGAATCTCTGAAATATGCATTGTCAACTTCAGGACCTGCATTTTAGCTTCTAAAAGAGGTTCCAAGAAGTCTTTTGCTTGTCTTGTGGTAGGGTTTCCACTGAGGTCAAGGCCAAGAACTGTATCCTCAGTGGAAAGGAAGAACTCTTCAGTAAGTTAACAGTCTTCTTGGCTATGGAAGGGCCACCTTTTCTGTCCATTGCTGTCCAGCACCTGACATCGATGTCTAAGTTTTCTGTTTTGAACTGCTTCATACTCTCAAGTACAGATTACACATGTCCTTTGGGTCATTCCTGTAGCATTTTCCTCTTTGGGTGTGCTTCTTGTTCATGAGCTTCCTTGTCAGGTCCAGGGACTTGACACCAGCACCTGTGAATTCTTTAATGACATGTTTTGTGACCATTAGAATATCTTCAGGGCTAGTAGCAAGCTGATGAATAATTTGAACATCTGGAAACATTCCTCTAAAGTTTTTCTCTTTACCTTGTCAGTCATCCACTCATGGATTTTAAGACTGGCTTTTTGGCTATTAATTTCATGGCATTAGAACCAATGGGTCCAGTCAGGTGGGCATGAAATTCCACTTCAAGTAATTCTGAGTAAAAGGTGGTCTTCCATGGCTACTATTCTTCTACCTCCATCATGATTTAGCAGAATAAAAAGGTTTTCTCCAAACACATTTTTTTATTCTTTATATGAAGACCATGTGTTTTGTTCAGTAAGTTTTGTGGTGTTGAATTTTCTTCAGATTACTTTACTTCTGCACATTTTGTTAAGATGAGCTGTATACAGCTCTGGTCTCTGCTTCATCACAGTGACATGGACCTGTGAGGCCTGCGAGCATCAGGTGGGGGCAGCACAGAGCACCAATGACAGCAGGTCCCTGAGTAAGAGTTCTCTGGCTGCCTGTGGGTATGTGCACACAAGCCTTTGGCATGTTGATAGTTCCCAGATTGCATGGGATGGGCCACTCATCTACAGTGACACCCATGTCCGTGCTGTGTGGCGCTATGTGTGCATGCACGCAACCTCGACTTTTCAGAAGTCTTTTGCCCTGAAGCTTCAATGAATGCCCAAGAATGTTCTCTTCCTTTTGAATTCTGTTGTACATTAGTTGAATTCATATGGTGGCAATTTCCAACTAAAGTTCATTTATTCTGTAAATACTTTTTAAATGGCATTCTATATGTTAGGTACTGTGCTAGGATAAAACATCCTGGAGGAACTCGAAGATTAGTGGGTGGGAGACAGAAGTGATTAGAATGTAGAGTTGAAAGTATTATGATTAGGAGTCAGAAAGGGTCCCAAAGGGAGCATACAGGAGGGCATAACTAACCTGGTCATGTAGGGTTCGCCCAGGAGGCAGTGTCACTGAATCTAGGACCTAAACAACAAATAGGGGTGTGGCAGGTGAGGAATGGGAACATTCATACCCAGGCGAGCAAGCAGCGTATGCTGACCTGAAAAGGTCAAGTAGCTTTACTTTCATTGCTCCTTCTGTCCATACCCTCTAATACTGCAAACTCTTATAGTCCCAACATTCCTCTCACCCATAGATGGTGACCTCAAAATAATGGGGTGAATGCATGTGGCATAGTTTGTTCCAGAGTCAGACTGAGATGAATTAAAATCCTGGCTCCACCACTTCCTGGTTTTGTGACTTTGACAAAGAAAAAAGAAAAAAAAAGAAATTACCATCTTTAAACCTCAAGTTTCTACATCTGGAAATGGAGATTAGCAGTGGTGCCATCATTTTAAGGTTGTTGCAATTATAAAAATTACCTAATATTATATAAAGGGACATAGCAAAGCACCTAGACAAAGCAAATCCTCAGTAACAGCGGCTTTTGCTGAGAGTAGTTGTTACCAGGTCCACCTACATTCTGGCCTCGCATGGGAAGGAATCTAACTCATTTGTCTTTGTGTTCCTTATTGTGTCTTGAACTACACAGACTTAATAACAGGTATCCAGTACATACCTACTTATGGATTTGCTGATGTACATTTTCCATGAATTCATTAAATAAATATTTATTGAGCCCTTACTGTGAGCTTGGCACTGTCCCACGTACAGCAGTGAAGAGGGCACCCTCCTGGAGCTTTCATCCTCGAATTCTGACCAGCAGTTTTATAAAATTGATGGTTACTGGCACTTTCGAATCAGGTTTGAAAAATATCATCCAAAGCATGAGAATTATCTAAATTGTTAGTGATTATAACTGTAAGTCCACTTGATGTTTCTGGAGAACCTATTCCTTATCGTAAGACCTCTTCACGCAATTCAGTGTTTCCCACCTGCCACAGGGTTCTGCCTGAATCTAACACGACGATTCCCACTTCACTCCACACTGCGTCACAGGGTCCCTCCCTTAGTTCTCATCAGCAGCAGACTTCTCTTTCTTTCTGCTGCATTCTGCTGGTACCTGAGCGGCTGCGTGTATAGAAAGAGGAGTGGATTATCAATCAAGCAATTTAGGTTTTAGCCTCAGTTTTGCTACTAATCAAAGTGGATATATTTTTTGTTTATCCTTTAATGACTATTAATGAAGTTCTTAATGTTGAGGGTTCAGACGTGAGAGTCAGAATGCCTGGGTTAGAAACTAGCTCTGCTGCTTTCCGGCTACATAATCGTGGGCAAGTGACTTGACCCCTCAACTTCCTTACCTGCGGAATGGGGGTAATAATCATACCCACCTCACAGGATAGTTGTATGAAATGAGCTAATACACATGAAAAAAATTCTTTGAACAGTGTACCTGAAACTAGCACATTCTCAAAAAATATCAGACACTATTATTTTGTTGTAAATATTTGTTGTTACTATCAAACTCCAGGCACTGTCTATGGTACTGAAGAAAACATGGGAGAAAAAGGAAAGGTCATGTCCCTTAGAGATCTTGCTTTTTAATAGGTGGCGAAACATTAAACAATTATCCACTCCAATAAATACACAGTTGCAAGTGGTGATAAGTGCTGTGAAGGAAATGAATAGGGCAGGGTGGTGGTCTGAGAGGACCATCCGAGCCGACAGCTAAAGAATAAATAGGTTGAGTGGTAAAGAAGGCTGTGTGCCTATGTGTGAAGGGCTGTCCAGGAAGACAGAAAGCATGAGTAAAGGCCCTGGGTCAGGGATTGAGGGCCTCTGTGGTCACATTGTGGTGACTGAGGCAGACAGGCAACAGACACAGTGGTCAGGGTCCAAGCCATGCCATGCTGGATGGGGACTGTGGAGCTTGAAAGTTTTCCTGAGGGCAAAGGAAAGCCATGGATGGTATGTGGTTTCCTTTCTGGCACACAGATTTCCCAAAAGTAAAGGAAAGGAGTGTATAAAATATTCTCTCAAGCCTCTTTAACACTGAAGAATATGAGATTCTATGATGCCTAACCAATAAAAGTGGTGGTTTCTGGGAAACGTAGAAAGAAAGAGAGGGAAACAGGAGGGAGAAAGGGAGGTAAGAAAAAAGGAAAGAAGCTGATGACTAAAACTTCTGTGGAGACATGAAGTCTAGAAATGAAATGTTGAATATTCAATGTAGATAAAGACTAGGTACCTAATACATCTATATGTGTGTAGGTGTGTTTTTGACTTATGCATGTATTTGTGCGTTTACTGATTTGGCAGGAATCCAAACCCGGGGAGCCTTTGCAAGGAAGACAAATAAGACTAATGGGCTGGAAACGTTGGAGAGGGGAAAGAAGTGATATGTCAATCACTTTGGTTAAATGCATGATTACTGGATATGAAGATGCATCTGGACTAGCTCCTGCTGGAAGGCTGATGCTCAGGAATTGTAATGCTTGCTGAGGCAGGGTTCAGCGGCTCCTTTCAGGAGCTGCTGGGTGGAAATCAAACAGAATTGCATTAGGAAAGGAGTGGCTGAGGAAGTACTCTCTGGAATAGAAATTTTTATTGGGAGAGGAAAGAGGAGTGCAGTCCAAAAAGAAAAACTGACTTCAAGAATGCTAATTTGTTCCAGCCTTCAGGAGCCCAGGGGAAGTTGAACACTTCTTGCTGTGATATTCAGATGCAGAGGTGAAAAGAGGCATGAGAGGCAGTGAAAAATCAAAATAAATAAGTGTGCTTTGGCCTCAGATTTCTCCTTTCCAGCTGAGGGATTTAAGGATTTGCAAAGGGAAAACACACAGTGGTCCAACTTTGCAAATACATTAGAATGCTAATACCTTCTCTAGCTCTTAGAACTTGCTGCTGATATGGGCCTGTGTGGTGGGGCATCCTATGAATCCTGTAGCAAATGCTGGGAAAAATACTGCTTTGAGTTATCTCAGTGCAATGGGAAGTAAAAGGAGCCCCATGTGGTTTATGAAACATTCTTTTCTCGTAAGGAACCATCCATTAGCAATATGTTTCATTCCCTTAACTATTTCTTAGTTTGCCAGTGGTTCAATAAGCAGAAGCCTGATTTGAGTTAATAGTAGCAGCTGCCATATAGTGGACATTTACAGTATGTTTCAGGTACTTAAAGAATGTAAACTAATTGAATCTTCACAATGCATTGCAAGATAGATTCTAACATGCCCATTTTAAACACGAAATAGAAGCTCAGAGAGGTTAAGGATCATGCACAAAGATACATGTTTCTGGGACTGATAAACAGATCCAATTACCAAGTCCACATTCCCTCTGGGCCCATATTTTCTTATCTGTAGAATAGGGATGGTTAATAATATTGTCTTCAAATTCTCATGTTCCCCAAGCTCCCTCAGTAAGACTGCAGAGTCAGCAAGTTCACTAGTAATTCTGTTTTGTGTGTTTTCCTCACCATAAGACACTCTCTCCCCATTTGTTATCGGCACTCCAATGCATTCAAAGGTTTTCTCTTATCAGAATTTTTTCTGGAATCATGCAGTTCCATGTAGGTATAAATAACAGATAATAGAAATCAACATTTAGCAGTCGTTCCTTACTTTTCTGCAGCTGGTAGTCAGGGGCTCACACTATCCCATTTAGATCATTCCAACATTATTGAGAGGCAGACAAGGACAACGTTTTCCCTGGTTTGCAGATAAAGAAACTAAGACTTAGGTAGGGAGAGTGACTTGACCAAGGTCACACAATGAGTTGACTTGGCCAAGGTCACAAAATGAGTTAAGAGCAGAATCATAACTACAAGCTCACATCTCCTAAATCCAGGTCTGGTATAGTTTCTGGAAAAGCACACCGTTTTCCTGAGCTGCAAGCTCCAGGGCCCAGCAGGAAGCGTAAATGAGCAAATGGGCAGGCGAGAGAATACTCTTCCCCTGCCAATGTTCACTCAGCTTTAGCCAAGCTTTGTCAAGTGAAAAACAGGTCCAGATCTTTCCATTTTTTTAAAAAACAGCAGCTGAGAAGCTGTATTTTCATATGCAAAGCCATGATTTTTTTAAAAAGCTGCCTCTAAGTTTTAAATCTCTGTGAGAACAAACTATCACACATCTGTAAGCTGGAGTCACCACTGGGCAGGCAGTTTTCCAACTCCGCCTCACACTGAAGAAATGGGTTTGATCATGGATGCAGAGCTATCAAGCTGAAAGCCCTTTCAACCACAGCCCATTGCCTGGGAGATCCAAACCTCAATCAATCAAACCTCAGAAGACAGTAGAGATTTGAGTCCCAAATAATCTGGGCCAGACAGTGAAACTCCAAATGCCAGGAGCTAAAAAGATTGTGCCTGTGGTGCGATAGTAAACTAGTTTTCTAGAGAAAAAAAAAAATTGCATTTGCCAGTTTCTGTGGTGTGAATATTCCCGCCAGAGCTAATAGATACTGATGGTTTAACAATCAGTTTGCAAAATGCATGAATATTTAACAATTGATACACTACACAGTCCAATGGTTTCAAATGGATTCCATATCATAATCATTAGTAGCATTTTAAAAAATGCAGCTTCCTAGGTTGCACTCTAGATCTACTGAATGAGACTCTGTGGGTGGATCTTAGACATTTATGTTTTCAAAAGCTTTCTGAAATGAGCAGCAAGATTTGAAAATTCCCAATATAATTTCTGTATCTGACAAAGAAAGAGTCCCATGAAGACAGCCTGTTTAGAAATTTAAGGGAAAGAGTGTAGAACAGACAGAAATCCAGGGGTCTGAGAGGCACAGGATAAACATGTTAAATATTGTTAAATAGTTATACTAGTAAAACAAATTGAATTGCACATAGCGGTTTCTATTTGAGCTCCTCTGCGTGCCAGTCACTGTTCTAGGTACTTTAATGTGCACTGCTTTTTAAAATCCTCACAACAGCCCTGTGAGGTGAGTGTCATTGTATTCCCATTTTATAGATGGGGAAATTGCAACAGACAAATTAAGTACTTGCCCAGGGTCACCATGCTAGTATAGAGGAATCCAGGCAGCCTGGCTCCGAAGAACTACACTCTGAACTACAATAAGAAAAGCCCCTTCTCCCTGGAGGGAGAGATTATTTTGCATAGAGGAGCTGTACTCAGACACTCCTCATTGAATCAGACGGAACAAAGGGCAACAACTACCCATGCACTTCTGTCTTCCAGGGAGTCTGAAGTCTTTGTAGGCTTTCTTGCATCCCAGTGACCCTTGGAAAAAGCCTACAGATTTCCTGGTTACTCACAGGGAGAGATGAATTTTCCTCATATTTTTGTGGCTTTGTGTTCACCTGACTTGGAACCCTGGAGGGCACCGGTACTCCTTACACTGCAGCAGCTCTGGAAGTGGACTCCATACCCCATGGGAGATGCACAGCATCTGTGTCTAAGTCATCCTGCCTCAGTCTTCTGTTCAACACTGTCCTGGTCTCACATAGTGACTGAGACTAGAAACCAGTGTTTAGTGCAGGTGTTCTGCCATGCAGGACGGTCTGGCAGTCTATCCTCACAGGGCAGCTCTGGGCCCATTAGACATTCCAGACCTTCCCGGCCCAGGAGAGTGAATGATAACCCTGTAAAACCTTCAGGAGCTCTTCCCCAGAAAAATGATTAAAACCCCAAATCAAACAAACTAGAGTAACCTTCATTGACCAAGTTTATAAAGCCAGATTTAGAAGACAGAAACCCAGGAAGGTCAAATAGTACCTTATTGGAATGTTCATCTTCTACTTTGTTTTAGAAAGGATTTAAGGCAAGAGTCTCAGTCCCAGATGCTGACAGTGGCGGACTAATGTAAATAAGAAGTGAGTCAGCTGGACAGTGTGGTCACTGGGAGAATGTATAGCTCAACTCAAGGGGAGCAGCCACTGCCCAACTCCAGCCTATTGTGGATTCATCTGTCAGTTTTTCACAAGGCCCAGAACTTCTACTTGTGTTAATGAGAAACTAGCATTTGGAACAGTGCTCCTGGCGAGAACACCTAGAAAAACTGGACAAAATACTTAAAAATCTGGTGGAAGATGAACACGAGCTAACTGGAGAGTAAGGAATTTACAGAGCCAGGATCTAGGGCTAGAGGAAAGCCGAGGAGGTGAGCCTTGTGTTTGGAGCCATGTTTGCACTGGAGACCTTTACCAATTCTAGAGGAAGCAGCCAAACTAAGGGGGCAGGAATAAGGAGCTAGGAATAAAAATAAAAAGAAAGAAGTTGAGGATTGGAGTTCAGGACCGAACAGTGTTGGCAGTGGAAAGAGGCTGCTAAATGATCACTTTTGTTGGAAGCGAGAAGAGCTGTCCAACAGGAGTAAGGATGAGCTGGAAATAGGTGGGGCGACAGTTTAGCTGTAAGTCATGTCCATCTCTGAAACAGGACCAAAACGATAACAGGTTGCTAGTGCGTCAAGGCCAACATGTATCCATTAGGGAGAACAGATAACATTACCCTAGGCCTCAAATTATTTCTACAAAAAATTCTGCAAATGTCCAGCATACAATAAAAAAATAACCAGTTGCACCAGAAGATAAAACAATATAAATAAAAATGAACAGAAAGTAAGAAAAAAATAGAGACAGACCCATAGGAGCTCAAGCTAATAGAGTAATCAGACATATTTTATAATTAACTATGCTTACTATCTTCTGGGAAGTAAAATGCGATAGACAATCTCAGCAGACTATTGAAAACCGTGTAAAATAAGCAAGAGAAAATTTGAAACTTGAAAAGTACTGAGGCTGACATCAAGAATTTAATAGGTATAATGGCAGATTGGTTGCTTAGTTCTTTAGAGTGTCGGCCTGATACACCGAGGCTGTGGTTCGATCCCTGGTCAGGGCGCATACAAGAAGCAATCAATGATGCAGAAATAAGTGGAACAACAAATCGATGTTTCTCTTTCTCCCCCCCCCCTTTTTTTCCCCCTCTCTCTTGCTCCCTTTTCTCTCTCTCTCTCAAATCAAATCAAATCAATAAAACAAAAAATACCCGCCTTACATAAACTCTTCCAGAGAATGGAATGGGGGAGGATATTCCCGTACTCTTTTTGTGAGGTCAGCATAACCCTGATGCCAAATCAAACAAGGACATTATAAGAAAATAAATTACAGCCATTTTATTTCACAATCAAGATGAAAAAAATCTTAAAATATTAGTAAATGGGATACAAGAGATAATATCATGGCCAAGTTGGCAAAGGAAAAGAAATAATGCGGTCATTATTCATAGGTGACATGATTGTGACACACTACAGGAAGATATTAGATTTACTAAGATGGCAAGGTCACTGGAAGTAACATCAGTGTAAATGAAATCATTTCTATCTCAATATACAAGCAAAAGCAATTCAATTATAACAATGTTTTAAAAGATACTGTTTATATTAACGTAAAAAATCATTCAATACCTAGAAAATAAGTCTAACAAAATCTGTGCATGGTCTCCGAACCACATTGGAAACTATAAAACATTACTGAAAAAAATATAAGAAGACCTAAGTAAGTGAAGCAAATACTATGTTCCTGGATTGGAGGACTCACTATTTCAAGATAGTAATTTCCCCAAACTGATATGTAAGTTAAATGCTATCGTAATGAAATTCCCTGTAGGTTTTATGTTTTTCATAATCTGACATGCTGATCCTAAAATTTATATAAAAGTGGAGAGGTCTAGATATAAACACTTAGTTAAATCTAAAACATGAGAGACACAAGCAGACCAGTGGAATAGAAAAGAAAGACCAGAAACAGAACCACATACATTTAGTTACTTGATTTATGACTAAGATGTCACTGTGGTTCAGTGGGGAAAGGATGATTTTTTTTCTTCTTCAGTAAATGATGCTGTAAGTTGAATCTGCATGTGGAAAAATGAATTCTAGATCTCTAAATTACAGCATACACAAAAATCAATTCCAGATGGATTGCTAATCTGAATGGGAAAACATAAAGCCACGAGGAGGTAATATACAGGGATATCTTCATACCTCAGGGTAGGGAAGGCCTACTTAAACAGGATATAAAGCTATCGATAAAGGAAAAAACTGATAAATTGGACTGCATTAAAATGAACAATTTCTGTTCTGTACATCATTAAGAGAGTGAAAATGCAAGCTACTGAAAGGCAAGAGAAACTTGTCACATATACATTTGACCAAAGGCTCACATCTAGAACACATAGAAACCACAAGTAAAGGACAACCCGGTAGGAAAATAAGGGAAAAGCATGTCAACATTTCAGTAAACATACGATCTAAAGCTAAACCTCATGAATAATCAGGAGAAATACAAATTAAAATCACAGAGAGCTATCACTACACCCCCACCAGAAGGGCTAAAATTAAAATGACTGACAAGCCCAAGTGTTTGAGAGAATTTGGAGCAATGAGAATCATCACATACTGATGGTGGGAGTAAAAATTGGTACAGCCACTTTGGAAACTATTTGGCAGTGTCTATTAAAACTGAACATTCTCATACCACTCCTGGGCTTACATCCAACAGAAATATGTGAAGGTGTGCACCAAGAGACATATAAGAGACTCCTTATTCAGTAGTGTAAGCAGACCGGTGTCCGTCAATGGTAGAATTATGGGTGGGTGGATGAATTGTGACATATGCGTGTAAGTGAAGCCTGGACAGAAATGAAAATGAGTAAACAATACCCATATTCAACAACATGGATGAGTCCTGTAAGCATAATACAGAGCAAAAGAAATCAGGCACACACACAAAATCACATTGGATGATTCCCTTTATATAAATTTCAGAAAGTAGGCAAAATTAAACCCCAACATTTAGGAATGCATGCTTAGGTAGTCAATCCCTAAATAAAAACAAAGACGTTATTATAACAGTCAGGTTCCCTTTGGTGGGATGGTGCATAGTGCTGAGAAAGGGCCGGGGGAATCTGCTGGAAGGGGAGTGCTGCCAACATTATATTCCTTGACCGGAGTGACAAATCACTGAGCTAAATAGTTTTGCTTTGAGTAATCTATGTTAGATGTTACAATTTAAGAAATTTAAAATGAGAGAGAAGCCAGAAACCTAGGTTTTTCAAATGAAATTCCTAGATTTTAAAATGTTAGCAAGAGATTTCTTAAAAATTTAGAAATCTGTGGGCCATGCCCATTTCATCTGTGAGCTGCCATTTTGTAATCTCTGAAGGTCATTCATATGCTGGATTAGAAGTTACAGGCATGGAACTGGCTTCTATTCTGGTGCAAGAGCCGGAGAAAGTTAGGGGCCATCAACTTAATTTGCATGTAGATAACTAGAACTACACTAAAGTAACAAGTGAAGTTTCTATTTCTCTCTGCCCCTCTTCTCTCTCATCTCTCCCAACTGCCTCTTTTCTCTCTCTCTCTAGTAACAAGTGAAGTTTCTATTTCTCTCTGCCCCTCTTCTCTCTCATCTCTCCCAACTGCCTCTTCTCTCTCTCTCTCTCTCTCTGTCTTTTTCTTTCTCACTGGTAGCAGATTACTGAAGTTAAGCTCCAGAGAAATTTAAAAACTTGTTTCTGATGTGTCCATGCTTGATAACAGCATCACAATTGAAGCAGGACTCATTCTGAGGATCCCAAGGCTTCCTGGAGGTTATAAACCAGATGAGGAGAAATATAGTAATAGCGTTACCATTCATGGAGGGCTTACTATATATCCAACCCTGTAGTAAATTCTCTGCATACCATTTATTTGTGTTACCATTGAAACATTTCTGGGATGTCTGAATTATTGGACTTGTCTTATGGGTGAGAAAGTCGAGGCTCAGAGAAGCTAGATCCATGTGCAGGAACACAGCTAGCCAGTGACCAATGGCAGAGGCCGGACTCTCATTCACGCCCATAGTTATTAGCAACTGTACCAAGCATGTGAGGCCACCAGTCATTATGTAAGATATACAGACACCCTTCTAGGATGTCTTAGATTTTGGAGGTTAGGGAAATGTTTGCATATTCAACAGGAAAATGAGCTCCAGCTACTTAAACCCTCACTACTTTGAACATTCAGTAAATATAGGTAATTGTTATCAATTCGTTCATCCTCCCAGTTCTGAGATCCGTGGTATAATCACAGTGTGATTAAAGGAAGCCTGGACCAATATCCGTGACAGTTTCCCAGCCTGAACACGCAGGGCACACAGAGGCAGAGAGGAAAGGATTTGTAGCAGTCATGGACTGAAGAGCAGTGATTGCTACATTCCCAAGGATAATTCTGGCTAAATAGCAAGTGTTTGAGAAGTTCTGAAAATTAATTAGCCTTGGAAGGGAGCACTAGAGAGAAACAGGTCCCACTCCTCCATCAGAGAATATGGGGGGTACAAAGCATGGGGGTGAAATTGGAAGAGTTTCACTCTGCACATGGCCACTAGCTAAAAATGATGGTGAGACCTTGGGCAACTCACTTCATCCCCTTGGGGTTTGTTGTCTGTCAAAGTGGGAATGTTAGAATATACATTGACCTTTAAAAGGAATTTAAGCTGTGTAGCCTCTTTTTCCAAGTAAGTCTTGACTAATGACAATATAAGGCAAACATTAGTGGAGGGCATGGTTAGAGTAGTGAGGAGAAGGGGGCAATTTTTTTCCGTTGTTCCTTCTTCCCCCTCATAAAAGCCCTAGAGGCAGTTTTTGTACCAGTACCTGGCACATAGTAGGCTTGCAATGAATATTTAAAGAATAAATTGTGAGTACTGTGTTTCTGTAGAATACAATTTAAAACTGTCTAGAGTAGGGCACACTAAGGTCCCTTCCAACACAAAAACTGCAGTCATCTAAGGCACTTGCCTGAGAGCACCTGTGGACCAGGTAGGGGTAGAGCTGGGTGGCTCACTGGCTGTCCCATCCAACCTTCCAAGGGTCCTAGGATTTGCTCTCCGGCCCCTTGGTCATGTGCTCATTTACTTATGAGCTCTTCAGATCAAGCCCCAGTTCTCTGGAGAGGTGTTTTCTGTTCTTTTTCTCTTATTTTTTTATGCTCTGATTTGATGTTCACCTTTGCCTTAGACATGTACCCTGATAACAGGAAACTCACACGACAGTGAAGGGAGCTTAATCCTAAGTCTTTCGTGTCCCAGTAAAAGGTTCAAGAATGAAAGATGCCCTCATCTTTCACAGTGGAATTCTGCAATAGCACAGCTGCAGGAAGCACAGGAGTCATCTTCAGTGTGGCATCATTAGGATGAGTGTGGGCTCTAGTGTACTCTTCTGAAAATAAAAAGTTAAATAAGTGTGGAGGCTTGGTTCAAATCTTGACTATCATTTATTGACTACAGGCTCTTCCGGCCTCAGGTTTGTTTGTAAAATGGGGGTAACAGCATCCCTTACCTCATGGAGATGTAGAAGGGAAAATATGTGAACTGTTAAATACAGAGCCTGGCACCCAAGACGTGCTCAGTGTTAGCTATTATCATCATTCGGATCCCCCAGCTGATGAAGAAATTCTCTTGCTGATATCCCTGCCAAATGGTTTTCTGCTTGAAAACTTCCAGTAATGGAGAACTCACTACCTCAAGGGGAATCACCTTCAGCCTCAAGCATCTGATCAACTCAGATTTCCATCTTCCTCTTGAGACCAGGCAGTCCCTGAAGGCCAAGATGAGAACGTTCCAGGTGGGATCCCAGCGTGTGATGACACTATGACAGTTGAAGCTACCGTCAAACTTGAAATAGACAGAAGGCTTCAAGTTCAGGTATGCTAGGCTGACAACCTCTGTGTAAAGCTCACCTATAACCAGGTTCCTAGGCTGCCAGACATAGGGAAACTCTGAAATAAGATTTTAGCAGCAAGCTTCTAAGGTGGCAGACATCTATCTGCTACCTTTCCTGGTTTCCACCAGCCCCTAGCCTGGCAAGGAACAGACGGGTACTTCTTTGCTTTGTTCCTTCAGGATGTTCAATTTTGAGTCAGAGATCTGAGACCACATTTTCTATTAAATGCAGGCCCTTTGGTAAGTGATCTGAAATTCACTATGCTCCTTTGACCTCCCTGGTGAAAAACCTGGTGGACACAGGACATTGCTTTCGTAAAGAAATTTTGGATTAGAGAACATGTCTCGTTTCCTCCTGTTTGAAAACCTATCTGTACAATCTCCATCATCCAAAACCAAACAGGAGGCAATGGCTCACACTATAGAACACCTGTGACCCACCTTATTTGGCATTCACGGTGTTCAGTGCCTCTTCCTACATTATCTCTGCAGACTCTTTAGTCAAGCTACCAGCCTTTCTCACTTACCCCTGTGATTCTACATGCCTCAGAACATTTGCCTGTGCTATGTCTCAGGCATAGATAGCATCCACCCTTTCCCCCTTTCACTTCAAAGTCGCACTTCTCTGGACCTTTACCATCTAAGATCTTGACCCTTCCTGAGCACCCAGAATCTATCTCTGTATTATAGATGCAGTCACTTTAGTTTTCTACATTGGTGGCAAACTCACTGGAAAGCTTACACCACTTAAATAATTTCATGAGTATTATCCATTAACCATCTGCAAGATTATGGTCGTTTAGGATAAGTATTGCGATTTACACTTCTTTCATGCTTTCTAAAGTGCCTAGCCTGGTAGATATTCAGTAAATTTTTTTCTGGACAAAATTATCTACCTGAAGTGATAAAAAGTATTAAGCTAGGATTAGCAAAAGGCTTCACGTCAGCCAAAAAGGAAGAAAATTATATAGAATCAATAGCCCCACTCCAGTGAACCTTGATTACACCTATGCTATTTAATGCTAGTCACCATGGTTTGACCTTCATTTAATTCTGGTTAAGTACCATAGGACTGATAGTCAACTTTCGACCACACCATAAACTCAGGAGTGCGATAAATATTTACTGAAGGAAGGGATGGAGGAAAGAATATTTGAGAAGAAAGTTCAGGTCCAAATGCAGTGAAGGTAGGCTGATAAACACAGTAGACTGTCAAACTCAGTTCTCCTTGAAACTGCCTTAGAACCTCAGCTCCCCACTCAGCTCTGTAGCTTGGCATTCAAGGCTCTCCATATTATAAGCATAAAATGCTTTTCTAACCTTATCTGTCATATCTTTAAAAATTTGTCCCTTTGTTCCTAGAAATGGACTGCTTGATGTTCTCAAAATGTATTTTTTTAAAAATATATCGCCTGGCTGGGCGTGGCTCAGCTGTTGAGCGTCGACCTAGGATCCAGGCGATCGGGGTTCGACTCCCGGTCAGGGCACATGCCCGGGTTGCACGCCCCCGACTGGGGATTGAGCCCGCAACCCGGGCATGTGCTCTGACCGGGAATCGAACCCCGATCGCCTGGATCCTAGGTTGACGCTTAACCCCTGAACCATGCCCGGCTGGGCACAAAATGTATTTTTAATTCCCTACTCTTAGATGTTTTTCCTTTCCTGTAAAATGTACTAAATTCAACACATAATTTAGGCCCCAGCTACCTCCTCTCTGAAACCATCCAAATCAAATGAAAGGTATCGGCCCCAGCAGGCTACGGTCTCTTACCCATGAATTCTCCCCCTTCCAAGTAGTTTGACTTTACCTCTTCGACAGGACTTGATATATTTTGTCTCATATATATACAATCTGTGATCAGTTATTTATATGCCAATCTCAAGAGCTTCTTCTAGACTCTTCAGGAGTGGTCTTATATCTATCTTGATATTTCCTATAGCACTTAAGAAATAGAAATTTTGCTTGAAAATAGGTAATAATAGTGTTAACATTGTAAGAATATTTTTATGTGCTAGGTACCATGTATGACCTCACTGAATATTCACAGTGACCTTCTGCAGCAAGAACTATTATTATTATTATTATCATTATTATTATTATTATTCAGTTGAGAAAGTGAGGCTCAGAGAATTTAAGTAGCTTCTCTAAAGCCACACACCTGTGAAATGGAAGCATCAGAATCTGAACCCTGGCCATCTGACTATAGAGTCTGAGTTCTTGAAAAATATTTGGTGATCCCCCCACCCCCCACCCCCTGCCCCTATGCAACAATCCTAGAGAGAACAGATTCTCCAAAATAGCAAAAGGGGGTGCAGGATCCCTGGCATAGACCTCCAGAGATCCTGACTCTTGAAAGCTAGTAGCCAATTCGTATTCAGGTAGTCCCCAAACATACTAAGTGCTGAAACACACATACAAAGGAAAAGACGGAACATGAGTTCTAAGGAGCAAATTTCTACTGACCAAAGCTTCCCTTCACAACAGGGCTAAGACTCTGCTGAGCCGAAAGTTGCAAAACCATCCCTCTCCCGCAGAGCAAAGCCTTCAAAGGACCTTAGAGGAGCATCCCTGCTGGTGTTGCATGCTCTCTCTGCTCCCTTCAAGCAGACAGCAGAGTGTGCAGAATGCCCAGGGAGGCCAGGAGACTGGCAGGCTCAGAGGGCTCCCTTTGTCAGGGGAGGAGGAGAGACCTGTCTTCACCTCTAGCCTGGCCCATCAGCCTGGCGACAGCTAAGTAGCACCAGCACTGGCTTTCCCAGCTAGGACCAGGGACCAGTAGAAGCCACATGTGTTTTGCTCATTAAACAGCTTGTTAAACTGGCAAAAAGCAGTCATGCAGAATCCATGCTCCTGGGAAAGAACGCAGGATAAAGAAGCTGTGAGATATACTCCTTAAAGGAAAGTGAATTTAAAATGCTTTTCATTTGACAACTTTTAGAAATGTTCAAATAGAATAGATACAAAGCTCTTATACTCCTTCTGCTTAAAAGACTCTCCCTTTGCCCTTTCCTCAGTCTAAATTATACCCAGCCTTTTCTGGGGTGCCATGATGGATGTAGCTAAATCGGTCGCTCAGGCCACTAGATCTCACTGTCAAACTGTGAAAATGGCACTTCTTGGTACACTGTAAAATGTTGACCTGTTTTCTTATTGTCCTGTGTACGTTTACTTTCCTGATAAGATTACAGGTCCTTGAAGGAGCCTTATGCATTTATGAGCTCTCATGGAACATGACATTGAACATTTGGAAATGATTTAACACATATTTAAAATTAATAAGTTAGCCAAACAAGTATTTAGTGTTCAAATCCTGTGTTTCTAGCACTTTGTGCCTGGCACTTTGTTAATAGTAAGGAGCTCAAGAAGTATAAGACATAGAATATAATTCTATTATATAAATCGTACTTTTAAATAGAGGTTTACAATTAAAAAGCATTTCTCATTTGAGCAACAAAATCAATGAAGTAGCATTGGATTATAACCTAAAGTGTAAAAAAAGTCCATAAATCCATATCAATATAAATGAATAGGTAAATAAATGGGGAAGAACAGATAAACCTCTCAGGCAGAATTCCAAATAATTGATGTAGCTTCTCTGCCTTTAAGGAAAAGGAGCCTAACTCTCCACTCCTTAAATGTGGGTGGTCAGTAAGAAGAAAGCTGGGCATAGTTGCTTCTTTCCAGAGTGTTAGCTAAAAAAACATTTAGTGGTAGTTAATAATAAAGTCATTATTGGTCCATTAATTTTGACAAATGCATCATACTAATGTAAGATTTTAATTATAGGAGAACAAACTGGGTGTGGGATATGTGGGGACTCACTGAATATCCTTAAGACCTTTCTATAAACCTAACCCTACAATAAAAAGATTATTTCAAAAATGCAATTTCACAACTGTCTATACATCATATTGCACATGCATGCTTGTCTTGGTTATCTCCCCCAAACCCACAAAAATCACAGCAAAGGAATAAAATAGGTATGAATCTATAAAACAAAGAGAAATGGAGAAAAGACAAGAGCAGACAAAGGAAGTAAAACATCTGGAGAATGGAAAGTGGATGGATGAGGGGTGACTGACTTAGCAAGGTGAAGGAAGCCAAATGTAGCTGTCTGCAGGCGAAGCGGGTGGAGTCAATACGAAGAAAGCCAGTCAGACCACAGATCGCCGGAAAGGTGTAGAAAGTTAAATACTGGGTAGTCTGAGGACTGAGGTATGGGATTAGGGTGAAAACTGGCAAAAAGCCCCAGAACCCCTCTCCCAGCTCATGCAGCCAGGTGACCCCTCCTTTTCAGCGGAGCAGAAGCCTGGAGGCCGACAATGATGAAGTGAGGACTCCAGACTGAGGTCAGCAACACAGCTGATGATGGAGGATGAGGCCCACCCACTGGCCATCTTTCTCCGTAAAAGCAGAATATCCTCTTGGCTTTTTGGCATTTATTAGAACAGATTCGTAAGGGCCTTTAATGTGGGGGTGGGGATTAGAAATTAAAATTAACAAATAAGTCACAAGTACAAATCAGGGACATTATATATACACACACACACACACACACATGTATATGTATAACATATACATATAAGAGTTTATATCTTAAACTCTTATTTAAGATATAAAAAGTACAAATAAAGAAATTAAAAAAACAACAACAAGAAAGAACAACTAGAAGTTAATACAAAAGATAAATACATCAGTTAATAAAAATCCTGAAATACAAAGTTGAAGGTATCACTCTGCTCATAGTCTAATATATAGAACCTTGAAAGTCTAACATACAGCTATTAGGAAATAAAAGTGAAAGAGAAAATGGAGGGAGGGGTATCATCAAATAAATTATATACTGAAAATCTCCTTAAACTGAAGGATCTGAGTTTTCAAATTGCACAAGTTCACAGAGTGCCTACGCTCATGAATGACTCATAATGAAAAGCAGCTCCACACCATAGCCCATCATCTTAAATGAGTGGAACTTGCGGGACAAAGAAAAGATGATAAATTCTGGAGGGACAGGAGTGAAACAAATCACATATGAAGAAGGCACACTCAGAAGGGCACTGGACTTTCATCAGCTGCAACAGAAAGAAAAAGATAATGGAAAAAGATCTGCAAAATTTGGAATGAAAATTATTTCCAAGCTTGCATTTCATCCCCAATCAATGAAGTCTGAAGTGGAATTAAAAGCATTTCAGATATGCAAGATCTAAAAATCTGTCTCCCATGTACTGTTTCTTAGGAAGTAAACAAAAAGAGGTAGTGAACCCAGAGTAACAGAAGTGAGATACAGAGAACAGGAGAGCAACACTCTGGAGAAATCTGAGGTGCCACCCAGGCAGACAGCACTGCGCCAGGTCCCAGCAGCTCCAGGCCAGGCTGAAGCAGAACGGATGGGGCTCCACGGAGAGGTCTCGAGGGCGAAACAGTGCAACAGGAGACCTCCTCATATGAGTGACTGTAACTGAGAGGAGCTCCTAATTTGCTCAGAAAGTTTGGGTCTGAATCAATGATAAAATAGATATGACAAAAAACAAAGCAAACAAATGAAACAGCATAAACAAACAGCAAAGCAGGAAAACCAAAAGATTCAGGGTATGCAGTTTAGCTCATTTGTGAAGGTATTTACAAATGATTTACAAATCATACCACTGATATTGATTTAACAAAAATATGATGCTGGGAATATAGGGTAAATTGGGACGAATGGGTGTGAGCTCAGTCCTCATCTGCCATCGCAGGGCTTCAACAAATATCTAAAATTGGAAAATCAGGAAAAGGCAGTATCAAGAGATACGAAGGTAAAATAGGAGAAGAAATCACTAAAAGAGTCTCAAGTGATTCTCCCTGAGAGCTGGAATTAGGATAGGAGGGGATGAGGGAAAGGAATGCTGAATTTTGTTGTATTACTTGGAATACCATTTGGTTTTATAAATAGTATGCATGCAATATTTAGGGGGAAAGAGAATTTTTAAAATGTTCTCACCCTACCAAATAATGACTAGAAGAGTGAATGATCATCTTTCTCCATTTTACAGAAGAGGAAACTGAGGATGTAAGAGGGAAAGTGACAAAGAGTCACATAGAGAGAGTGGCACAGCCAAGCCTACACTTGGGTCTCCTCACTCACAGACCAGAGACCCCTTTGGATGGAGAAGGGGAAGCAGTAGAATTTTCTGTGCTGTCAGGCCCCTGGGCAGGGATTCAGTGGAATCTAGAGTCATCTGCAAGTTCCAGGGACACACTAACCACCTTCTATGAATTCTGAGAAACAACAGGCCATGGTTTGGACAGTTTGTGGAGTACAGCCTCTTGCTACGAAAGAGCCAATTTGTAAAATCATCTTTCCTCAGCTCTTTAGGTCTCACTTCCAGACTCCTCCCAGTCGCTTCTGGATGCCACGTGCTTTGATAATATAACTGCCTTTATCCTGAGTAAGAAAAACTCAGGTGGAACAAAAGAATAAAGCCCGAGATGTTTTTGCCTTTTGAAAAGAGTCATTTGCCTGCCTTTCCCTCACAATGGAGGGGAGAGCCCATGTCCTTTGCTGCCTGGTGAAGTGAAAGCGGGCCTTCCTAATACTCTGTCTTGTGAGATGCGTACTGGCTTCGGCCTTTGCTGTCATGTTGCAATCACAAGAGATTGTTCTAGTTTCTTAGTTTGTACTTAATAATCTGGCCTACTTTCTGCCTTGTGTGGGATTCTTGCTGCAGGTTTCTGACTTTATGCAGTCCTGGGCTCTTTAAATGCCACCTTTGCTCCCTCAAATAATAGTATGCTTCTCAAAGTCATCAGCTCCCTCCCAGATCATCATTCCTTCCTTCATTCATTCCAGCGTGTTTCTATGGAAGAACTTTTAAAACGCTACACACTAAACTGGGCTCTAAGAATTCAGCAGTGAACAAAACAGATACCACCTCTGTTTCTGGAGCTCATAGTCGAGTGGAAAAAAGTATACATGGGATAAATAATTATTGCATTTGTGTGACTGAGAGTTATGTAGGGAAATTTGGGGTACCTGTAAATGAGGATCTAACCTACTTGGGACAGTGGGTGTTGGTCAGGACTGTTGCATGATACTCAATAGGATACCTTGAACACCTGCCACAGTGCTGAGTGACGAATTTGTGCTCAGCAAACATCGGCCATTTCCTTGATGAATATCCTTGAAATGGTATTGAAAAGTTAAATTTGTCTACAAGTTCAATTCATTGTCATGCCCAAAAGAAAGGCAATAACAAAGGAAAAATGTTCTGATATAAAATTAGGCTTAAACTGTACTGGGGGGAAATTATGGGAAGGATCAGGATAGATAAGGAAAATCTAGCTGACTTCTCTACGTACCCCTTTGCCCTCTTCAAATTCATTCTGAAAAGCAATTTCAAATTGTGTATCTCTGCCAGGGCTCCTGAATAACTAGGACTGGGTCAGGATGTAACTAAATCTTTTGACATGAGCACAACCACCATGAAATAGCAACCCACATTGGCGGTGCTTGCAATTAACACAATAATAACCCATTCAAAGGTACAAAGCTTGGACTTTTTCACACTTTCACAAATATTCTTCTCAACTTTGAAAGGGCGAGGAAAATAACAAAAACAAAAAGGGCGTTCTAACAAGTACTGAACGCACCCTAAATGGGGAGAAACATTTATAGACACAGGAAGCTGAAAATAAAGTTTAGAAACTTGCAGATGCAGGTTGACTGCTTACACAGTAACATGGTATAGATAACAGTTCTCACAAGGTGAAATAAGAATGCTCTTCTTTGAGCAAAAAACTCCCCAAAAACCCATAAAACATTTTCTGGAAAATATGGATTATAGTAAATTTATTTAAAATTACCATTTTTACAAACCTTTATATTGGAAAATTTAAAAAGTAGTCCAGCAGGAAGGGGATCTTCAAAGCACTGAAGAAGGGATACACAGATACATACAAACATAAATACCACACACACATGGATACACAGGCACACACATCTCAATACCTTGTTGAGGTTGGTTATTTTAGCAACTCATCAGTGACATTTTTAGGACTTCGTAGGTCTTTATCAATCTAAACTTTTCCATTCTGTTCAGCCTTGAAAACCTCTTCACAACCTCAGAATTTTACTCTTACCTGGAAAGCTGCAGTTTCCATTTTGCAGTTCTCTACTTGATTCCTTACTCTTTATGTTTTGTGGACTTGGTATGATGAAGCTTAACAGTAATGCAACATTTTCTTGGATGTTTTTACTATCACCTACTAATGTAGTTTCCTCAAATTCATGTAATTTATGGATCCCTTTTAAAGAAACTATTCCTGAATCTATTCCTGGACTCACAATGTTGACAAATTATTTTTATTATAATGAGACTTAAAAATGTACAAACATGGAAGCAGGAATCAACTCTGTTATAGCTCTTTTAGAGCTATAAAACCTGAGAAAAAGTACAGATGTGACACAGAACACAATTATATAACCAATACCTTTTGAATTATCAGTATTAATTTAATGTGACAAACAGTGGCATTTGCTGACTCCAAAACACTAGTTGTGACACCATTATGGATCTGTTATCTCACAGATTCCATGAGTTCAGCAAGCCTGGGCTGCCGTGCACTGTGTGAAAATTCGCTTTCTTTGCTAGTGTTTTCTCTCTTTTTCCATATGGCAAGTACATCAGTATGACAGCCTTCCCCCAGCAGGATTTTACTGTTCACCACTTCTGTGCTAATGTCATAGTAAATGCAGACACCAGCAAGGACCCTGAACCTGAGGCAGTCCTCAGTTAGGAAACAGTCATTCTGAGATATGCTTCATATTTTTTATGATGATCAAAATAAAATACCAGATTCAATAAACAAACACACATACATCTGAGTACTCAGATCCCTGAGAAAGCGCTGCTGGGTGGCCGACTTCAGCCTGAGAAGCTGCTATGTACTCTTCTCTAATTATATTGACACCAGTACTGTAGATTCAGCAAAGCAAATATGGGAACTATTTTGCCTAGTTTTTAAAGTGAAAATTCTTCAATATATCTTTAATTAAAATGAAAGGTACCTATCAGAGGCTCTGAAAAGTACAAATTAATTCACATTTGAAGGAGTGTATGAACTCCTTGGGGCACCTCCACTTGAATGATTTGGAATTGATGCATATCACAAAATAGATGTTTTTCCTCTGTTTGTCCTGGAGGGATTGTATGTAATGCTTTAAATTCCTATACCATCTTTCCTCTGGCAGTACAAAGTACCTCGTAAACCTCATATTAATGATATTAACATACTCATGAGACTAAGTAGATGGAAGGCAACATGTTCCCGAGCTTATAAATAAACGAACAAACTCAAAGACAGGGATAGGACTTTATTTCTAAGATACCGTAATTAGCTTCTCTGTTTTCCTCACTTAGAGCACTATAAAAACTGGCACTCTTTCCTTTCACTTCTTTACTTGTTTATTTTCCCCCCAAGGAATGTGCATTAAGAGCAACATTCCATGCGCTGTACTAGGTGTTATGAGGGTAGTAAAGCCAGTACAAGGTGTGGTACCTGAGCTAATAATTAGAGAATAAAAAGGGAAACATGCACACAAAAGCTGAGAGATGACTTAAAAAAATAATTTAATGCAAATAAAAATATCTGAAAATCTGTTCTAAGCATTTTGATAAAGAATCCATCCTGGAAGGTTAGTGGTCAAGAGAAAGTTGGGACAGGGGTGGTGGAGATTCAGGATACAGATATTGATACAAGGGTTACATATTTTGGATAGCTGTTCTAGGCAAGAGAAATAGCACATAAACTGGCTGGGAGACGAGATAAGAATGGGAGACAGTGAGTGGACCACACATTCTAATAGGTTAATATTAAATCTGAACTTTCTGTACCCCATTGATTATGCCCAAGGCTTTATACACTTATCTGACTTAGTCCTTAATAGTTTGACCCAAATTTAAAGCAACAAAAATGTAGGCTCAGCAAGATTAAGTAGTCTGTCCCAGGTCACAAAGGCAGAAAGTGGAAGAAACAAGATTCATGTTGGCTATTTGGCTGCACAGGCTCTGCTCTCAAACATTTCTCCACAGTGGAAGATGGCAGCCGGAAGATTCGTTAGTGCTGGATCACAGGAATCCTTGATGGGGGTGGGTTCAGGCTTTACAATGTAGGGAATGAATAACTGATGAATTTTGGAGTAGGGAGGTAGCAGGAAAAAAAACAGTAGTGCTTTAGAAAGAGGAATTTGGCAATGGGTGCAGAGGATGAGCCAGGAGGGGAGACAGAGTATAAAGAAGATTCTTTCAGGTACCTAGACAGAGAGGTTACCATTACTTCCCAGTGTTCCAACACAGCTTCTCCATAGTTCTCCAGCCTATCTCCTACCACCCTGCATCTCTGTTCTCTGTCTCCATCCAAACCAGCCTACTTTCCCTGTGCTGGCAGGAATTAGGCTCCCTTCTACCAAAGAGTATCTGTATGTGTTGTTTCAATTGGCAGAAATGATTTTTCCTATTTTTGATACCTTAATTCCTCCTACTCATCCTTCAGATTTTTGTTTAAATGTAGCATCACTTGAGAAGCCTTCCCTGGCATTCCTACTTAGGTGAAATGCTCTGTTGAGGCCCTCATAGCCTTGTGCCCCCTCTCCTCTGTAACGTCTGTCACAAGAACAGTTCTCCATCTATTCGTGGGGTTTTTTTGATTAACAGCTGGTTGCCTCCACTAGAATATATGCTCCTTGATGGCGGAAGTCATGCCTGCTTTTGCTCATCTTGCACTCCCAGGACCTCTTGGATTGCCTTTCTTGCCACAGGCACTTGGCATTTGTTGTGAGTGAGTGAATGAGTGGCTGAATGAATGGACATTCTGGACCAGGATGGTGGCAGGAATGAAAGAAAGGTATGATTCAGGAGTTGACAGAAGGACCCAGTGACTGACTCGGGGTCGGAGAGGGGTGAAGCCCAGGTTTAGAATGCCAAGTTTTAGGGAGTTGTCAGTGATAGTTCTATGGTTTCTCAAGCCTGGATACTAGGAAAATCAAATGACTACAATAGTATACTTTGCAGTTACCACCTTCTCAGGTCAGTAGCCACCTGAAATTTTGATGTAAGAAGCAAAGAATCAGAAGCAGAATGGGTGAGCAGTGCAGTCCAGAGCAAAACAAGCCCTTATTCAGAGAGTATGTTATGAGAGCAGCAGCGAGGAGAAGGTAAGTCCCAGCATGGAAGTCTATCTCAAGTGGATTGTCAGATTTCCCGTGTGTGGAAATATCCAGTCAACCCTCAAGCCATCACAATAATGCATTGTGGTTTTCTTTACATTTTACTGAAGCCCCATTCCTCTTCCTGATCCAAGGAGGTTTCATAATGTCAGTTGCCCCTAGTGGAGAGCAACTCAGCATGGTGGAAAAAGCACTCTGATGGTATCCTCCAAGGCCTCGGCCAAATATCACCTTTGCCGCATGGCCTTGCCTGACCACCACGGCACTGCCATGCTTCCCAGGAAGCATTAGATCTGCCTTTACTCACCCAGGTCCTTCAGTTCACATGATGTGCACCCCTGAAATGGTCAAGTTGTTCCTGTTTGCTCAAGTGTCCTTTTCTTTGCTAGACTACGAGTTCTTTGAAAGTAAGGGCTTTGTCAGATTCGTATAGCTTGGGATTTAGAGCAGGGGCTCTAGAGACAAATTGCCTGGGTTCAAATCCTGGCCCATGGACCGACTGTGAGCTTGGGAAAGTTACTTAATCTCTGTCTGCACTTTAGTTTCCTTATTGGACACATGAGGATAATAGAGCACCTACTTAATTACTAAACTGAGTTATTATGAGGGCTCTCATTTACCCACTCATTCATTCATAATCCATTCAGCAGTTATTTATTAAGTAGTTATTACATTCCTGGGCCTGTTCTAGGTGCTAGAGAAACAATCAAAAACAAAATGAAAAAGGTTCCTCCTCTTTTGGAACTTACATTGCCTGGGAGGGTAAAAACATTACCAGAAAACAAATAAACACTGTATTTTCCGATAGTAAAAAGTGTGCCAGTGGTGGCTTATGCTGGCTCACAAGAGAAGACTGTGTGTGTGTCTTCCCAGCTTCACATTCAGCGACACTGCATTGACAGCTTGAATCTGTGACTCAGCCATAGTAGAGATATTTACACTTTGGAAATTGGCAAATGCTACCAATCAGCAGCCCCTCACCTCTGCCCCACTGTATCAAGGTGGTAAGCATTTGTCAGCACCTCACTGGGTAGGAAGGCATTAACACAGGCTGATTAAGGTAGTGACTAAGGTGGAGTAACTCATTGCCAAGGAATCTCTAAAAACGTGAAGCGTGTGCTGACACCTGAAATACTAGTATCCAGAAGTGATGAAGCAAAAAGTAATCTAGGCAGAGTAGGCAGCTGATTCAAAAGGCCTAAAAAGGCAGTAAGCCTGGTGTACTTTCCAAGAACAATAACAATAAAAGCCACTGAGGGTGAAGCCTAAGGAACGAGGGGGAGAATGAAATGAAGTGAGAACAGAAAGGTAGGTCAGAGCAAGGTCACATGGAGCCTTGTAGGCAAAGTACCTGCATTTATTCCGAGGGCAGTCAGAAGTCTGTCAGAGGGTTTCAGCAGGAGGGACTATTTAAAGAACTTAGCATCTGCCTAACACCTAGGAAGTGCTCAATAAATGGTACCTATTTCTTTTTATACTTATCTTGGTGTCCCTGGCAGCTTACACATTGTCTGACACATAGGAGGTATCCAGGTAAAGTTTGTTGAGTCATAGATTAATGTATGGTCACAAAGAAGCCCCTTTCCCTCTCTGAGCCTCGGATGCCTCATCAGAAAAATGAGTCCTTTGTAAAAGATGGTCTCCCAGGTCCATTCTGTTCCCTAAACTCTCCACTGTGTTACCATGGTCTGCAGACTGGTTTTGCTAACACAACCTGGCAGACGTTACCACTGCTCTAATAGTCATTATTCTAAACAAGTATACAATAGTACTTTGGAGTCATTTAATTCCAGAATATGACATTCCTTCCCTGTACAATGGCATAAAACATAACAGGCTTCATATTTCCATTCTTATGTTAAGGAAGGAGAGGGAGGGAGAAAGGGGGGAGAGAAAAAAATACGCGCTCACTAACGAGGCCATAAATATTGATGTCTTCCTCAGGCCCCCCTAGAGCTCTATCATTTTGGCAACTGGCTGATTAATAATAGATTAAACACTTTAGATTTGCTTACGCTAGGATCCGTGACTTTGAATGCATCTGCTGTGAGGGAAGCAGTTGAGATGGGGATCCACAGATCATTTATACTTCCAGCATAAAAATACAGTGGGAGGGGACAGAAATTGGGCATGACAACCAATATTTCCACCAAGTAATATCTCAAATGCTGTGTGCAAAGCTTGGGATGTTTTTCCAGATGTTCTTTTCCCAAGGACCCACCCACATGATAACCCAAGTGTTAATATACACCATCTGGTAGTGCACTGAGTAAGCAATAGATGAGTAAGGATGTCTTCCCACATCTCATTCAAATACCAGTGGCCACAGGAATTTGAGCCAGCATGGGCACAACTGGGAGGACATGGAATGTGTGTCCATGGCTTGTGATAGACCAGCTTGCTCTAAAACATCCTATGGGATGGAGACAGGTGTCAGGACCCCAAGATCCACTGATGCCCCACTAGATACAGCTGGAGAAGTAAACGGCCCCTTGGGGTATACATGGACAACTGGAAATGCCCAGTTAAATGCTGGTCTTTGTATACCAGTGGAGGCACCACCAGGTCTGGACACCAAAGGGCAGTTTGGCATATTTGGAAGGATGTTGGAGGAGTCATGCTACCTGGCTTCCTAGTCTGAAACTATCACCGAGTCTCTCTCTGTGTGACCCTAAACTTGTCTTTTCTCTGGGGCTCAGTTTCCCATCTGTTCAGTGAGGGGATAGGTAAGAGCAGCGTTTCTCAATGAGAATCACTGGTGAATCTTTGAAAAAATACATATTCCTATACTCTTTGTCATGGGTTGAATTGTGTCTCCTAAACATATTCATGTCCCAACCCCCTGTATGGCAGAATGTGACCTTATTTGGAAATAAGGTCACTGCAGATGTAATTAGTGAGGATGGGGTCATACTGGAGTAGGGTGATCCCTTAGTCCATTGTGACTGGTGTTCTTATAAGGAGAGAAGACACACAGACACACAAAGAGAAACATTATGCCACAACAGAGACAGAGGATGGAAGGCAGCAGCTGCAAGCCATGAAGGGCAAGGATTAATGGCGCCTACCAGAAGCTAGGAGGAGGCAAGAAAGGATTCTTTCTCACAGGTTTTTGAAGGAACATGGCCAACTGACACTTTGATTTCAGACTTGTAGCCTCCAGAACTGTGAGACAATAAACTTTTGCTGTTTTAAGCCGCCTTGTTTGTTGTACTTAGTTACAGCAGCCCTAGGAAACTAATACACCTTGTTTATAAACTTACCAAATAAGAGTGAGGGTAGGGGCCTGGAAACCCATAGTTATAGAAAGCTCCCTAGAAAAATCTCGTGCGAATATCATAGTTTATAAACAATAAATTAAGTGTCTTTCCAACTGTGGAATTCTTTGGTTCATGTGGAAATCTGACTCAAGCTTCTGACACTGGAGAGACATCATGGGAACAGTGAACTTAGGAAACAGGTGCTTTGGTGATAAGGGGAGCCTTTCCTATATTTTATGGCAGAACAATGGAGTCATGCTGACAGAGGAAAAAAGAAGTGTCTTCAAGGTGGTGGTGAGTCCAACAGTCCATCTTCTCTCTACGGCTCACTTCACATCCCTCAAATCTAAACTACTTAAAAGGAAAAGTTGATGAGAGCTACCAGTATGTCAAGCACCCTCTGAGGTTCTAATAAAAGCTATAAGCCTTCTCGTCAGAAACATGCCTATACTTTCACAGAGCTCTAGATACCCTGATCCCCATTTGCTGACTTCCCAGAGATCCATGAACATCCCAGCAAGAAACCCTGAATGTTATGATTTGACAAAGCCCCATCATGGCCCAAAGGTGCTAACCTAAAACCTTCAGAGAGAAAAGGCAATGAAAGCTACTCTTCTCTGATCCTACCTTCTCCATCTGTAAAAGGAGGGGCTTCATTCAGCCATCCAACAAACATCCTTTGGGCATCTACTTTGTGCTAAGGTACCATTGTCCTTACGTGCTGGGAATTTGGGAGGAAGAGAGGATCTCTACTCTCACAGCACTAATGTTCTATTGAGACCATAGATAGGTTAAGTGAGTATGTGCCAGGAAGACAACACAGCATGCACTGTGGTGGGGACAGATAGTGGGATAGAGGTGGAATCAATCGAAATAGGGTCAGGGAAGCACTGGCTGGAGAGACCTGGGAGCCAAGCTGAGACCCAGTGATGCAAAGAAGCCAACCACGAGAAATTTAGGGGGGAGAGTGGTGCAAGCAGGAAGACCTGTAGGTGCATAATCCTTAAACCAGGAGAAAGCTTGGCATGCGTGAGACACAGAGAGAAGGCCAGTGTGGCGGGAGCACAGTGAGCAGGGAGGGGCAGTTGTGTCAGAGGTGAGGCCAGGGAGGTCATCAAAAGTCAGAGCAGGCCCACCATCCAGGTCACGGAAGGTGTCTGAATTTTATCCCAAGCATAGTGGAAAGCCATGAGAGAATTTTTAAATGGCAGAATGAGGTGATCTAATTTATATTTTAAGAGGGAGGAGTGACTGTGTAAGGTTTTCCAATGTGGACTTTCTAGAAGGAAATAGCTTCATGACCTATCACTGCCATCAACATGGACAGAATGTCATTGTAACCAATGTAACCAAATACCATAATGTTCTACAGGGACATGCTATGATACCTCACAGATGTGCAGCAGGAAGAAAAGGGAGGGTAGAAAGCTGTGTGCGTGGCAGACTTCAAACTGAGCTGCTGCCTAAGCCCCTGGGCTTCCTGTGAAATGCATAAACTATCTTTGTTATTTCTAAAGGGTTATCTGTTGAAACATCTTTAGGTGAAACCTATCATAAGATGCTTCTCCAAATTCACACTAGATCCAGGCTGCAGCCCTATTAGATGTTGACACACACATGCAACATCAAAGAAAGAGACGTCCTACCAAGAGCACCGCCAAGGCACCAGGAGGCCGCTCTGCATACAGATCGCAGCGGGAACCGAGGCAGCGGACAGCAGTTCTCGCACCTCCGTTCTCCTCTCTCAGAATTCAAATTTCAGCTTCTAATGAGATGTCACAGCCTGAACTAGCTTCTCTGCCTCTGACCCCCCCCCTCCCTGAAATTGGCACCAGAGTGTAATTTTAATGAGATGAGCATCATGCATCTGAATGGAAGATTACAAAATACAAACTGTATTCTCATCCATTGTCCTATTGAAAACTCATGTCCATTCTAAGAGGTGGGCTGGGTTGGTATTTTCAGTCATTTCACCAACAGAGAAGCCTGACCACAGGGCAGGCACTTGACCAAGGTCAAAAGGCTCACACCTGGGTATAAGATTTCCACCCTGTACTCATGTACATATTATTGAACTTGGCTGCCTCTGAGCTAGATAATTTTTTTGGCTCAATTTGGACAAGATAATGTATATAGCTGCCAGGTTGTACAGAAGATCAATGGAGCTAGTGCATTAATCTAAAGATGGGTTTTATGGATCAGTGCATCTGGGTCTGAGGACTGGCTGTGTGGGCACAGGCCAGTATATAACCTCCCTCTGTTCCAGTTAACTCATCTGTTTAATGTGGAAGCGAATACAGCAGGTCCTTGAATAACATCGTTTCATTCAAAGTCAATTTGTTACAACAAGGATGAGATGCTGTAGAAACTTAACTCTTGCTTATATCAATTAGCCTATGGTAAAACTGGTTTCGTTATACATTGTTTTGCCATAGTTCCAAGAACCTGTTGATGACATCAAGGGAGGACTTTCTGTAGTTTCTACTTTATTCAGCTGTTGGGAGGGGGAGGTGAGACAAAACAATTTCCTTTTTTACTACTAAATTACCACTTCTGATGATGATGGTGATAATGATAATGATAGCAAAAAAACCTAGTATTTAATGCACACTTACTATGTGCTGGGGCTTGTGCCTGCTCTTTACATGTGCTTCTCCTACCTGGTTTCATAATGCTACAGCATGCAGACCTTCAGTATACATCTACTTGGGTGCCTATTAACCTTTTTAACATTGGAGATAATGTTCCAGGGCAGATGAAGGAAAGTTCTCTGACTTTTTTAGTTATTGGAGGTGAAGTTGGAAGGAACTCTAAAATTCACTTTGTCCAAATCTATGAAGGAAGGGCAAGAGAAGCCCAGGGCAAATGCATGGCAGGCCCAAGGTCAGACCCAAGGTCACAGAGACCTCCTTTCCATCCAAATGAGAAAACTCTCAGTTAACTGAAGAGCCCTGTACCTAGTACTATTCCCCCTCTAACTGAAGACTGCCTTGATTTCTTTCGATCTTTTCCTTCCGCTGCAGCCTCCAGCTATGTTTGGGATTAAAAGGCAGAATGGCAGGAGCTTGAATAGGAGCAGGTGGTGAAAAGGGCACTTGCCCATGTGGGTACCTGCTCAGGGCCCTCAGTTTCTCTGCGTGCAAAATGGGGGAGGAATGGATCAGATGTTTCTTGCAGCCTCAGAATGTTCTAATTCCTATTTATTTAATCTGGGATTCAGGACCCCAGTTTTCTTTCCCAAGGCCCCCAGAAGAGCTGAGGGGTCTTGACAGAGTGTGCTGGCACAAGATTTGGGAGCATGGTTTCACCTCCTCCATCCCTCACAGCATGACCTTGAGGCAAACCACTCAAGCACTTCATGGTCTTTTCCTCAATTAGAATACTCCCACTCTACCTCTGTGCATGAGTGTGAGCTAAATTAAAACAATAGATGGAAAAATACTTTGAGAAAAGTAGCAAAGGGCTATATATACACGTGTGTATATATATCTATAAGCATTATTAATAATTTGTTATTATCAGCATTGTCAGTACTATTCTTTACAACTCCTTCGTAGGTCATGGAGGGCCTATGACTAATGAGAACAAGCTTCCACCTATGGCAGGAAGAGAGGTGAAGTGCCCAGGTCCAGGCAAGGCTTGTTGACTTGACTCTCAGTTCCACCCATCATATTTTCTCTGGGTATTTTTCTTAGGATTAAATAACACACCTGAGTCTTGTTGATTCCTAGACCAAATATAGAGTAAGTTGGTGCCATGGAAGAAAAACCCCAAGGCCAAACAAGTAAACAAACAAATAAAAAGGAAAAGTAATTTTCATTGATACGGGGTTTTCAAAGAATTTTGTGGTTGATCATCTTATCTGTTCCTGTGAAGGATGCAGGGCTCTGGGGAAAGGGTGATTATCGATAATACCTTACATATGCACGATACTTGATAGCTTCCAAAGCATGTTCATATTATTATGGAATGATTATCAAGCATTACTTGGAGCAGTGTATTATGGTAAACATTATTTGACACTCAAATGACCTCTTGAAAGGATGTGAAATTAGGAGTTTTATCCCCATTTTGGGGAGAGGAAAGGGAGAGAAGTTGAGTGACTGGGTCAAAGTTAGATTCTTAAAACAGAGATTAGGTCACATGCTACTTCCACTTCTAACCTTCCAGTGGTTTCTCATAAACTTAAAAAAACACACACAGACTTTTCCCAAGGCCTGTCAAGTTCTGACTGATCTGATTGCTTCTCTCTTCCCAATCTAATCTTTTATAACTCTCTCTCTTGCTGAAAATGTGCCAGCTACGCGGTTGCCCCTCAGTTCCTCAAACTCTGCTACCAAGCTTTTTCCTATGTCATGATCCTGGCACAAATTGCTCCCTCTGACTAGAATATAGCCCCACCTTTTTTTTTTTTTTTTTTTTTGTAGAGCTAGTACTATCTCAGCCTCTAAGACTAGGCTTAAAGATCACCATCTCAGAGGGTCTTCACTGATCACACTATTCAAACAATGCCCTTCTTGCTGATAAATGAAGGTCAAGGAGATTAAGCAACTTCTCCAAAGTCATCAAGCTACCAAAATAACTCAAGTGGAAGTCTCCTGTTCCCAAACCCCGGATTTTAATCACCATTCACTTCTCTACTCACCAATTTTTCTTTAATGTTTTTATTTTAAGGGAGCTTGGTATTTGTTGAGGACACTGGTCCTAGAAAGAGAGGACCTTGGGTTTTAGGCTCCTTGCCAATTAGGTGACCTTTTACTTCCCTAATCACCCAGCTTGTCCCTTGGATGCTTCTGTGGCAGACTGGAAGGTCAGATGGGGACAGACCTTTAGCCTCACTAGTTCTTGCTGAGGGCTCCTGAGTATGTGACACGCATCATCCCAGCAATAGTGAGTGTCATGTTATACTGTCAGATGCATTGTCTGTCTGTGGCCCCATTACAACTGCAGTCCCTGAGTGCATAAACTGTCTTATTCACTTTTATATATCTGGTGGCTGCAGCAGAGCCTGGCACTTAGAAGGTCTTCAGAGTATGTTTACTAAGTGAAGAAAGACTGCAGTCCAATACTCTCAGTTGACATGAGAGATGATTTGCCTAAAATCTCACAGGGAACTGATGGCAGAACTGGAACTAGATACCCTGTTTCCTGGTGCTTTTCTGTGTATTTCCATGTCTGAAGAAAAACATGATGATATTATTAAAACTAATAATGACTGCCCAGCCGGGCATGGCTCAGCAGTTGAGCATTGATCTAGGATCCAGGCGATCAGGGTTCGATTCCCGGTCAGGGCATATGCCCGGGTTGCGGGCTGCAGCCGATCAATGACTCTCTCATCATTGATGTTTCTGTCTCTCTCTCTCCCTCTCCCTTCTTCTCTCTGAAATCAATAAAGGTACATTTAAAAAAATAAATAAAAATAAAACTAATAATGACTGCAGCCAACACATATCAGATGCTGATTAGACGTGGGGCACTGTGCTAAGTGCTTTCCTGTTTGACACTCCCAACAGTTTTGGAGGCGGGTTGTAATTTTATCCCTACTTTCCAAATGAGGAAACATATATATAATATTAGAAAGATAAGTAAAATGCTTTAGGTTGAAATTAGATTTCTTCTCACCTTGCAAATATCCTCTAGGCAGGCCCTCACTGGTGCCAACATAAAAAATAAAAGTCAGGCCCGGTTGGTATAGCTCAGTGGTTGAGTGTCAACCTATGAACCAAGAGGTCATGGATTCGATTCCTGGTCAGGGCACATGCCTGGTTTGCAGGCTTGATCTCTAGTGGGGGGCGTGCAGGAGGCAGCTGATCAATGTTTCTCTCTCTTCGATGTTTCTATCTCTCTACCCTCTCCCTTCCTCTCTCTCTCAAATCAATAAAAACATATTTTAAAAAAAAAGTCAGCCCTGGGACAGAGGCCGGAAAGGATTCTTCCTGTATAAATGAGGCACACATTCTTGGCATTCTCAACAATAGATGTCCTGGCCAAGAAAGCATGGTGAGGAGCTGTGCTCATTAGCTGTTAACTTCAGACCTCTCAGGTCTCCTTTATTTGGGCTGTCACTCAAAGTGGCCTTATTTTTCCCAGTTCTCTCATGCGCAACTCCTGCTGATACTTATTTGTTTATCTGAAAGGCCAGGCTCTCTGGGATGGGCTCATTAAGAAGACATTCCCTTTCATGAGGACTCCAGAGAATGGCAGGAACACAGTATCTTCCACACACCTCCCTCTTGCCATGCCAACTCAACAGTAGGAGGCGCTCAGCCTAGAGCAACCAAACCCCAAGTGAGTGCAGAATGTGCTCTGCTGGATCCCAGCCATGAAAAGAATAAATACCCTCAAAGCCCTGGCCACCCTCTCACCTCCACCATGCAGCCCACACCTTTGCATCCCACAGTGATGATCCCCTCCCTCTTTGGAGCTAATCGGTATCACAAACCATGCAACAGAGTAAGGCAGCCGTAGACGTCTCCAGTGAGGAGGGAGTGCAGAGGTGACTAATCGAAAGCATGGCTATGCCCTGGCCTTTGTGCCGGCCACCCCCAGTTTCCCATCCAGGGCAGACAGCTTTAACCATCTGCGGTGCATCCTTCCCGGCTGAGATGGACGGGGCCTCAGAGCCCTTCTCAAGAAAGAACTCTGGAAAGAAGAGAAAACTTATCTAAAGGGTAAAGGAACTTGTCCATTCAGCATCAAAGGCAGGAGGTGCCGGGAAAGAAGCCTCCTGCTCACCAGTTCAACGCTTTCCACCACCATCTCTCTCCATTGTGCACTCTTTGTGAATTGTGCGTTGTATGTGAATAAGCCCTGGCACTTCTAAAGCTTTCTGAGGGTAGAGACTGGGTCACCTGTTAATCTCCGGGGTCCTCGTCATGCTGAGGATTACGCATGCTGCTTAGTTGACAAGAAAAGTGAGCAGGCTCCAGATGCCAAATGGATATAGCAGGCATTTAAAAATTTCCCAGAGGATTTCTAGAAACCACTTTGGATTAAACAGTCACATATTTCCCCACCATTCTCTGGATGCAATACATTAAAGAACCTTTAAGGCCCTTAGAATATTGTCAGGGGCCTTACTGGGCCCCATTCAAGGACAATCAGTTATGAGAAGTCCAAAAGGCTCTTATGTGAGTTAGTTTCTCACCTACAATGTCAGCTCCTCCAATTTTTTTCTTTTTTTTTTTTTTTTAATATATCTTTATTGATTTCAGAGAGAGGAAAGGAGAGAAAGAGAGAGAGAGAGAGAGAGAAACATCAATGATGAGTTATTGATCGGCTGCCTACCCCACAACCCGGGCATGTGCCCTGACCGGGAATCGAACCCCGATCGCCTGGATCCTAGGTCGATGCTCAACCGCTGAGCTATGCCCGGTCGGGCAGCTCCTCCAATTTTTCTACCAAAGTAGCTCAAAATCAGAGGGGAATGCTGATAGGGGTGGCCTCCTGAGACATAGCACCAGGCAACCCACAGGAAGCAAGATATTACTTTGAAGTATGTTTTATCTTGAAAATTCATACAGGTTGGGGTTCCACCGCAAATATAGCAATGTTTATTGTAATTAAAAATTTTTCCTCCCCAATTTTTAAGTTAATTTGATACTCTCAAGAGGAGTAAGTACCATGTTTATCTCAGGGCTTCATATACTCCTTAGCCCAGAGGTCAGCAAAAATGGCCCAATGAACAAATCTAGTCGGCTACCTGGTTTTGCATGGCCCATGTGCTAAGAATGGTTTTAATCATTTAAAATGGTTGGTTAAAAAAAAACAAAAAAGAAGAATATTTAGTGACACATGGAAATTATATGAAATTCAAGTTTTAGTGTCTATAAATGATGTTTTATTGGAAGATATTTGTTTATGTATTGTCTATGGCTACTTCCATGCTACAGTAGTTGTGACAGGGACAAAGCCTAAAATATTATCTGGCTCTTCACCAAATAAATAAATAAATACATAAATTCCACCTCTGTCTTGATCTGCCACTGGCCACCCACAACTGTACATCCCATCATGAGAGAGTGCACTATGTAGGTTTTGAGTGGTTCTCAAATGGAGGCACTTTTGTCCGCCAGGACACATCTGGCAATATCTGGAGGCATTTTTGATTGTCACAAACAGATGGAGGGGCTTGTGGCATCGTATAGTGAGTCAGAGGCCGGGGATGCTGCTGAACATCCTTCACAACAAAGACGTATCCAGTCCAAAGTGTCAAGGTTGAGAAACCCTGGTATAAACCACCTCATGTAAAGCTGGCTCCCGACACCATCCTTCATTTCTTTTCTCATCTCAATTAAACACAAACCGACTCTTGGTTTCAGCAAATCAGAAGGAATTAGGCCTGAGACAACGATACTCCAGAAACATTTATGAAGGATAAGGAGGACTTCTCACTTCATTTGGCTGTAATAATAATTAATAAATATGCAATAATAATAATAACAATAATTAGTTTTTATGAAGCCTTACTTAGGTGCCAGGTATTGGGCCAGGTATTTTATACTCATAATCTCATTTAATTATTATTCAGCCTTGTGAGGTTGGCACCATTATGACCCCCATTGTACAGATGAGGAAATAAAGCCTCAGAAATGTTAAGTTGGGAAAGGTCACAAACCTTTCAAATTATAGAGCAGCGATTTGTACCTGAGCAATCTCATACCAGAAATTCAGCTGTTTACCGTCATACCATGAACTTTCTAGAATACTCATTGATTCTTCATTCCCCTGCTTTGATGTGGACAAAATAATTTAATTTGCCCTGTATCCCCAGCATGACACACATGAAAATAATTGCCTCCCCAAAGAGCGTAGCCTTTGAGACACTATCCGTATCACAGACGTCCTTTGCTATAAAACTGCTTTGTAAATTTAGATGCATTGAACCATTTAGAAGTTGGTGGGTCAGCAAAACTCCTTGATAATTGCATGACCCATGTTCTAGAGGCTTCTTAGAGGAAATACATGAGCCTGTTGACTCACTGAGAGCTTAAAGCCAATTAACATCTAAATAGGTTTCTTATTTCTCTCCCAGATATAATCAGAATTGAACAATTGTCATTAAAGGGATAACTTTGAAAAGAAAGCAGGTAGGTGTTTGAAGCAATGAATCTCAAAGACAGAGGATACTGCTCCCAATTTTGGCAAACCTGGCTGAGAACAGAAATGGCAAATATGTTTTTTTACATGAATCAATGTGGATTGTCTGATAGGATATGTTAGTAGTTGAGTAAGAGTGTAAACACCAGAAGAAGATCATTTGGGTTCAAATCCCAACTATGTCTACTTTTAATAATCAGTAAAGCTGCACTGAGCCTATTAACTGAATACTAGCACTGGGTTCATAAAACTAGATTCTAGTCCCAGCTCTGGGAGAAACTCATTATTTGTGATTTTGAGCAAGTTAGATCACTTTCCGGGCTTCTCTTTTCTCAGTTGTAAAAAGTGGTTGATGGCACTTTTCCTCTCTATCTCTTGGTCTATGAGGTTCAAAGGAGTTGATATATATACAAAAAAGGTGATTAGTGTTGTTAGTAGTAATGTCTACTCACAAGAATCTTTACAGTCCAATGCCCGTGAATAGGAAAATGAAACCATATACAAAAAGCCAATGATAAACTGAACCAAGTGACCAGCCGACACCATTGCCAACAACCTCAAGAAGGAAGTCCTAAGCAAACAAAATGTGCCACAAGGCAGAATTAGGGTCACTGTTATCAGCATTTTATCTCCTGACTGCCCCAGGCTCAGCTGGAGCCGTGCAGCTGGGCTCTGTTCCTGACACAGCCTCTCAGAAGCAGCTGGTCTTGAGGGCCACAGCAGGGAGGCAGGGAGGGATACTTGTTCTGTCACCCAGAGCTTGATTCCACAGAACACAGTGGCTCTTGCAATAAAGATTCATAGTTTTTATTTGGCCTGCAGTTCTGAACTGCATCCTGTGCCTGCCGCCTGGCTGAGGCTGCCTACCCACGGTTGGTTTTACCAACAGTGCTGTTAACGTAATTGCTGAACTGTAGCAGAGACCCTTAGAGGAAACCGATGAGAAGGAGTGATGTGCTTGCACATCTGGGCATTGCACTATAACTTTAGCAGATTCAGGAGCAAAATGTTTTCTGATTGCCTACAATGGGCTTAGTGTCTTGCCAGATGCTGGAGGTGAGAGAAGGGATAAAGACTTGGCCCCTGTCCTCCATGAGCTTACAGTCTAGTTGTGAGATGTGTGCTTTTACCTGAAATTATAATGCAATTAAACACTAGCACAGGCAACAAGAGTCATAGGACCTGAGAATGAGGGGAGGCCACAGTGCCCTGGGTGGATCTGACATTCACGACGGAAGTGGGATTTCAGCAGAGCCTTGGAGGCAGTGGAAAAGGTGGGGAAGGGAATTCCAGAGTCTGGACAAAAACACGTGCAACAGATTCTCTGGGAAAAGTGTTTTGGGGCTCGAACGTAAAGGCCTTTAAGTCCAGAATTGGGGTATGAATTTTACCTTGAAGGCAACAAAAAGTCAGAAAAGGTTTGAGTATAAGAGAGCTTTGGGAAAATGGAAGGACATGAAGGTGGGGAGATAAGCTTTAATACAGCTGTTACAGCTCAGGTACAGAGCAGTGAGGGCCCAGGCAAAGGTGGCGGCTGTGAGAATGGAGGGAAGAGGGTGCGTGTTGTGATTAAGGAAAACTCTGTAGGACTTTGTGAGTGAAGACTCACTGAAAACTAAGGAGAGAAAGGAATCAAGATGGTGCTATAATAAGAGCTTAATGATGATAATATCAATAGTCTTTTGACTCAGTGAAAGCCCATCAAAAACCTTCTGAATGACGCAACCGCTTCTGATGATATTTTGATAAGCTAGATTACTGCTTCTCAAGCTTTAACATGAATACAGGTTACCTGGGGGGCTTGTTAAAATACAGATTTCAATTCAGTGAGTTTCAAGTGGGGCCTGAGATTCTGCATTTCCAAGATTCCAGGTGATGCTGCTGCTGCTGGTCTGTGAATCATACTTTAATTAGCAAGAGGGTAGGGTTTCTCTTCTCTAATTTTCTTGCCAAATGTCAGCAACTATATTAGGACTTCTTAAATAAGGTGGATGGAGGGAAGGGTCAGCTATGCTAATGGTGAACAGCGGTCTTCCAGTCGGTTAATGAGGGCTGCTTTGTCTGCTTTGTTTAATGGAAGGACTGCTAAGCTAGGGGCAGGAGGCCTGGGTGTTAGTTTTAGCTCTGTCACTATCTGTGTGTCCCTGAGCGTGAAAAGATGGGACAAGGGCCTAAATCTTCTGCTTAGTTCTTACATTTGAGGGCACCTACTAAATACTGAATGTTTTTGTTCTCTCAAAAGTCATTGCTTAAAACCTATCTCCAGATGATGATATTTGGAGGTGGTGACTTTGGGAAATGATCAGATCTTGACAATGGAGTCTTTGTACGTGGAATTAGTGCTCTTATAAAAGACACCCCAGAAGGCTAGCTCCCTTTCTCTTCTGCCCTCTGGGGACACAGTAAGAACACAGCCGCCTTTGAACCAGGACTCTTACCTTCCCCAGACACCAAACCTGCCAGTACCCTGATCTTGGGCTTCAGAGCCTCTGGAACTTTGAGAATAAATGCTTTTTAAGCCACTCATTCTATGGTATTTTTGTCAAAGCAACCCTAATGGACTAAGACAGAAACTGGTACTGAGCAGTGGGGCTGTTGCTGTAACAAGTGTCTGAAAATGTGACTTTGGAACTGGGTAATGGCTTGAGGGTGGGGAGTTTTGAGGTATATGCTGGAAAAAGCCTATGCTGCTGTGATGAATGGACCTTATAAAGGTGATTTTGGTGAGGACTCAGAAAGAAAAGAGTTGTAGAGAAAGTTGCAATGTTCTTAATAGAAAAGCTAAGTCATCCTGAAGAGAATGTTGGTAGAAATGTAGACAGTAAAGTCCATGCTGATGGCGTCTCAGACAGAAAGGAAATCAGGGACCTGCTATCTGAAACTGGAGGAAAGGTGAAAGTTGTTGCAAAGTGGCAAAGAACTTGGCTCAGTTGTGCTTGTGGTCCAGTGTTTTGTGAAAGGTAGAACTTGCCAGCAATGAAATTGGATATTTAGCTGAAGTAATTTCGAAGCAGAGTGTTGAAGGTGAGGCTTGGCTCCTCCTGCCTAATAGTAAAATGTGAAAGGAGAAAAATCACTTATGAGAGTAAAGTGTTAAGCAAAAGAAACTAAACTTAAAGATCTGGAAAACTCTTAGCCTATCCATTTTGCCAAAAACAAAAACACTAAGGACGTGGCCGAAGATTAGTTTGATAAGGAAATTAGTATGCATCAGGCATCTCGACAGAAGTAAGGAGCAATTCTTCAAGACAGTGGAAGAATGGCACCCAAGGGGATTCTGGAATCACCAGGGCTGCCACTCCCATCACAGGCCCTGAGTGCAGGGGCCTGGGGTGCGACCTTCTGCCTAGTTCAGTGGGCCAGGATGCCCTTCACCCCCACTCCCCAGTGCATTAGGGTTGGGGTCCCTGCAGAAGGCTATGGCATGGTTCCCTCCACTAGATTTCAAAGGACAGGGCTTCCTGGCAGAGTCAGGCTCAGGAGCCCAACCTGGGAGAGCTGTGGGCATGGAACCCCAGCAGAGAGCTGCTGCAGAGCTATCCCCCAGAGCGCTGGGGGTGACGTCGTCAACCCAGGGGGCCTGGAAGGCAGATCATTGAGACAAAGAGGATTATTCTAAAGCCTTAAGATTTAAGGTTGCACTCTGCTGGCATGGCTCAGCCATTGAGCATTGACCTGTAAGATCCAGGATATTTGGAGGTGGAGATCGCGGTTCGATTCCCAGTCAGGGCACATGCAGCTCAATCCCCAGTAGGGGGCGTGCAGGAGGCAGCCGATCAGTGACTCTCATCATTGATGTTTCTCTCTTTCTCCCTCTCCCTTCTTCTCTATGAAATCAATAAAATATATGTGTGTATGTGTATATATAGAGAGAGAGCAAGAGGGAGAGAGAGAGAGAGATTTAATGTTGCTTAACTGTTAGGTTTTGTACTTACCTGGGACCTGTCACTTCTTCCCTCTTCCCAATTTCTCCCTTTTTGCCTGGGAATGTCTATCCCATGACTGTCCCACCATTATAGTATATAAATTCAAGACTGGAGGTTTCTGTATTTTCAACATTCTGTTCCAAAAACAGGGAATGGAAATTATAACACTGGATTCATCAGGTTGTTATGAGAATTAAATGAGAATATGCTTGTAAAAATGCTCGGGCAAAGGGGGTGCTCAGGAAATGTTAGTTTGGGAGTAATGGTGAACCTGGAGTAAGGGAGGGGCTGTTAATTGGATAAATCATTATTAAACTACAACTTCAGGATACATTCATTTCTACGCAACACACAGATATGATGAGGGGAGGTTGTAGTTTTTATCAGTTGGTTCTCTGCAGCAGTGTTAGACAAACATGGCCACCTTCAGTCTCCTTTACTCCTATTTCTCTCTTTTTCCCCCCAATCTGACCATCTATTTTTTGTTGTTGACATAACTATCCCTGAGGCATCATAATGTCCTGGTCTCTGCTGTGCTGAGTCGTGGAGCCAGTCTCTGCAGTGAGGAGGCCGGGCCATGGGGAGCGGCCATGTGTAGGTGTTCCAGCCGGCAGCTCCAGCAAAGCCCACGGGACAGCGAATGGGCTTTCAGATGGGTTCAGCCTCGTTCCCAGGTCTCTAGCCGAGATGCCAGACTCCCTGGAGCAGAGAGAAGCCACCTCCACTGTGCTCGTCTGAATCCCTGCTCCACAGACCCATAAAAGATAATACGTAATTATCATTGTCACAAGCCACTAGGTTTTGGGGCAATTTGTTCTGCAGCAATATGTAACTAATATACACAATCTGTCTGATTCCAAACCCCCATGTCCTTAATCACTATGCTGTGATGACAAAAAACAAAAACAATTCAGAATTGGGCTTCCAGCCTTTCCTACGGGGAAAGGCTGTACTGTCTGAAGACTCCAGGGTCTAGTCCACATGACTGGACATTTATCCTGGCAAACAGATGCCACTGCAATAACAATTTATAGAGCAGTCACTCAAAGGTTCAGGTGCCACAATGCAGGTACCTTGCACCTAATCATACTGGAAGCCCTGAGAAGGTGGAGACTCTAGACCTGGCCAAGAGGAGGACCCGAAACTGTGCAGAGGTCGCACCTTGACCTTGGCACACTCTTCAACAGCTCCTCAGTGTAGTTGATCAGAACACAGCAGCATAAGTTTCTGTCTGTAAAAACACTTGTGCAAATATAAAATCTTATTAATTAGCGTTGAGTTTCCTCAACAATGCTATTTATAGTATACCTGCTTTTCTCCTTTTTGGTCCCTGATAGTGAAGACACTAATGGAAAGAGAGCAATTTGGGGTGAAAGAATCTTTTTGCAACCCGGGCTTTTTGTTTCCCCCAAAGGGAAGAAGCAGCACAGGGGTAGGGGTTAGGGGGTGACAGTGAACTTCTTTGATGCCTGTGCTCCTTCAGGACAGACTGACTACACATCCCAGAGAAAAGAGAATGTTCTGATCTGTGGCACAACCGATATTGTACATATTTGATGGAGAGTGTAGACTGGCAGTGGGAGGTGGAAGTAGCAGAGAACCGTGTGAAGCTATAGTTTTGTGCTATTTCATTTTTCCCCCTTAAACTACTCAAGGCCTCTGAGGCCTAGACTAACTTGACTTTTTCCTTCTACCTTTCCTCCTTCACCCTCCTCGCTGTAAGGGAAAGAAAGCTTTGTAAGGGGAAATAAAAACACAACAGCTGCCTCCAAATGCTTGGAGAACAAAACAGTTGGTGGCTTTCATATCTGAAGGCTAAGCTCCATTACCGCACATCCCAATAGAGCATGGGGCTAGAAAATCGGCTCTCAGAGGGCACGCAGCCCTCGCCCCTTCTGTGACGGACTTAAAAAGGGGAAGGCAAAGCTCCTCTTTCAAGAAGGCAAAGAAAGCGTGAGAAAGGAAGCAGGATTCCAAGCCACTGAGAGGCATATACTTTGGAAAGCACCCTTTTAAGGGAGGGTAGATGGAATGTGTGATTGTATGGAAATTGGGAGACATGAAGAGCCCTGGGTTCAATCCCAGTCCTATGGTTACCAACCGTGAGACCCGCACACATTCCCAGCCGACCTCCTCTCCTCAGTTGCCTGGGTCAGGTGGAGGTTCACTCTTTCACTCCTGCACACACTCACTGACTCACTTGCTCACCACTGAGTATGCAAAAAGCAAGCATCACATACCATCTTTGCATGTAATAAGCTCTCAAGTCAAAATAGTTCTCACATCATCACAGGGTTGTTCTGAGAACCCAATGGACTTTACAGACATGCATGAATTTCAGATAAACATAGCTAAGTAAGGGGCTGTTATCAAAGTACTATGACTGGTTGAAAATGCATCTTGCATGACCCTTTAAGTCCTGGGCATTTCAGAGGCTGACTCCGAGGTCACAGGTTCCCCTTTCCCATCTGAAGCCAAAAGAGGTCTAGCTAACTGTGCGCAGCATTGCATTGGATCAGGCTACTCACTGGTCCTCCCTAACTCTCACATCCTGGAACTCCCCTAGTGAACCCATCCGTAGTGGGTAATAGATGGCTGCCAGATCTTCCTGGGGCATAGCTCCACCTGGCACTCCTCTGCTCATAACCATTCGATGTTTCCTGTCTTCCTATAAAACTCAGCTTATACTCAATTTGGTTCTTAAAAACCTCACCCAAGACATCCGCCCACCCTCATCTGCATTTATTCACACATCAGTCCGCCGAGTGATCTACTCACCATTCCTAGTCATTCATTACTAGTGTTCTCTTATCTCTTTGCGTTCACTCATGCTGTTTCTTCTATTGGAACGTCTTGTTGACCCCAAATCTGCATGTACACAGTCTCCTTTCAAGGTCAAGTTCAGATTTTGATGAACTTTTCACCTTTGACTGTCCTCTTTGTGAAAGTGATTGCCCCCTCTTTGAGCCACCATAGTACTTTGATAGACCTCTCTCTTGGCAAACAATAATGGCAATGATGATGATAGAAATAGCAGCTAGCCCTATATTGAGACTTTCAATGTGCCAGGCATCATGATAAAGAAATACTTTACATTAATTGTCTCTTTTATTCTTGCAAACACTGTAAGCCAAGGTAATGTTATATCCCGTTTCACAGAGGAAATTGAGGCCTAATGGGGTTAGGTAATGAACTTGATTTCTGCCATAGTAACTGGTAGTTACATAGATGGGCTTTGGCATCAGAGACACTTGAGTTTGAGTCCAGGTTCTACAAGTAACCAGCTTCATGACCTTTGTCAAGGAACTGACTGTGCAATCCTCAGTTTCCTTATCTGTAAAATATGGAGAGAGTTAAGTTTGTTGTGATGATTATATGAGATGATGATTGTAAAACTCAGAGCAAGAGGCTGAGCACAGAGAAGGTACTGGAGAGACAGTAGCTCTCATGACCCCCAACTAAAAAGGTACTCGAGGGCTAGGATCTGAGGTCTTAGTGGATCCCTGATCTCTCCCCACATGTTTAATAAATGCCAACCTAGTAAATTGAAGCCATTTGAAGAATCTTTTATTCTTCCAAGGCTGTCCCAAAGACATGTGTCATGGAGAAACCTTCATAAACATAGGATTCAAACAAACAAAAAATCCCTCCTCTCTAGCCTTAAACCTACCCTTTGTACCTTGTTGAGGAAGGAGCGGCCTGGAACTTGGCCTTGCTCCTCCTGGCTCTCCACACATTCATGCTTGCATTGCTTTGCTGGTCTGGCTTAATTACTTTCATGGGAGCTTCTTCAGAACTCCACCTAGTGGTTCATAACTGCCCAGTTAAGTGTTGCAGAGCCTCAAAACCAAAGGCCCACAGCTTATGCCCAAGGTCTCCATAGCACCTTCCAAATCACTGGTTTGGGAAAGAGTTATTGGGGGCCACTACAGGGAAGGTGAGCAGGAGTGAGGGCTGGGGAGCAGGCAAAGGCCTTTAGGTCTTGTGCAAGCTTTGAGTCTTTACCCTAAGGACTTTGGGAAGCCACTCAGGGTCATGCAAGAGAAGCTGAAGTGATTTGCTTGTGTTCATCAAGCTTTTGGTAGTAAAACCGGGACTGAAAATCTGGTTCCCCAGTTCTAGTTTAGCAACCCCTGACAAACATGCTTCTTGGCATGCTTTCTCCCAGACATTAATGAATGAGGAAAACTGAGAGCAGCCGGCCAGAAGCTTTACATACTGTGCATGTGCCTCTGTAGGAAGCGGGGAAAGCCTGAATGACGGGTTTCTGAAGGGTCTGAGATTAGTGTCTGAGCCAGAACTCCAGAGGGGTGGGAGACCATGGAGGAAGCTCGCGTTATGCTGTCTGGGAAAATGCAGGAGGGAGAAATGGAGCTTAGCCATGAAATTCATTAGCAGTGGACAAGGTTGCCAAGGTCCTGGAATGGAAGGGGACGGGCAATGTCACACAGTGAAAGACTGGCTGTGGTGGGGCAGCACTTCAGCCTTAACTCAATGCCTGCTTTACGCAGCCAGGCTGCCTCACCGTTTGTTTATACCTCACTTGAGAAGTTAGGCCACTGAGCTTAAGGAACTCAACACAACTCAAAGGAAGCAGCAACAGGACCAGTGGTTCTTAACCTTCTGTAAGCCTTGGACCATTTGGGGAATCTGACAAAAGCTGTGAACTATCTCCCCAAGGGATGTGTATGTGTATGTGTATGTATATGTATATGTGTATACACACATGCATGCACACACACACATATGCATACACACACAATTTCTTGACAGGCGCACTCTCCACAATATTTACGCAAGAGAAATTAAGAAATACATGTGAAAAACCTATACACAAATATTTATAACAGCTTCATTTATAAATACTCCAAATTGAATGTAATCTAAATGTTAATCAGGTGGAATGGGTAAATGGGTAAACAAATCTTGGTACATTCTTGCAAAGGGATATTTGCTCAGCAATAAAAATGAACAAATTACTAGTACACACAACAACAGGAATGAACCTCAGAAGCATCGTGCTAAGTGAAAGGAGTCAGATTGTCAAGGCCATGTCCTGTATGAATCCATTTACATGACAATTATAAGGCAAAATTATAGGAAGAAAATCCGTATCAGTGGTTACAAGGCCTGGAATTGGGGGAGGAAATTACCTGCAAATGTGCATAAGGAACCTTTTTTGGTAATTAAAATATTCTGTACCTTGATTATAGTGGTAGTTACATGAGTATATACATTTGTCAAAATTTATAGAGCTGTACACTTAATAGGGATTACTTTTACTGCATGTAAATTATACTAAAGTAAAACTAATTTTAAGGATGTTTCGCATAGGGTTTGGAGACTACATGGACCAATATTCGTACCTCAGGTAGAAAAAAACCTTCTCTAGAGTCAAACAAATTTTTGAAGTGGAAAGACCAACATCTAGACCACACTAATTTCAAAGATAGAAAACTGAACACCAAGAAAATACAATGCTGTCTCCAAGACCACATTCTTTACGAGTAATGTTCATTTTTGCAACTTATATTTAGTGCACACTTACTGCATTCTAAACCCTATGCTAGATTCAACACCTGGCTGGGTATCTCTGCTAGCAAGAAAAACGAGCCTTACTGTCTTGAAGATCCGGGATTTCAGCTAAGGTCTTTGACACTATGGTTTATTCACAAAGACCAGAAGGGATCCAGGGTACATTAGCTCCTGATTTTGCTAGAGCGCTGGCCTGGGAGTGAGAAGACCTGTACATGAATCAAGTGAGCTGTAGGGAAGAGTAACCTTCTGAGGCAACAACTGATATGGAAGCTGCTCCTTTTTTGACTGCAACTAGATGGGAAATGTGCATAAGGAGCCTTTTTGCTGAATTCTTAAAAGGACCAACTTCAGCTCTCACCTTGTGCAGACATCCAGAATATCTCCAGAAGCATGGCCTAGTGCAACAATTTAAAGCCCTCCACAATGTAGCTATAACACAGAGTTGCATAATAATTGTAAAGGTAGAGGATCAGCTTGAGGGTAAGAAAGACCTGGGTTCAAGCCCTGGTCCATCCTGCTTGTGTCACCATGTCCAAGTCACTTAATAGGTTTAAGCCTCAGTTTCCTCATGTAAGATGAGAAAAACAATGATACCTATGCCATTTGAGGTTAGTGTGAGGGTTAAACAGAAAAATGCATGTGCCTGACACAATGTCGTCTCCTAATTAACAGCAGTGGCTCCTGCTCTAAATGCCATGCTCACCAGTATCATCATTCCAGTTTCCACATTCATTTTCAGTATCACATAGAAGATTCTTCAAGATGAAAAAGGTCCAGGTTGTAACTTAGTTGCCAGATGGCAATTTCAGCCTCGTTCCCTTTGGATCAAATCATTGACATTCAGCAGGGGAAGAGTTATGGAGCTGCTGAAGGTACAGCTGAGTCCCCTTTATGAAACTCCAGCCTGGACTGGCCAGCTCAGCTGCACAAAAGCCTTTCAGTTTAGATGTCTGCACCCAGGGACCAATCAGTGGATTCCTGCTCTGGGCTCCCTGTGGTGACAGGTTTGTGCGCAGCTGCCTTCTGGGGCCTGCCTGTGTCTCAGTGGAGGGACACAAGGAAGAGGGACATGCCTGCTGAGAGGATATATAAAAATATATCACAGTATACCTCCAGTGCAGCAGGAATAGTGGCAAAAATATATTCAACATGAAAACATTATAAAGTATTAATGTTTTATGTAAACCTATTGTTTTATGGTACAAATTGCTAAGATCATGTACCTCAAATTTTTGTCTATAGTAGGAATGCATAGAAAATGGGGTTTTTCTCCCTGTATTTAGTGATACAACATGAAGGGCGGCCTCCAAAGGTATATCTGAATCGGGGGGGGGGGGGGGGGCAGCAGGACGCAAGGCTTTTATGATCACCTAAAGGGGTAATTGTTCATTATGTTTTAAAAAAATTGTATTATTCTGCTATCATGAGATCTCAAAATTTAAATTTCACACCCTCCAGTAATAAGCACTGTAATAATCATGACTACCTCCAGGCTGCTCTGCTCTAAGAAAGTGGCCATGCCACTGATAACTGGGGATCCAAGCTGCGTGTCCTGGCAGCACAAGGGATCATGCATGATCTCTGTCATAATTTAAAAAATGAAGAGCCTCCTTCTGAACTCACGGTAAGCCTGGCACAGTCCTAGATTTAGGTGGTCCATAGGCTGCAGCATTTGGCTCAGAATAGTTACTATACTAACAGAGAGGGGGAGGGACCTTACCTACCTACCATATTTCTCTACATGTCTCCCTCCACTTTCATCAAAACCACTTGGATGAGTTTTCTTAAAAATGCCAATTCCTGGCTCCCACTTTAGACCTGCCAATTCAGAATCTCTGGGAGAGGAGCCTGGAAATACATATTAACTAGAGCCTCAAGAGACGCTGACACACGCTGTCCCTTGGATCTGGAAGAATGAACCCACCGGGCTGGCATTTTCAACTCAAAGGAATGGCCAGCCTGCAAGGAATCTTTCAGCCCCAGGAAATGTACCAGCTTCAACCCTCCAATTTCAGACTTCAAATTAAACTGTTGAGAGAGCTGCCTACTTGGTTCATTCATACAACTAGGCAATTAGACCTGGCTAATTGCTTCATTCTCACCTGAAAGAAAGGCTGCCACATGACTTAAAATTCAATCACACAAAAAACCTCTCAGGGTTTTAGACCACTTACAAAAACAGATGGAAGGATTTTTCTCAGTGTACTGGCTCTTTTATTTCACAGCTGTGTGATCTTGAGCAATAACCGGAGGGATGGGTAAGGATCTGTTTTCTGATCTCCACTCTAGACCCACCACCACAAAAGGCAGGAATCCCTAGGATGAAATAGTGTTCTGTTGGCTGAAGACCTATCTTGTCTCTTTCAGTCTGAGAAGGCATAATGAAGGCAAATTTTCCTCAGTAAGTGAGGAAAAACATCCACTTTGTTATAGAAATATCCTTGACACCATTATTGTTTATGTTTTTAAAAGTAATTTTTTTTTTACCCATTCTCCTGCTCCCTTTTGGTAACAATCAGCTTGTTCTATATATTTATGGGTCTGTTTCTGGTGGGGTTTTTTCCCATTTCTTTTGTGTTTTAGATTCCACATATAAGTGAAATCATATGGTATTTGTCTTTCTCCGTCTGACTTATTTCACTTAGCATTACACCCTCTAGGTCCATCCATGCTGGCCTCTTCATGTACCGATCTCACATAATATGGCGAGACCTCATGCCTTTTTATTGCTGAGTAGTATTCCAGTGTGATATTACTGTATGATATCACATCTTCTTTATCCATTCATCTATGGATGCACGTGGACACCTAAGTTGTTTCCATATCTTGACTACTGGAAGTAATGCTGCAATGAACATTCAAATAGGAACCAAACTGGTAACGTAAATAAATGACACATCAGTGTGGACAGTGGCAATTACAGAGCGTGGACCCTGAGCAGAGGAGGTGCCAACACTCAGTCCTTCTGTGTTACCTTTGACAACGGGAGTCCAGTGCTGCCAATCTTCTGACATTTTTGGTTTAAGAGGTTGGAAATCCAAATTTTTATGTAAATCCTCATTTTTCGTGTGTAACAAAACTCAATTTTCTTTTTGAAAAGATTATGCTACACAGGTGAATAGGAAACATGGACACCAGTTGGGGACCTCTGACAGAGAGAAAACAGATCTACATCTAGAAGGGGTATAATCCCCACCACAAAACACAGGCAGGCGATTCCAGAGGGGGGTTGGTTCTGCAGACAGCAGGTGCCTGCCTCGGGGGGGGGGGGGGGGCGCTCTTCACCCTCTTGCCTGAAGGAGTCTGGCTGGGGGCTGGCGCTGGGGCTCTTCCTCTTTCGAAGGGGAAACAAACACTTTCAAATGTCTCATGGTCGCAGAAAGGCAATAGGTTTGGCAGACTGGAGCCAGGCCCTGGAAAAAGGCTCCTCAGAGAAGCTGACAGAACAGAGGGAGCAGAGGGTACTATGAAGCACAAAAGTGTAGAGGCCAAGAAGGGGGTGGCGCAGGAAGGGCCCGGGGTGAGGGCATGGCCATTGGCTGTCACCTTATTGAGGCGAGGGCGCACTGGACTGAGGGGGGTGACCAATGCGAAGCTTCGCTCCTGGGAGAAGGCCCATTCCGAAGGTGAATTCCAGTTCTGTTGGCTGAAACAGTTCATTTCAGATGTTGCAGGAGACTTCTGGCTCTATTTACATAGATATCTGTTCTCTCACACTAATTGAAGTCCCAACCAACCTGGGGACTTGGAAGCCTACTGGGAATCGTGGTCGCAGGAGCAGACAGAAGGAGAGTGGCCACATTAAGGATGCAGTTTGTATCAAAGGTTAAGAGAAAAGAAGAGAAAAATCCCTCTAGGAATTATAGGCCTGATTACTAAGGGGGAAAAAAAGAACTGGAAAAAGACTTGATCTTATTTCAGTGAATAATGTCCTTCTAACGCATTCTAATAAATTTGTTATGTCTCTCCAGAGAGACTAGGAGCCATGTGAGGACAATCAAATCAGCACATTTATTAACTGCATATGACTGAGCGAGGCTAATATAATGTGGGGGCAGCTAGAGCAAATATTATGTCTTCTACTTGTGCATATCCACTATGGAATCCATCAAAGAGCTAGAAACAGAATGAAATGCAATAAACACTCATATCAGTCTTTAGCCCACTGTGAATAACCGCTTAGACAAACAACAGTGCCCTAAGGCAGGGCTTTGCAAGGTGTAGCCCTCAGACCAGCCTCGGCATTACTCGGGGGCTTGTTAGGGTATAAGTTCTTGAATCAGAGTCTGTGGGGTTGGGTCCAGCAATCTGTGCTTTCACAAGGCCTACAGAGGGGTCCTGAGGCCGACCCTACATCACCTCAGTTAATTTTCACAACAACCTATGGAGGTGGGCAGGCAGAATTTACAATCCTTATTTTAGAGCTGGGGAACAGGTGGTATCCTTTGTCAAGGTCAGACTGCTTGTAGCAAAACAAAGACACCAAGCTTTTACTGCTTTGATCCAGAGGGCAAAATTTAAATTTTCTGCCGGGAGTTGATTTGGGTTCATATATATATGCTAATTTTCTTTCTACCTTAACAACTATATCAGCCCATTAGAAGGAGTTCAAAGAATGAGAGTAACAATTCATCCACCCAGTTGTGCCCTTTACTTTTTTATCTGAGTGCTTCTATGTATATCCTGCCTTTAAAAATTCTTTTTTATCTTTTAAAGCCCACCCCAATGGCTACCTGCACTGCAGAGCCTCTCCCCCACTCACCCCTGGTGAGGATGCATCAGCTCTGCTGCATTATACAGCTTTCTCCTTGACCTTCCATACAGCTGTGTTTACAAGTCTATTCCCCACAGTGGGCTGTTAACTCTTCGAGGGCAATAAACATATCCTACCACCTCTATATACCCTGAACTTGTCATAAAATACTACTTTGGAGTTGGAAAGGAACAAAGAAAACAAAACAGATGCCAACTCTTGTAATTACTGAGCATCGACTGTGTCATGGGTCCTAGGGTAAGTTTTCTTTTTTAAAAACATTTTTATTGATTTCTTAAAGAGAGAGGAAGAGGGAGGGAGAGAGAAACATGGATGCGAGAGCGAAACATTGATTGACTGCCCCCGTCTACCCCCTACCGGAGATCAAGCCTGAAACCCGGGCATGTGCTCTGACGGGCAGTCCAACTGGCAACCTTTGGTGCACGGGAGGGTGCCCAGCCAATCGAACCATACTGGCCAGGACTCAGGTAGCTTTCTATATACCTCAGTTTGTTTTAAAATTAGAACAACCTTGTAAAATACATATTTTTATCTTTAAAGACTAGAAAATTGAGACTCAAAAGAAGTTAAGGAAATGATCCAGTTTCATACAGCTATTAAGTGGTAGAGCTGGAATTCTTGATGAATATACTATAATGCCCCTCTACTTCTTATTTAATGGTTACAAAACTAAAGCCTAACCAGAGAACTGAATTTTTTTAGTCACAGAGAGGGACTGAAGTTGGGTGTATAATGTAGATCTCAGGTCACTTAACCAGCTACCCTGGCATCTCCCCTGAGCATCACAGTAGTGGAAGGAAAACTATTTTTGGAACTTCTGGATCACTTAGAGAATCCCCTCCATTCTACAAATGGGTGGTCTGGTAAATTTGTTTGAAGAGGGAGCTGGACTCACTTTCTTTTCCAAAGATATCAGAGTCCACTATCTGGCCAGTTTTCTCACTTCTCTGGATGCTGTTACCCTGAGTTCTTTAGAACTCTTCCTCCAACAAGCCCATTTTTTTACCCTGCTCTTTTTCAAGTCTGTGGGACTTTTCTTCTAGGCTCCAATCGGGTTCTGTGGCTATTTCTGGGCAGGCATTAGGTTTTTCAGGGTTTGAATTGATAACTTCCTTTCCTTTTCCTGATGAAAACTCAGTGGTGACTGCTAACCTCAGGGACCTCACTTCTGCTCTTTGAGGTGGCAGGGAAGTCTCAAGGACTCACAAGTAATAATGTCCCAGTATTGCGTGGAGCTCAATTTCAAACCTGAAAATAAACTCAGTGAGTCTGATCACATACATCAAAGTGCTGGGCACACCTGTCACTGAGCAGTGATGGGAACAGGGGTCATAAATGTGTACAGTCTCAGTCATCCAACCGGCTGAGGGATGGCAAACTCTTTTTTCTGGGTAACAGAATGCTAACTCTTTAACTTCCTCAGAGCTGTTTGTTACCTGAACATCCCACTTTTGAACTTTGGTAAGTTATAGGCTGTTCACTCAAGTAAGTTGGTTTAAAAACACACAGATATCTTAAACATATGACAATAAGATTCTGTTGAACGCATCGTGATATATACATCAAGGTGTTCGACACAGCCATTAAAGTGCAAGTGTGGATATCCACTTGTTGGTGTAAAAGATGCTCATAACATAGTAAGTGAATATTGAAGAGTAATTTACTGTACATACTGTGAGTTCAGTCTTACAAAATCCAATCTACAGGGGTGGGCAAAGTAGGCTTACAGTCGTTCATATGGAAAATAAAACAATAATTAGTAAATAATATTACAAGAATAAACTCTGTGTTTTGTGTACTCACAACTGTAACCTTCCCCACCGCTGTAAGGACAGTAAGTGTGAAAGGATATGCACCCACATATTAGCAGGGTTATCTCAGCTGTGTAATGATAGGGCTTCGATTCTCCCTTTCTTACTATATTTTACGGTTCCCCACAATAAACATGTATCACTCATATAATTTTTAAAAATACTGTTTTTATTACAATTACAACACAAGCCTGTAACATAACCAACCAATGACCAGTCAAACCATCGCTCGTAAAGGTAGTGTGTTATATAAAAAGTTACCTGGTAAAGAGATTTCTGTACCGGGAGAAAACTACCATGGATTTTAGTCCCAAATCTGCTCCTAGCCACTGCTGTGACTTTAATCACAGAGACGCCAAATCTCTGGGTCTCAGTTTAACTTCTAAGAAAAATGTAGATAATGCAATTCACCTTGTGGGCTGCTGTGAGGATTAAATAAGGAGGTCTCATTTTAGGAATTCAGAATCAAGAAGACTTTAAAAAAAATACACACTGCTGGCCCCACCGAAGCCTATCCCAGCACAATGCAGGGCTCACAAGAAAGTGCTGAGCTAATTCTCATGGGGTGATTGCACGGTGGCTCTCTCTCCTGCCACGTGGGCTGATGTGATGTGACACAGAATGAACTTCATTAATGGAAAATCATTACACTCTTAGTGCAGGGGAAGAATGGATACATTTGCCACCCTCTGGGGTCCTGCCACGGTTACCAACCAGGCCCAGACAGCTCAAGGAGGAGTAAACATTCAAGAACATAATGTGTGTTTTGACAAAAGTTAAAAAACAAAACTAAGCAAAAAAAACCCCAAAGGGTTTTGTTTACCAAAGGACAATGTCACAGTGAGCTGAGGCATGGGGATGTCTAAAACTCAAGAAGTTTTTATTTTAAAGGGGCTTTAGCGGTCATTGTGCCTGATGTCCACTCAGCACAGCTACCCTCTCTCTTTCTCCCTTGGCCACCTCTGCTTCAGCATCTCTGGGTCCAGAGGTTCACTGCTTCACCTTCAGCTTATTCACTCTTTGAATGGTGCTGTGATAACATCTTTTCAGCTATTACCCTTGATCAATTCTTCCAAAGGTCTGAGCTCCGCCACGTGGAACTACATGAGTCCTGCAAGATTTTCATCAATGGCTCTAAACTGTTACAAGTAACTCATCATTGGTACCATAGTTACCAAACTTTCAGCCAAGGTATCGTTTACAAATTAGAGCATATATTTTTAGCTTGTGACTCTCTGATTTACTTTCTAATATGCATCCACAAATGGGAGAGGAAAGGATTGAACTACAGCTTCCACAAGGAAGCAGTGGCATCGGTCGTGAGAGCTGGGACGGCTAAGAGGTGGTCGCTTTGCTTGATTAGTGTGACTATATAGCACTTTGTATCATCAGAATCAGCTATCATGGGTCATCATTAGCTAATATTCATTAAGTGCCTACCGTGCCCAAGGTACGGGACTATGTGGTGAAAAGAAAGGTATGAGGCATGATCATGAACTTATGGAGACTTGGACAGGATGGTTAGGAGGGTTGTTTTTTTTTATATTAAAAAGAATAAATAAGACCAGGAGTATTCATGTATTGACTCGTTGATTCAAATATTTATCATACAACTAAATGCTTATGACAACATGGTGAAAACAGACAAGGACATTGATTTCATGGAGATGACATTTCATTCTCTACCTCTATTGACAAATTTTGAAGATTCACTTCCTTGCCCTTCAACCACAATAAAAGCTTGGTTTACAGGATCCTTGTAGGTCACTGGTCCAAGCACTGAGTCATCACTTGGACATACCCAGTAATGAAGAAATGACACAGCTGTGAGTAGGAAAATATGGTGACAGGAGTGTCGGCTGTGGGGTCAGATCTGAGTTCAGGGCGCAGCTCTGGCACTTACATTTCCCTAGGTCTGTCAAGCCCGACTTTCCATTTCTGCATCTGTAAAATGCTTCTCCTCCCTGCTCCCCAAGGCTGTGGTGCACATTCGGGGAGGCGATCCATGTGAAGCCCTCGGCACAGTGCCCCAGTGCACAGCCGCTGCTGCCTTAGTCACACGTCACATTACCATAAGCATCAGTGATCATGATAAATAATTATTATTGAATCCCTCCACAGGTGGAGAGTCTATGAGAAAGGCCCTGACAGCTTCTGATAATTAAGTTAAAGCCTTTCCTAAAATATTTTATAAAATGTAAAGTACCACATGCATAATCTAGCTGTAACAGAGCTCCCGGAGACTTCCACCCATTTGACTTTTCTCTCTCTGTTCCTGATGTTTCCTCTAGAATTATCTTTCCTCTAGATTAGAAAGAGTCTATTTCTTCAACTTTTCTTCATTGGAGGAAGTCAAAACTGCCCCCACCATGGTGAATGTCTCTTCACACACATCAATCATATAAGCATCTGACAGTCTCCTATAAATTCATCCTCGCACACCATTGGCCAGGATAAATGCCTGAGTTTTTGACACGTTGAAATGCATTTCCAGTGACATATGTCTCAGTAAGTGATTCCATTCCACCTTCACTCTTTTCTCTGATAGGAAGGAGTTATCCATAACATTGGACAGATTTCAGGACACCGATGAGGGCACATTTGTTGGTAGGAGTGATCGTCATGCATTTAAACGGGCTGGCAGACTGGGGTGTGCAGGTCAAATCTGGCTGCCTGCCCTGGTAAATAGCACCTGCTTGGAATACAGCAGTGCCCATACATTTATGTATTATTGTCTATGGCTGCTTCACTCTCCGATTATATAGAGTTCAGTAGTTGCAACGGACACCATATGGCCCACAGAGCCTATTTACCATCTTGCCTGTCACAGAAAAACTTTGCTGACCTCTAGGTCCCAAGCTTAGCATGCAGTTAGCTCCGTGCTGCTGTAGCGATGAACTGACCCAAGGACTTGAGCAGGTAGGACGAGCTCAATGTTCCCTCTCTGGCATACTCTCCTTTGCAAATTTTCTCTGAACTGGATCGATGGCAATGGCCTGTGGCAGAATTCAAACATTCCTACCTCCTGGGCTACGACACCATCTTAAAGTCACCCAAACTTCACCCCAATCTTGAAAGCACCCAGCTCATAATTTGTCATATTTAACCCAACTGTGGTTACATACACCCCTCGACCACTTTAACCGAACCTTCCTTTGCATTTTCTCTGTACTCTCGGGAGGAACCCAGTTAAACTGAACTATCGTAACTATTCTCCTTCCTCAATTTGCAACCTTTAAACATCTTTCAACGTGCCTGAGGATGCCTGGACTTCGGTCCATCTCCAGGTGAATGCCCTTCCACGGGGCGTCTCTCGTGACTGTATCTTTTGCTTTCCCCTTCATCTGCCAAGACGGAGTGGGGGAGATTCAGGGTCTCCTCAGCGGTCACGACACCCTCCTTAAACATACGAGAACCAGGGATCTGGGGCTGATCGGCACATTATAGATCATTACAGAGAGGAAGCTAAAGGGCAGAAATGTCCAGAGGCCTCCCCCAGTCACAGCTCCCGGTCGGCTTGAGCTCCAGCCTTCAGGCTCCCAGTCTGGTGCTCTGGTCCACATACTGTCCCTTTGCTCTTTGGATTCTAAGGAGAAGTCACATTTTCCAGCAATGCCTGTAATGTTCTTTCCTCTGCCTTTACCCTCACAGTGGCCGTACTGCCATCGGCATCCTTCCCAGAACCCTGAGCTATTTTTCCCTCTCTGCTTTCCCCTGGCCCTGGAACCTTCCGGAGATCCTGCCTTAGGTTTATCTAAATTAAATCTCTCTCCCTGACTGTTTACCTGTTCCTCTAAGCACCACGGTCCGGGTGATAATTTCTTTCATCATCTCCCGTGTTCGCAATCCTACGTAGTATGGCATCGTCCATAAATCTGAGTAAAGCACCACCAGCTTCATCTTAGATCATTGCAGATTTTAATAAACGGTGCTGATCTCATTCGAGACCCCTGAGGAGCTGGGCTCAGCTAATCCTTTCCCATTCGATGTGATGGGCGCCCCTGACTTTGCCTTTGTCTTTCCCACCTGGGAGGGGTGAGAAGGCCCTGAGCACAGATGACCTCGCTGGTGTTGTCTTGCCCAGGGATGGATGAGAGGACAGCAGAAGCTACTTCCCAGCAGCCCACTCTCTGTTGCCAGGGGAACTGTGCTTCTGGATAATGGTCTCTCTCCTCCAGGACATCAGGGCTTGACTGAGGCTTCAGAAACGGTGCTAAGGGAGGGTACCAGGGAAGACACTGAGTTCAGCTCTCCATTCTTCCATTGGCAGCAGGCCTTGGGGTCCTGCATTAGCTCATTCCCAGCATTCGTATCACAGTGACCTAATTGTTTCTGAATATTCCTAATTTTAATTTTAAGCTCTCTTGTGGGATAGAGAACTTTCTTGCCCAGACTCTGCACGTCTCCCTGACTAGCCTTCTTCAGGCCCTGCTTAAGTGTTGTTACCTCATCAGAGACCTGCCCTGACCACCCTGTTTAAAAGAATGACACCCCCACTCACACACCCTCTAGCTCCCTCCATGCTTTATCTTCCCCCACAGCAGTATCATTTAGACATAGAGTTCCAGAGGGCAGGCACTCTGATTAATTAATTATTTTTTATTGAGATACATCTGACATATAATATTGTGTAAGTGTAAGGGGCACAATGTGTTGATTTGATACCTTTACATATTGCAGTATGATTACCGCTGTAGTGTTAGCTAGCACCTCTACTAGGCCACTGAAGTATCATCTCTTTTTGTGGTGGGAATACCTATGAACCCATCTCTTCGCAGCTTTGAAATTTATAATACAGTATTGTCAGGGTGGGCACTTTAGTCTGTTTTGCTCACTGTGTTCCCAGCGCCTAGAGACAAATATTTGGTGAGTGAATGAATGTGTAATTATGGAAGCTGTTGCTGCTGATTTGGTCTTCACTTTCCTTATATGATTTTCGTAAAAGCTAGGATTATTATCTCCATTTTCATAAGGGGAATCTTAAGATCAGAGAAAAGGTCAATCTCTCCCCCTTTCTCTCTCCCATCTTTCCCATTTTCCTTCCTCATTCAAATAACCAGCAGTTTAGTGCTTGACATGTATGTGGTGATGTCACACAGCCTGTGCCAAATTCTGGCTTTGTCTTAATTTTTTAAATGTAGGATCCTAGGCAAATTACTCAACTTCTGAAACCTCAGTCCACTCACGTGAAAGATGAGGGTACCAGTGGTCTCTGGAAGATGCCAAGAGGATGAAATTAGGTCCATGCAAGTACTCAGTACAGTGCCTGGAATACAGTGCGTTCTCAGGAAGCACCAGCGCTGATTTTAGTATGCTCGCTTATTGTTATCACTGCCACTGTCACCGCCACCATCACCATCACCATCATCACCGTTACAACACTCCCTCCCACCATTATGACGTACTACAGCACTGTCACCACATTGCTGCTGTCCCCATCCCTGTCATTCATCACCAGCATCATCACCACCACCCTGCCCCCGCCACTGCCACCATGGCATCACCATGACTACAACTGTCATCTCTGCCAGCGTGTGCCAGGCACTGTGGCTACAGAATAAAGACTGAAATAAAAGGCAGCAGATTTATTAGCTATGACCTGTACTCTGTGCTATATATATATTCTAATTCTTACAGCAGCCCTGTGAAATGAGTATTATTTCATATAGAAGACAGCAAAACTCTGAATTGTAACGATGTCTGCTTGACTATAATATCCTTGATCTTAACCACTATACCGTACTCACATGATTTAGTGAGAGAGGGAGATATTTATATAACTATTAAGTTATAGTGTGATGACTGGAAAAATAGAAAGGCGCTATGTAAGCACACAGGAGGGCCACCTGACTGGACTGGGGAAAGAGGGAGTGGTCGGGGAAGGCTTCATAGAGGAAATGTCATGAGGTGAGCCTTGGAAAATGAAATGCAAGTAGCTGAGGCCTCATGACTAGCAAATGGCAAAGATGGGGCTCTATGACTGCATGTCCTCTGTAAACCCCTGTCTGCAGCAGCAATTGTTTTCTCTAGTTTCTGAGTTCCAGTTGCTCATAAGGCTCCGCTCTTGGCAAAGTGGTGGTTTCAGTCTGTAGTTAATGAAGAATGCTTTGCCAAATGCTGTCAGCTGCTATCAAGCCATTCCCAGTGGGATACCATTTATAATACATCTGAAGTAAGCCTGTCACCACAATGTAACAACTCCTGATCCCATGCAGCTCCTTCAACAATAAGGAATAATTGCTGTCCGTGCTGATTCCACAGTTGTTCAGTAAGGCACAGGAAAAAGGAGCATTTAGGTATCTCTCAGGATGTGTAAAAAGTATAGGGAAAACATACAATTTTGACTTTTGAGGTTCTGTTTCTTGAATTAGAGGCATTGAGTATATTCTTTGGATTCTCTTCTAGATGGTCAAAGTTTAGTTAATGCCTTTGCCTGAGCATCAAGGACATTGGCATAGGCACTGCAAGGGAAGCCTGGGATAGACTGGGCTCGGGTCCAAGGCTTAATTACCAGCAGGAAGGGCCGGGTGGCCCAGGAGAACAAAGTAGGCTGCACTGAAGAGAAATAGGAAGCAGGGATCATTGCTAGTTCATTGGTCAGTATTCTTAGTAGCTAATATAGAGCTTGATACAGAGAGAATATATCAAAAATAATTGGTGGATGAACTAATCAGTTGATCAGTGAACTAATTGGTCAATCACAGAGTCAAGGCACAGAAGTCAGGCCAATAATGACCTGAGGGGCCACAAAGATTGGGTTGAGATGTTCGGTTTTTAGTCTCTGGATGATGGACATAAGTATTTCACCAGGAGGGCAGTTTTAGAAAAATGAATGTGGCTTCACAGATTCAGATCCCGATCTGGCGCATCACAAGGATGTGAAGGGTTAATGCGAACCAGTTGGATGTGGCTGTAGTTTCCTTCCTGCCCACTTGGCATTTACAGAACTCTTCTTTCTTCTTGCCTCTCCAGAAGGCCTGATTCAGTTTAGCAAGAGGTCTCACTAAGTGTTTGCCGATGTTGGCCTGGGCACGCTGAGTGCTGGAGGGTGTGTGCTGTTAAAGCAAGGTGGGTGGATGCAGCGCTGGCTCCTCCCGTGTGCATGGCTGGCTTTCCAATGGGGAAAAGTGCATCCCACAAATTACAGCTGTCATCTCCCATCTCCACCTTCAACCTCCCATGCACTCGGGTTCAGCACGGATTTTCAGAGCAAACGGTGAACGCAGCAATCTAACAACATATTTGTCTCGTTGGAAGGGACTTGGAACCTTCCCCGTCTGACCTTCTCATTGTTCAAATGGGGAAACTAAAGGGGATTTATGAGCCTGAGCTTACACTGCAGGTTGGGTCAAGATCACAAACCTCTTTTTTTGTTTTTAATCCTTACCCAAGGACATGTTTATTGATTTTTAAAGAGAAGGAAGGTGGGGGGGGGATCAGTCGGCTGCCTCCCATACACCCCGACCCGGGATCAAACCTGCAACCTAGGTATGAGCCCTGATCAGGAGTTGAACCTGTGACGTTTTGGTGTCTGGGACAATGCTCCAACCAGCTGAGCCACACTGGCCAGGGCGAACTCAGAGCTCTTGATTCCTATCCACAGTTCATTTCTATTCTTCAGCGCTCCAGATGGGATTTAAGGCAATGGTCTTCAACCTTAGTATACTCCATTATCAACTGGATAAGTTGTAGCAAAAGTGAAAATACCCAGAGATTCTGGTTCAGCAGGTCCAGGGGAGAGCCTGGAAATCAGCACTTTTAAACAAGTATATACACAGATAATTCAGGTACAGGTGGTCCATGGACAGCATTTGAGAAACTCGGGTTTAAAGAAATTTTCTACCTCAGCCTATCAAACTCATTTTACAGATGTGCAAACTGAGGCTCAGGAAGGTGGAATGGTCATATAGAAATCTAATTTTACAGGAAGGAGTAGAAGCCAGGAATGGAGGGTGGGATTCCCCAAAGTGGGGATGGCATTAAAGAACCAACTCACAATGAGAAAATACTCCCATGAAAAAATTTTTTTTAAACCTTAGATTAAGTAAAAAGAAAATCCTTCTTTGTGCTATCTTGAAGACTTCTCTAGCAATTATTAATCTTCACACTACACCACGTCCTCTTTATTTTAAACAAAATGAGTAAGGGTCAGGCTCGGCACTCTCTGTAGGCAACGGTCCATGGTTAGAATGTGATACTGTTTTGTATCTGTTCATTGTTACAGCTTCCATCTACTAAGGGCAGGTGATGCTGGTTTTTTAATTTGCAGTAGTTATGTTTCATTTTATAATAAAGTAATTCAATTAAAATAATTTTATTTAAAGAAGAAAGTAAATGCACAGATCTAATAAAGAAATAATGACCTGAGCAAACCTCACGAGAAGATAAGTACTGGCCGGAAACGAGGGAGCTGTTGGGGGCCCAGGCGGTATTCACTGTGGGTGACCCCGTGGCAAGTCCAGACCTGACGGAGGCGGAGGGCGGGGGCGAGGGCTGAGCTGCGAGCTGACGGGGGAGCCAACACATAAAAAAAAAGCAGCTCATCCCTTTGACAAGCTCCTCCACTCAGCTCGTGGTCTTTGCATTGTACGGCTTCCTCTACATCTTTCTATCATCGTCACAGTTTAGCACCTTCAAATGTCATGGGATACACACTTTAAACGAGTGAACTTCATGGTGTGTAAATTATGTATCAATAAGACTGTTTAGAAATGCCATGGGAACGGGGCCTCTTCTGGACAGTGTGTTCAAGGAAGCACAACTGCCCCTACTCTCCTGCTTTCTTTCCTGTCAACACTCACCCCGCCATTGCTGAGACCATCCCATCAGTTCCCTCTGACATCCTCGGTCCTGTCCTTGTCGGCCCTCATCCCACTGGATGACGATTGAAAGGGATCAATGCCTCAGCTCCTTGCCTGTCACTGTCTCTCCTTTCCTCTGAGCTTCTCTCTTCTCAGGCAACGTTGTGAACTTTCTCTTTCGTCAAATCACAGGGCTCTTGGGAGCCCAAGATGTTAGCTGAGCCTCGGTTAATGAAGCCTCAGTGTTCTAGTGTTTATTAAGGAAACCAAATAACACAACAACAAAACCACTTCTCATGCTTTGATTTCTATCAACCTGCAGATAAAAAGGCTGGAAGTGTGGCTGGTTCATGGCACTGGCACTTCTGTCCTCACCTCTAACCCATGACTCCACCTGCTGACTGTGCCTTTGGTGCAGCATTTATCTATTTTGAAGCCATGGAGTCCCTGGTTCCGACATCGAGGCCCACAAGCTATTATAAAGTCCCTTATAGACATGATTATGGAGGCGGACTGCCATGGACCTAAAACACAATGCAGTTTATTTCTGTGAATCACCTTTCACACTGAAGACATCACAGACAGAGCCTCTGCAGCAGCCAGAGAGGAGCCCAGAAGATGAGAAACCGAGAGCAGAGACACACAATAGCCTGCCTGGGAGGCTGTGGAGGTGGGGAGGGGGAGGAGAGCCGGGCCTGTGGAGAATGAAGAACGCCCTCATCTGCCAGGGCTCCGTGGGGCCCTTCCTAGGAAGGTCTGCAGGGGAGAGATCGTTAGCTTTCCACAGGGCCTTGATGTGCAGGGGCGGGCCTCTGGGCTGCTGCAGAATCCCAGAGCTGGGGTTTGCTTTGCAAAACTTGTTTACACTTCCCTTAGGTGTCAGGAGCCAGGCATGCAGAGTGGAGCAGACATTATCTTTTCCCTCACCCCCTTTATAATCTACTTACACACGCTGTATGGGGTGAAAAGGGGACAGCAGGTCTCAGTGGAAGGTTTGGAGATTACCTGGTTCCCAAGATGTTCCATTGCTGTGATTTTGCCAGGGTGCCCTTCCTACCAATCAGGCCTATGGAACCTCTCTCTGAAATAGGTAGCATTGATATTTTCATTTTATGGTTAAGGAAACTGAGGCCTAGAGAGAGTATTTAACTCATCCAAGGTCTGTTAACTAGTATTAACATCTAGAGAATCTGATCTCAGGACTCTTGCACTTGAACCACAAAGGTGACCTGACACAATGAAGGCACTCCAACAGCAAGGAGAAGAGAGAATTCACTGGGAATATTAGAGTTAGGAAAATAAGCTTGCTCCCTTTGCTCTGTAGCCTCAAGTTTGTGAAGAGGTGAGCAGGGGTGGATGGAGTGATGGAATGAAGCAAAATGCTTCTGAAAGGAACATGAGCACAAAAGTTAGGGTTTTTCTTCAGCATACATTAGTTGAAATTTTTGCTCAGCCCAGAGGATTCCAACAGGCATTGCTGAAGGAAGAGAATGCAAATGAATGGATTCTATCCAGTAAGCCCGGCTGGGGCCTCTACTGTGTGACATGCGCTGCACTAAGCTGGGCTGGGGGGGGAGGGAAGGGGGAGAAGGCAGAGGAGGAAGACCCACAGACGAGCTTGGTAAGGTCCTTTTCCCTGAGGGAGCCGTCAGTCTAAGGGGGGAGGCTACCATACATATAAATCGTGCGAATGGAGGGCCAAATAATGAGGGATACAGTGGAGGGAGGCTAATTCTTGTGGGGCTGTGGGTAGCAGGAAGGCCTAGGATGTAAACTTGGCTCCGAGAGATGAGAAATGATAAGATCTCATGGTGACAGATGATTACTAGGCTTAGGGTGATGATCGACTTGTGAGGTATGTGAATGTCGAATCATTACACTGTACACCTGAAACTAATATAGTACTGTATACCAAGTATACCGAAATTAAAAGAAAAGTCCTAAGTGGAGAGAGGGAAGGGTGAGGAAGAGGGCTGAAAGGCACTGGCAAACCAAGCAGCTGATCTGAGGTGCAGAGCAGGAGAGTAAGAAAAGATCTGGCTGTGGCTTAACAGATATGGATGTGAGTTTGTGGTGGAGTGCAGGAGGCACATGGAAGGACAAATGTGATGGGACAGGGTCAGCGTCTAATAAGCCTTGAATGGTACACCTTGGTTGTTACAGGCGAAGCCTGGACTTCGCCATGAGTGTCACGAGGGGTGGCACAGCAGACCTCTGTTTTAAGATGATGATTCTGACAGCAGGGATGGGGATGGGTTTGTCGGCATGAACAGTGTAGAGTCTGAGGCCAGTTAGGAACTTCTGTCAGTTCTGCCAGCTACGGCTATTAGAGGGGGGTGGGAGTGACAGATTTAAAACCTGGTGACAGGTCAAATACATGGCTGCAGAGAAAAGAAGGGTCAAAAGACCGCTCTCTTTCTGCATGACCCTGTGAACAACAGCACCATCATTGAGACAGGGAGTTTAAGAGGAGGGGCAAAAGAAGAAACAGATGAAAACTATGACCATGGATTTGGACATGAACAACCAATGACCAGCTGGCATTTATCTATACTTATGTAATATTGGGAACGGGTGCTTTATAGGTAGGGCTAACCTGAGATCAAGAAGTAAAAGCTGCTTATTTTCACATTTACATACACATGTTCTGAAATAAGTCAAATCCTTCATGCTCTTGTCTATCACCTGTTTGTTCAGTTGGCTGGAGAATGTTGTTCACAAATCTAAAGTGATAGGTTTCCATCAACCATATGTGCCACTTAATTTCCTCTATTCAAGATACATAGGTCACATCTCTGGCTACCTTGGATCCTCCCTCCAAGGGGCTAAAAGACCACCCCAATTCTTAGATGTGCAATTAAACGAACAATGGTGGTAGATGGTAGCATTGCTCTGTACACATGTCCAACACTAGATTTCTAGGTCATTTTCACATACACTCCCTCACCTGATCTTAACAGCGCATTAAGAATGGCCTCTGCTTCTTATAATGTAAAATCCTTGTGCCACCCTCCATCCCATGGAGATTTTGATACACCCCATTAAGAGGATATATGGACGCAGTGCAGAAATTTCTTGGTTCATATGGAATCTACCATCTGCTTAGACAAAAATACTTCCTGAAAAGTCATCTCTAAGTATTAAAAAACCAAACCAACAATAAATGTAATCAGGTTCTAATTGTGAAAGCATGTTATAATGTTGACTAAGCTTTTTCAAATATGCCCCTTCTCATGAAGACATTTCTATTTATCCCAAAGAGGTCAGGCATTTATATGACCCCTTGTCTAAGACTAGCTGGTGCATTAGCGTTGGGAGTTATAATACTGTTCCGTAGATTCCCAAGAGAAGACATGGCTTGCCCAGGGTCACACAGCTGGTAGTGGCGATCCTGAGGCTCACACCAAGCCCTTTCGATGTCAGTCAAGTGCTTACTCCACAGCCCGACACTGTCTTTCCATGAGCGAGTGACAGTACATTACCACTTGCCCCAATACATTACCGTCTGCATATTTACCAGTTACATTTCCAGGCCAGAAATCTTTATTCATCCCATTACTGAAGGAGTTTATGAAACGAAACTGAACATGCAAGATTTTTCAAGTTGCTATCATCAAGGTTTACTGAAGCGTTTACTACTTTAGTTTGCCGTTTTATTTTCCCCAGTCTTTTTTTTTCCAGCTTGAATTTCTAAGGACTTTTCTTCCCCCTAGTATCTGCCAATAGATCCGGGCTAGTTCACAGCTCCTCCTCCCCAGAGGGGCATTGATCAGCCAGCCTTTCAGCTAAACCTTCACTTGGCATCAAATACTGAAGTCAAGCAACCCGACTGTTCTCCAAGACAGGCCGGCTTGCTAATTACACCCCTTGGACCTTAAACTTTGGAGAAAAAAACTAGGAGCAGAGACAGAGAAAAAAGGAGTGATTCTCTTCTTTTGACTCACTTTAGAACAAAATAAAGTAACTTTTCCAAGGCAAGTATCAGGGAAGTCCTCAAACCTTGACTTTGGAGGACTCCCTGTCACAAATCAAGTGTAGGAACACATTGGCTGGCCCGGTGGCAGTGGGTCTCCTTGATCAGTGCCCACACTTGGGAATCTGACAGACCTTGGTTCCATTCCTAACTTTGCATGTTTTTAGATGGGTAACCTTGGGCAAGTTTTTCTACTCTGAGTCTCAGAGAGCTCCCATTTCCAAATGGGCATTATGATAGCATGGATCTCAGAGGACTGTTGGGAGCATTCAGTGGGATTATGCACAAGACGTGTTTAGCAGAAAGCCTAGCACTCAAATGATGGCTGTTGTGATTGTTGCAACCTTTTGGCCACATAGCTTTTGCCTTCCTGCTTCTTTGTCTTTGCACAAAGACAAACCTTTCCCATCACTGGGAAAGAGCAGAAATCCAACCATCCTTCAAGGATCATCGCAGATGCTCCCTTTCCCACAGGTCTGCTTTGGTACCCCACCCCCTTCCCACCCGATGAGCACCTTGCTCTTGCACACTGATTGGCGGTGTCCTGACTTTCTCGTCCGTGCAGTACTTTTTATTGGAGTCAGTATTTCAGCTCCTCAAAGCACAGTAGGTGCCACTGCCTTATTCTATTTATTCTTTCCCTTGGAGCTCTAAACGTCTTCAAGTATCACACTCATCACACTTTATTGTGATGTAATACCTGTCTTCCCAACAGGGACCTGAGTTGTATCCCCAGGACTGAGCAAATGGCAGGCACCCACTGGACACTGGCTGAATGAATGAATGGATAAAAGGTTCTTCCAGCCCTCTTTATATCTCCTACGGTGCCCAACATATAGTAAGTCTTCAATATTTGTCTAAAAACAAATTTAGTATGTGTAATGGGAGGACTCACAAACTTAAATTCCTTTGCAAGTCATGTGAATACCAGCATGAGTGGAAAGGCCTGGGAGTTATATAACATGGACAGCAAAGAATAGTCGCTGACTATAAGAGGAGTGCATTCACACGCAGTGTTTTAAAGACACTGCTTAAGGAAAAAACGTATATTCATCAAATTGCTCCTGCCATCTTTTCTATGACTTTTGTGCTATGAGTCAAAGAGCACTGTTCATTCATGAGCTGACGGGGAACCTGTGTGTAGGGTATCTCTTCTATTCCTTTTGGGCCCCGTCTCACTTTATAAAAATCCTTCTCCTGTATCCATGATAATCTCCAACTATATTCCTACTCAAAACTTGTTTTTGTGTAATTTCTCAGATGAACGGCAAATGAGAATTTCTCACGCCCACGTACAAATGCCCAGTGAGTAATTCCTATACTAGTCCTTTCTGGATAATGTATCAGTTCAAAGTACCAATCCCTTCAACCAAATGGAGGGGCTGTAATAGGAATTGGACCTGGAGGACAGGGAAATCTAACTACCAGAGGAAACCTTAGAGACTAGGAGGCCTTGATGATGTGCGTCTCTCCAGTCACCTCACACACCACCTCCCCACTCTGCAAGTGAACTTTCATTTCCTGTAGTGAAACATGTGGACTAAGTGACCTCCAGGACTGTGAGAAACATGAAGAAAACAGGTCAATGAGACTGGCAGCAGGCTTTGCAGAGTAGGCTAAGGGTGAGGGTAGGGTAAGAAATGTTTTCCACAATTAGATTTCCATTTGGAGGCTGGCATTTTTTTCTTGGTTTGGAGGCAGCCCCTCCAAATCTGTTCTGAGCTGACAAAGAAGCTGTGGCCCAGCATGTGTAAAGGAGCACTTGGTGTTCAGAAGCAGCTACCTCAGCTCTCCCAGACCATCTGATGGAAGGACCTCCAAGCCTGTGGCCCACAGCAATGCACAACTGCCAGGAGAAACAGATCAGAGAGAGAACAGGCAGATCCCCTCCAGTCCCCCACCCCACTTCAGAGGAGGTGCCTGCAGGATGCATAACCCAGTGATTATTGGTCAAGAACTGGGAAGGGGCGTCTAGGTCAGACACTCAGCTCTACCATCACCTTCCTGGGCCTCAGTTTGTTCACCTGTATTAAATACAAGGCTGGGGAAGGGTAGAAGGTTGGATTTGATCAACTCCGAAGGGCTTTTTTGGCTCTGATCCTTCTGGTTCCTAGCCACCCCTCCTCAATACACATATAAACACATGTTCACACATGGACACACAATACATGTATTAATTTCTGCCTCCATGCCAACCCCCATAGTCCCAATATGGAAATTCCCACATACTTCCAGCCAGGTCTTATTTTTCCAGAAAAAACTAAAAACTTTCCCTGACTGCCCCAGCCTACCACAATCTTCCCTCTCCTCCGAATTCTCATCAGACCCATAGTTCAGATACTCCATGGCTTGTAGCCTGGTCCAAGTGTTTAAACTGATCCCTGTTCAGCCTGCCATGGCCTCTGCAGCTCTCTAAGATCCAGTGCCTCTTTGCCTCACTGACTGTGTCACCTGCCACTCTCCCCTTCATTTTGTTCTGTTTGTTTCAGCTACAAGATCATTCTTTCTCTTCTCCAAATGTTCCATGTCTGTTCCTGCCTCAAAGCCATGCACTTGCTACCTTCTGTCTCCAAATCTTGGCATGACTGACAACTTTTCTTCATGGAGCCCTCAACTCACATGCCACTGCCTTGCTCCCTGACCATCCTCCCTAAATAACTAGTTTTCCTCTTCCATCACACTTTATTCCATTTCTTTCAACATTTTTCTCCTAGCACTTATATGCTATCTAAGTTTTCTTATTGATGGGTGTATCCATCCACCCCCAAGAAACTATATGCCTCAGGGGAGCAGGGAGAGTCCTTGAAAACCTCTCTATTGCCAATTTCTAGAACAGTCCTCAGCATGTTGTGGGTGATGAACATTTTTAAAATAAATTAATGAAAGACTGCAGCCACTCATGTGTTTATGAATTATATACCCAGCTAGATGGAAACTTTGTAAGAGTAGGGCCTTATCTACATGTAGATGGGAGTCAGTAAATAAATATGGATCATGTCAAATGAGAACACTGCCAACCAACTTAGTCTAGGACTATCTCAGGCTAAATCACTCAGCAAATCACAAATGGGCTAAGAAGAGAAATATTAAGCTAACAGACTAGAGGCATGAGCAGAAAATGGGCCAGGCAAAGAATCAGAGGTTAGTGCTCAGCCAGTGGCCATGGAAAGACTATCTGCTCTGCAGGCTTCAGGGTCTTGATTGTAAATGGGCACAGTGATAACTGCAGTGAGAGCTAATAGGGTAATGAGTGGGAAAGCCCTCTATATGTTGCTACAATAGAAGGTGGAATGAGTGGTTACAAGTTCATTAATCACCTGTCTTGTGGGCAAACAGATGGGTGACTGTGGCTGTTCGGGTGTTAAGGCGCCGTCTGCTGGATGGGGTGGGTGGGAGAGGACCTGTCACACTGTCAGTCTCCCGCCTGTACACTCCAAATCAAAGTCAAGCACGGTCAGACATTCTGGAAATCCCATGGAGCTCCTCTGCTCCCCACGGCAGGCCAGCAGATGGCCAGGCTGTGGGGCGCTGGACAGGAAGCCAGACGAAAGGTGGAGGATTCTTGTTGCTCCCTGGCTTAAGTCCTAACCCTAAGCGGAGGCTTAACAGCTCTGGGTGTATCACCTTGGAAGGAAATGCCTAGGACTGCAGCCTCTCCTGGCTGTCAGTGAGAACACCTGCAGGAACTTATTCAGACAGGGAGAGAGCTGGTTAGGTTCTAGAGATCCAGAGCAAAGCCTCGAAAGTTTCGTTTCCACCGGCTGCATCAGTTCTCAAGAATGCAGAATGGCCCTCATTTTACAAATGGAGAAACCAGACAAGGGGAGAAGTGAGATTGGTATGGCATATATCAAGATGGAGAACTAGGCCCTGGGCTTGGATTCAGCTCTTTGGACCCTCAGTTTTAAAGTTACTTTTAGCACCAAATGTACTCTCTGCTTCATGTCATAAGCTGTCTACTTCTACCCGTTAGCCAGCTCTCTTACCAGAGTCTCGTTGTCACTGTGGGAGCAAGCAAGGCTGCAGACACCTTGAATTAACAATCAGTTAGGTCCAATCCTCACCAGACTATAAGCTGCTCAAAGCCCCAGGTCACTTCCCAGAGGTTGAGAGAAAAGACTTCAATTTTTAGATCAACCTGGATTCACTTAACCTCTCTGAACATCAGTTATTAAATACTATCGCTAGCTTTTTATCAACAACATAAAGCAGAACGTGACATCTTAATAAATAATAGATGCTCAATAAATACTCATTAAAATAAATTTCCCATCAGTACCCTCTTGGCTGCATTTCTGATTCATACTCTCCTGTCTCTCTCGTCACTATTTCCAGTAATCTAGTTGATTCTGCCTGGCTCTGTGGACAGAATCTTCCACGAGGCAAAAGGAACACATTTCTTCCATCATCATCTCTCTATTTTCATCGCACATCCAGGTGAGTCAGTTCTATATCATGCCAACATGTCAGGTGTGCCGTCCAATCTAAGGTAAAGATAAATATAGGAACACTTAAGATACTCCGTCTTCTCTTTGGGCCAGGAAAGCAAGAGTTTGGCTGGTGGACTTTTTATCCCCACGAGGGCTCTGTTCCCTTCCCCTTATTAATGCTGAAGCCAGAGGGGTTTACTTATCACACGCAGTCTTTCTTATTTCCATAAATAATCACTGATCACCTGGTGTCTCTACACCTTGTGGTTCCAATGCTGGAAATACAGATGCGAAGGAGACAGACATGGTTCGTAACTTAATTGAGCTTACTACCTGGTAGAGAGAGACGATGGGGAAGTAATGATAGAAGCAGTTGTTAATTTGCATTGTTGTGAGTGCTTCCAAGAAGATGTACATGGTGCTTATTAACAAATACGAAGAAGAAACTAACCTGGGCAGGGGAGTCAGGGCTCCCTAAAGAAGGGGCACTGCAGCAGAGAGCTGAGGGGTGAAGAGTTGGCAGGTGAAGAGGGGAAGTGTGGGCAGGGGTGTTCCAGAGCTGCAGGGACCACGTTCCACTGGGGCAGGTGGGCCCTGTTAAAGGGCGGATACTTGCAAGAAGAGGGTATCAGAAGGCTCTAGGGAGGGGGAAATGACATGATCTAGGACTTTAGAGATTAAATGTTCTGCTCCCATTCACATTTCACAAATTAAAAAGTAAAATTCAGCCTGGCTGGTGTGGCTCAGCGGTTGAGCATCAGCCTGTGAACTGGGAGGTCGTAGTTTGATTCCTGGTCGGGCCACATGCCCCAGGTTGTGGGCTTGATCCCGGGTAGGAGGCGTGCAGGAGGCAGCCGATCGATGACTCTCTCTCATCATTGATGTTTCTATCTCTCTCCCTCTCCGTCTCTCTGAAATCAATAAACACACACATACATATATATTTTTTAAAGTAGAATTCAGAAAAAGGAGAAAGGGCTTTCTCAAGGACAAGTCTCAAGGTCAAGCTAATAAGTGGCAGTGAAGAGGTGAACTAGATTGTTCATCTCCAAGACTGGACCTGTTCTTGATATCCCGCACACCTCCCTCTGCTCCAAGGTTCCTGTAAAGGGCTGAGGGTCTGGATTTGCCAGGTCAGGGGATCTCCGATGGCCTGTGTGGGGGGAACGCTCCATGCAGCTGCCTATTAGCATCCACTTGGCCTCCCAGGGGAAAGCAAAATAAACTAGATGTGGCCCCAGGCTCTGTGGATGACCACCCACCAAGCTGAATCATTCCATCCTGCTCAGGGGTCGGTGCTTAGTGTGGTTCCCAGAATATCTTCCCCACAGTTAGCTGGGGAAAGACAATGTTTCCATTCTTGGGAAAAGAACCGGAAGACCCAGGGCTCCTGGCACAGCAGTCTTGCCAAAATAGACCCCAGGCAGGAAGAGGAGGGTAAGCGGAGCCTCGGCAACGGCCTAGAGCGAAAGCAACTTCTCTCAGACAGAGGCAGGCTTCCCAGCTTCTCCTGGGAGAGCCCTTCCTTGAAGATGGGCCCTGCTGCTTCTGCCCCAAATGACTCTCCCACTGGCCGAGGAAGGGGAAGACCCCACCCCCCACAAAGCCCTTTCACCAGCCAGCCTTCCCTTCCAGAATCCCTCCTGGCTACCCACTAGGACCTTGCTCCCAAGCCCCAAAGATACAAATGCACCACGCTCACCTCCTTCGGAGATTCTGTTCCCTTGTCACCCTCCCCTCGTCCCCTGAACCTCAGCATGAGCTCACCAGGCCCATTGTTCTAGCAGCACATGGAAGGGGCGGTTTCCGCCCCCACAGCCCTGGCCTCTGGCCTTTCTCAGGCACACTGGAGAGCAGGACCGCTTTTCAAAGCTCCCTCCCGTGCAGCATGGTTTCCAACAAAGTTTGGGAACATGTTTTGAAAAGAACAAGGCTGATCCAAACAAAACATTATTATTAAAATGAAAAATGTTTTGTTCATCGAACCCAGGCCCCCTCCTCCTGCTCCTCCTCACTTGGGGAAATCTTGTATATTGCTGGGTTCCCAGCCCCTCTGAAAAGGCTTCCCTGAGGGGAATCCCTAAGAGTTGTTCTTCCTTTCAACTCCAGAAATACTTTCCTGGGCCAAGTCAAGGCATTATTTGTAAAAGGAGTTATGCCACCCACCTCATTAGAGATACAGAACGTAAAGAACCTAGGCCATGATTGGCACCTAAGTTTGCACGGAAATCCTCTCCAGAATTGCTGTTTCCTGGAGTGAGTTTTGTTTTTGTAGCTCCTGGGCAGGGCCTTCTCCCTGGGACCCTGTAAACCCCTGGCCAGAAACAGCAGACCCTGAACCGAAGGCAAACTGATAGGAAAGGCAGGCATAGCTGAGTACTTCCTGCCAGTGCTCTCACTACAAATGGCTGCAAACTGGTCTTTATGACCAAAAAAGGCAAGAGGAACATTCTGTTTGTCCAATCTCATGGACAGCAAGGGAACACCAGCCATCTGTGCTCAGAGAACGGGTAGGGAGCTCTTGGTCTGGCTGCCAAGACAAAGCAGTGGGAAAGAAAGCCTTAATTGACTTTCCCTGCCAATGCCTCATCTTACAACTTCATCTCCACCCTCAGTGAAGGACAAGTCCCCCACTTAACACCTGGAAAAACATGAGAGGGCTTAGAAGGAACTGAATTTAAAATTTCCTGGGCATCAGAGATACGCAGGCACAGCTGGAGGTCAGAGTGAAGGGAGTTCCCCTCATTTGGAAACAGCGAGTAGCACTTCAGGATGAAAGAGCCCTGGGCTCTAGGCTCAGCTTTGCCCCTGATTTGTTGTGTGATTGCCAGCAAGTCATTTTCCTTCTCTGGCCCTTCATTTGCCCAGATAAAAGATAAAGGGGTTGGATAAAATCTAAAGTGACATAAAGTTGGGTGACATAAATTTGAATCATTTGCCAACATTAAACTGTTGAATACTTTTAAATAAAAATTTAGGTTTTCAACTTCCCTTGAAACATAAGAAGGTTAGGCATTCACACATGGCCCCAGAAGGCTGGGGGCCAATAGTTACTGTCCCCACTTAGTTGGGATGTATGTCCTTTGGTTCCCACAGGCCCCATGGCACTCTCAGTCTCCCCAACATTGAGGCTGTCTTGTCTGTCATTTATCATTACTCTTGTTTTTATGATACCCTGTGGGTTCCCTCGGTCGCATTTTCAGTGCAGTCCCCGTGAGCATTTGGGTTTGGGCCCCCTGGCCTGGTGTTTCTTGTTCAGGAAGTCACCTGTAGAGTCGGTGCTCACAGTCAGGTGCCAGCTCTCCATCTGCATGAGCCGTGTGACCTTGAGCACCCTCCTTAACCTCATGCAGCTAATGAGGAAGAAACTGTCCCCAGGACAGTGAGGACTGAGTCAGACAGTCGTTAAGAACACTCAGCCTGGGATCTGGAAGGTTCTAGTAAAGGTTTAGAAAACATTAATAATGGTTGTTAGTAACATTATCAGCATATTAAACATTATGACACTGACCTTTTACAACTTTTTTCCCCTAATATGTGTCTAATGACGCAAGCCCTGGTATCCAATGTTCCACTTTGAAAGATGTCACAGGATGTTGTCTGAGATGATCTCATGAATTCCTTGAAGCTATAGAGTTCTGTGACCTTCAACAGGGGTTGCAAGGCCAATGCACAGAGGGGCCAGGCAAGTGTCATGCTGAGTACACTGGGCCGAGAAGCCCATGCATCTTTTGAAGGATATGCCCTTTTAGTCCTTTCAAAGCACTGGGATGCTCAAAGAAACACCGCAGTAGGCCAGCTTAAGCTCTCAGGCTGGCCATTGGAACCAAAATGGATCTTCTAGAATGGAGAATGTTATGGGGGTGGGGTGGGGAGAGGGTGTCTTGAAAAGAAAGCTGCAAGGAAGAGATGGGACTTGGACAAGGCTGGGAAGGGTAGGGAGTGTGCGTGAACTGAACTCTGGATACATTCATTTTCATGCCCGAAGTCCATTTTCCACTCTTAAAATCCCTTTGCCTCTTCTCAAGAAACTTGTGTCTCAGCTTCCAGAGTCATGGCCTCATTTACAATGTGAAAGAAGGTGATGGAAACATCAGGTTCCTAGGCTGGTGAAGTTTTATTTTTATTTCTTCATTGTCATGGTTTAACCTTTGCTTTTAGCAGCTAACATATTGCTCAAATAAAGTGAAGAGAAGGGGGTAGGGCAGGGAACCACAACAAGATCTTTTGGGAATGATTTTGCTGGTGGAAAAAGATACTTTCAGTCATTTTCCCCACCACATTCTGTTTAATTCAGTTCTACAAGTTGTGTGATGTTATTACCTAATACATGTGAGGAGACAGCAAAAGCTGTAAGGGAATGACACACCTCATGTATACCCTTCAATGCTCAGGATAGAAAGAAAAATCACAATATATAAGGTCAATATATGGACTAATCAGTTTTTGTAGAGAGGTTTGAAAATATGGGCATCTAGCCTGAACCCTGCCACTTACTCACTGTGACCCCAGGCACAGTCCTTAAACCACCAGTGTTTCAGTCTCCAGGACTGAGAAGCATATATAATAATAGTACTTCCTTATAGGGCTTTTAGGAGCATTAAATGAGATTATACACCTCAAGTGCCTGGCATATGGAGACATGGGAATATTACTACTATTACAGTTGTAACTACTACTGCTACCTCTATCTAATAATTTTCTGCTAACTGATCTTCCATCTTCTGCTTACATACTTCTAGTAACAGGAGCTCAGTATCTACAGAGGTATTTCATCTTTTTGCTGAATATAAAATATGTCTCTGTGGTCAGCCACATCTTTCTTAAGCTATACCTCATCAGTTGCTCTGAGACTCTGCTATGTGTCCAGAACTGTGTAAGGTTTGGTTGGGGAGACGCAGAAAGACTAAGACCTGGCCCTGGTCTTGGCCTTGGAAAGGGGTCAGAGTCAGACTTTTGAGACATCATGAATACACAGATAACAGCCCTGCCTTGGTAGTCTGGGTCCCCAAGGATTCCTCAAAGGGGAGGTGCCCAGGCAAGACCATGGTCTAGGAGGCCCCATGTGCCTTGTCCCCTGATAGGGCAACTATTTGGGCCTCATATCTATTCCTTGAACTTGGAACCATGCAAGAACATTTGCACTTGCAATTCCCTTTGCCTAGAATGCTCTTCCCCAATATTATCCTAGAGCTGACTCTTGCTTACTGTTTGTATTCCAGCTCAAATACCCCATCTTCCCCCAGCTCCTTCCTGAGCATTTTAACAAAAGGATCCATCCCTGCCCAGTTTTATTTTCTCCTTGCCCTTACTTATGATCTGAAATGATCTCCATTATTTACCTTGTGTGCCTTTTCCCAACCCCGATATAGCAGGGATTCTGTCTCTTCACCATTGCATCGTGGCACAGGGCCTGGCACATGTGGGCGCGCCCTTCATATTTGCTGAATAGTTCTTGAAAAGTAGGTGAGGCTGGACGGCGTCCCTGCCCAGCCCAGCATGTCCTCCAGTCTCCGTCTCCCCTGCCCGAGCATTTTCTGCCCGGGAGGATGGCTGCTCCCCAGAGAGGGTGCCCCTCGGGGGCACAGGGCCGCAGTGTGTCGGTGTCTGAACGCAAACGCCGCCCAGACCCGACCGCTGAGCAAACTGTTTTTGATTCCATGCGGCACCTGGCAGCCAAATAGACTGTCACAGCACAGCGGCAACTGTCCCCCGCCCCGTAATGAATTAGCTGTTAGCAGAGGTAGCGACACTCACAATCCCATTTGCGATCTGCGGGGCTCACAGCTGCTTCTCATCTTCATAATGCAAGGAGCAGAGACAAAGAAAAGATGACCCCGTGCAGGGGGAGACACCAGGATGGAGGCGCCAGGGCCTTGCGAGGCGGGCTCCACTGTGATCAGCTTAAAGCTTGGGGAGCAAGCAGCGGCATGGCAGAAAATAAAAAAATCATCTTTCATCCATACAGTTATTTAAAGTTCACCAAAACTTTTTAACGCCACAGAGCTGTGTCTCTTATTGGTTACGTGCTGGTCAGTCAGGCAGGGCTGAGTTCCAATCCTGGCTCTACCAGCATTTGCTGTGTGACCTTGGATAAGCGATTTTAACCTCTCTGTGCCTGAGCTGCTTCATCTTTTAGATGGGTATGATGCGAGTAACCACCTCCCAGGGCTGCTGTAAGAACGTGAACACAGCACAGAAGACAACCCACAGTCCACAGAGCCATGAGAACCATGAGTGCTTCTGCCATGAGAGTCGCTGCTATTGCTGGGACATTCGTATTAGTGTCATTGGCAGCAGCATTAGGGCTTCACACCATCCCTGGGATGGGCAGAGCAGAACTTACTATCCTGTTTCCAAAATGAGAGAACTGGAAACTGACGCCCAGAAAGGGGAAGTGAGTTGCCCAAGGTAACCCAGCAGAAGGGCTGCATGGTGCTCAGCTCAGTGTGTATTCCAGAAAGCTGCTCTTTTCACACAAATATCACCTCCAAGCAAAGCAGAAGGTTGGGAAATCTGCACTCTGCTCAGAGCCTCAGGATGTCCCTTACCCCAGGCCAGGCTCAGGTTATACACGGTCCCTCGGAGCTGGTGCAGTCACTCAGTGCTTCTTTGGGCTTCCAGGTGGCCAGCCCGCACATTTCTCCTCCCCTAGAGGGTGCTGCCCTGACTTTTAGGGTCAGTGTATTCTTATGTGCTCTTCCTTACCCGCTTTGTAAAAGCAGCTTTTGGAAGTTTCCAGTGCTCGTCGTGAATCCATTGATGTGACAAGGTCAGCTGGTACTTTCCTGAGGCTGTGAATGTTTTAAGTTCCCACTCTCCTCTTGAGAAGGTATTTCAGACAAGCCTGAGCAACTGGGCTGAGGGATGGGTTGACAGCTTCCCCCGCCCCCTCCCTAGAGGTCTGGCCTCAGAGGTTAAGGTACATCCTGGACCAAAGATCCGACCCTCAGTCCTGCAGGTGGAAGCCCAAGAGTTTGAGGTCCCCTGGTGACTGTGCTGGGAAACATAATCACTTGTTAGCTTACATCCTGCTCTCCTGGCCCCTTAGAGAACTGGCGTTCCAGAAAGATGTCCCCCAAAGGGACAGCCCTGTCAGCTGAGACCAGATAGTACTCACCCCTGGACAGCAAGAACAGATGCTGCTTATTGTGAAGCAGAAATGCTTGGAATAAAGACGACTCAGTAGAAACAAACAATGGTTCTCATTAACACAGACCAGGCAGACATGACCCTAATGAGAAAACCTGCTGTGAATATTTCTGTTGGCAGACAACAGACCACACTCCACTGGTCCAGGCAGGACACTACTAATGAAGTTCTGGAGGTGGGGGAGACTCATTCGTTCTTTGCACATTGACTCTAAGGACCAGCCTACCCAAGGTCACGTAGCCATTAAGTGGAAGCAGTGAGACGGATGTCAGCTGATTGAGAGACTGGGCCAGGGGCAAGTGAGGCAAGGCCTGCAGATGGGTGGGCTGTGGGGGAGAGGGAAGGAGGAGGTATATGGGGCTGCCTTATTTTCGGATGGATGTGGTGTCTTTACTCTGATAGGAGATCCTGGATGAGGGCCAGGTTTGGAAAATGGCCAGAAAAACTGCAGCCAACAGTCAGGAACCACAGGAGGGAACTGCTGCTAAGACAGAAGGAAACAGCCTGGTGGTTCTCCAAAGGTGCTGCCTGGACCAGCAGCAGCACTCGGAAGCTGTTAGAAATGCAGATTCTTGGCCCCACCCCAGAACTATTAAATCAGAAACTCTGAAGTGGGGCGCAGCAAAGCTGTGTGTTTAGCAAGTTCTCCAGGAGTATCTGATGCACATAGGAGTTTGAGAAGCTCAGGTTAGTCCTCTGAGCCTGTCCCCCAGAAGTGAGGGTTAGGAGAGTGGGGGTGCAGAGGTTCGAAGGCAGGGAAGCAAGAAGGCGCAGGTTTAAAGTTGGGAACGCCTCCATGTCACAGATTCACCATTTACACACCCGGGGGGACAGGACTTGATGTAAAGGAAGAAAAGGAACAATCTTGAGTCCCCACCAGTGCTAGTCTCTCTCCTAGACCGTTCCCTACACTGGTTCACTAATCACTCCAACAACCCTGTGGGGTAGTATATCTTCCCATTCTGCGGATGAGGTAACTGAGGCTCTTCAAGTTCAGTGTAGAGTCATGAAGCTGCTAAGTAGCTGAGCTCAAAGGGAATGTCATCTATTCCTGAGTTCAAAGCAGCTAGCGGATCTTTCTGCTTCATTGCACTGAGCACCCATTTGTCCTCTCTGTATCTCAGTGTGATCTTAGGCAAAGCTGATCTGTGTGTGGATTCAGAAAGCATGGGCGAGTTCCCTTCAACATGCCAAAACATCCAGTTACATGCACACCACTTAGGCCTGATGGCACCATTCCTGCTGAGCTGACTGTGCAGAGTTCCCTTGCACTGGGCTCCACAGATCAGAGGAAAATTTAAAGGCATGTCAGGGACTGACACAGGATGTTAATTCTTGGTATTATTACGTAAGGGTGTTTTAAAACAAAACAGAACATCGCTCAACCTACCATCATATTTCAAATTAGAAAAGGCACTTGAACAACAGAAAAGAAAAAGCACATATCACAGCATAAAGGAGTCCCATAAAATATGCATGGTGCTCTACTCTGTTGGCTTTGTTTTTCTGGTTTTCTGCAGCCACAAAAAGATTTCTCCAAATTATAGAACAGTGATTCCTAAAGAGGATGCCACAGACTGGGGCCAGTGTAAAAGAAGTTTTCCTAATCCTAAAATCCACTTTGGGGGGCAAGTCCAGTACAATTTACAGTGCAGCTTAGCAGCCATCTCATTGATTCTGTCCATCACAGGGAATGTAGAATCATGATCCCCATGGTACAAATAAAGAAACAGAGACCCACTGGCCAGTTTAGGAGTCAAGGCTCCAGCCTAGGCCAGTTGGATTGAACCCAGTGACCTTTTTAGTGCATGGAAGTCCCTGTCTTTAGTTTCCAGAGGACTGGCTTTGTTTCATAGTGCTGAGTGACTACTGCTAAGTAGCTCATAGGAAAGTTGGCTTCCATCACGGCCGTTCTACTCCACGATCGCAGCTAACAAAGTTTCATCAATCAAAATGCCAATTGTGCACCTAAAGAGACTCTTCAATTTACTGAGCTGAATCTGTTCCATCCAGACCAGGAGGTGTGTGTGTGTGTGTTTGGTGGTGGGGGCTGGATAGTATCTGAGGAAGTCCAAGCCTGGCTCCTACTGTGGGCCAGGAGAGGAGGTCGTGGCTTAGATTCCAGCTACAGGAACAGCCACTAATACTTGATTTATAAATGTCATTGGCAGCTTTTCACATTACCATAGAAAACTGGTTTGGGGTTTGAGGAAAGGAGAAGTGGGAATTTCCCTTAAACTCCAAGCCTGGCCTCTCACTGAGGGGAAGTCAGCTGCAGTGGCTTCTGAGCCAGGAGCACTTAGAGTAGCCTGTGTAAATGCCACACAATGAAATATCAGAGGGGACCAGTGCCCAGCATTTGGCCGATGAAAAGAACTAGACTAGGGTTTCTTAGCCTCAGCAATTGACATTTTGAGCCAGGTAATTCTTTGTTGTAGAGGGGTGTCCTATACATTAGAGGATGTTTAGCAGCATCCATTGCTCCTACCTAGATGCCAGTAGTCCCCCCCCCCCCCCGATCCCACCAAGTTGTATCAATCAAAAGTGTCTTCTTCAGACATCGCCAAGTATTTCCTGCGGAGGGGAGGGAGGCAAAATCGCCCCCAGTTGAGAACCACTGCATTAGATTGAAAAGAAAGAAAAAAGTCAATCATTTTGGCAACTGGATGAGTTGGCTCTGTACACTCTTCTAATAAACTGCTAAGCTCTGGAATTCAATAGGTGATGTATGTCCCATGGGCTGTACCTCAGTTGAGTAAATAGTCAGATCCGTGAGAGACCCTAAACTGACATCACTAAAACCGAATGTGTCTGTTTGCTATTTATCCAAGAAGAGCTCTGCCAACAGATAGCAAATATTTCCCCAGATGTCTATCAACTACCGGATGGGTTTAATGGGTGATCTTTGACTCTGAGGACAGTGCTTTCCTCCAGAGAGCCATGGGATGTTACTCTCACAGGTCCACTGGAGTTAAAATTGGGAAGCTGCGTTTTTAATCCATCAACACAGGTTGTTGGCCGCCAATGTACAGATCTGGCACTGAGTGCAAAGATAAAATCAAGTATTGTCAGGGAAGCCTACTCTAAAGAACCATCATGATCTTCACTTAAAACCTAGCACTATTTAGAAAAGCACACACCGTGTCCATTATGTGGACACAGGTTATTCTAATTCTAATGAATTTATTTTTAGGAGTGCTCTAGTCTAGAATTAAATGAAGGGAGGTTTTAAAACCCCATGTCAGGAACTATGATTCAGTAAATCTAGATGCCAACAATTAACATTTTTAATAACCTTCCTTGCTTCTTCTACATGCTTAAGTTTGAGAACCATTACCTAAGACTTCTGTTTCAAAGAGCATTTACTTTTCAAAGTTCCTTGTCTTTGAGAAACTTAGTTTTTGGAGGAAACTAGCATGCTTGGTAAAAGTTGTTGGTGACTAATCATTCGTGCATTCATGCATTCATTCACTCATTCAACAAATGGTCATTGAATTGCCTATTATGTGCCAGGTACTCTTCTAGGTACCAGGAAATTAGCGATTATGAGAATAGTCATCTGCTATATGTCCGACACTACACCTTGTTTTCCTTCTCTCCTCAAAACATCCTTATGAGGTAGGTGGAATCACTTTCATGTCACAGGAAAAAAGCAAGAGCTCAGGGAACTTGAGGGAACCTGCACAGGGTCTCAAGGCAAGCAAATGACAGGCCTGAAAATTAGATCAACATCGGTCTGCTGCTGTACTCTGTGTTCTTCCTACAATGGCCACAACACGAGCATGAAAAGATAAAAGAAAACAGCTGTTCAAAGCAGCCTGAGTTCAGTGCCACACGAGTGGTCTAGTTGCTGAATTTGCAGGCTGTGGTGGAGGAGGGGGCTTCTGGGAGGAAGTGGTGAATTGCATGAGGAAGGATATAGGAATTCAGAAGGGAAGAAGCATTTGGGGGGGTGGAGAGATCACACAACAAGGGGTGGTGTAGATCAAGGCATGGGGTGCGGGTGTGTAAGACTAATTTTGGGAACCATGAATAGGCCCAGCTGGAGCAGAGCCACGGTATGAGAGGGGAGTGGGGGAGAGAGTGCCAGAGTAGGTGGGACTGGGCTATGGAGAGCTCTCTGACATTTCACTTGGGTGTCTGAACTCTACCCCGTAAGGTAATGGGGAATCACTGGAGATGGCATATGAGAGAGATCAGGAGGTATTTGTAGAATAAATCATCGGGAGAGGGAGACCCAGATCAAGAGAATCAGGTGGAAGATGCTTATTTGTGTGGGAGAGTTATTACAGGCAATTCATTACCTAATGAGAATTAATACCTAACATTTGAGGAGCTTTTACTATGTTCCGGGCCCTGTTCTTAGTAATTTACATGGATTAATTAATTTGATCCTTGAAACTTTCCCCTAAGATAACATTAGAGCTGCTTACAAGGCCCCAGCTGTCCTCCATGTCACATGGTGTGATTGCATGTCCCCACCCCCTTCTGAAGATCAGCCTGGCTTTGTGGCTAGCTCAGTCCAATGCGCTGGAGTTGGGAATGATGTGCTGCCTCTGTGGCGAAGCTTTAAAGGCCAGTCAGTGTGTGTTGTCACATATATTTCCCTGCCACGGTGGTCATGGAAGCGACTCTTAGGAAGGAGCCTCTCTGGGCCTGCGTCCCTGAGTGACTATGAGGAGCAATGTCCTTCTGCCATCCTGTGCTGGACTTGTAGCACGGGAGAGAAATAAACTCATATCGTATTGGCCCACAACAGCGTGGGAGCCATTGCTACTTCAGTGCAACCCAACCTGGCCTGTGCTGCCTGAAATAGTAAGCCCCCCCTGATTAAGAATGTGGTCTCTGATTGTGATAGCCCGAGTTAAAATTCCTGTACCACTTACCATGCTTGGTAGATCACAACCTCTCTAAACCTTATTTCCTTCATCGTCAAAATGGGAGTCCCCACAGTGGCCACCTCACAGGAGCTATGTAAAAATAACAACAATGACTTTGCGGGCTACGTCACAGGCAGTGACATTACAAATGAGGAAACTGAGGCACAAACAGGTTTACGGGCTTGCCCGAGATCACACAGCTAATAAGGAGTGGGGCAGGATTCAAACCCAAGGCAGTTTAATTTCGGAGTCCCACACTCATCCTCGAAGGACTTAACTCCCAGCACACAGTCATCACAGTCATTTTTCCCATTAGGCGCGATAAGCATCGTGTCTGGGGCCTGTGACCTTTTGAAGGACTTACAAAGTATTTCTAACCAGGAAAAGAAATAGATCATCTCTGAAATAGTAAAAGCAAAGTGTAAATCAACTTAATAAATACTGAAATGTCTATAAAACTCATCCTTATGCCAACCAGTCCACAGGACAGCACCATTCAACCCACATAAATTAGATTTAACGTGAGATGTGGTTTTACTGTGATATCTGTAATATCTTTGAAGCGATGGGGAAGGTAGGACTTGTAAAAGTGCCTGGTGCCTAAAATGTGCCTTCAAATGACCCCCTGAATAGAGTTCAGTAAGTATTACCTATCATGTAGTTTTCATTATTGTCCTTAGCTATGGCCAACAGACACACATCTGAAGCTCTTCAAAATTCTGCAACAAAGCTCAGATTGGTCCCTCGAGCCACTCCTAGGTGGCTGTCAGCAGCTCACGGCTGACGCGGGTCCTGCTCCAGGCTCAGACTCTGAGTTTCCCCTCTTTGCCCAGGGCGATCTAGCTCTCCTCACCCCATCTACTGAGCCGGACGTGGAAGTCATAGCCCTGCCCTAGGCCCCCCGACTGCCAGGGGCTGGGAATGGAGTTCAGTGCACCTTCAGAACAGCAGCAAAAAATCAGAGGCCTTTGAAAACTGCAGCTGCCTGGTACCCCCTCGCCCCCAGTGTGTGTGTCTCCAGTCCCTGATGCTGTCAGTAGTTTGTGGCACGTATTAAATCCCCCTGCATAAGCCCTTCTTTCTGAAGGTTGACCCTGATGCTTAAACCTTGACCACTGTCTACTGAGGGTTTGCTGCTTGGCCTGGATGATTGTGTTAACTTGATAGACCGTCTCGTATCTGGAGCGCTTTCCCTCCCAGAGCCGAACTAACAGCTTCTGATCCCAGCCCACACTTTTGTTCGGCTTTGGATTCCACCCATTTCATCATCGTAACTTATGTCTGTATAAAGTCTTTATAATTTCCCCACCTGATTTTCAACTCTAGTGCAGTGATCTTACAGCCCTAGGCTCTGGGATCAGACAGACCTGGATTCAAACCCTTCTCCCATCACTTCTTGAAGGGTGACCTCAGTCATTCACTAACCCCCTGGTAACCCCTGATATTGTCATCTATATTTTGGGGTCTAAAACAGAAACAGCTTCATAGAGTTGCTCTGAGAATTAAATGAAATAAGCCAATGAAAGTGAGTAGAACATAGAATTGCTCAGTAGATGTCAGCCATTATTATTATTACTATGTTATTATTACTAGTAATTCTTACAGTTGATATTCAGAGATCGCTGTGAAGCAGGCAAGTCAGAAACCCTTGTCCTTACTTCATGGAGCGGGAAGCAGAGGGTTGGGCGCGGAGAGGTTAGCCCATCGTCATAGAGTTCATAAGGGGCAGATCTGCAGAGCCGCTGGCACTGGATGCAGAAAGCCCCCCATCTTTCAACCCTCCCCCTGCCTGGGTGCACCTTCCCTAACCCCCTTCCATATCCATGGGCCTCCAGAAGGACAGTTTTGATGGCTTTCTCATTTATCCCACAACTTTTGCAGCTGGCCCCACGTTGTGTCTCTGATCATGGAGCTCAGACCTCAGAAAGCTGCAGAGAATCTTGGATCTAGCAGCTTTTGAATTGGTAAATAATTTGCCTTTGTCCTGAAGGGCTCCCCCCGTGGGTGGCACTGCACTGCTCAGGGACCCTGAGGGAGCTCGCAGCTGGTGGGCAGGCACATTCACCCTCGTGCCCTTTACCTTCTCTGCATGGCATATACGCTAAATAAAGGTTGAATAAATAAAATAAGCAGATGGCTGGAGAGCTTGAAGAAGTTTAGAGTGAGGTGAAAGAAAAGAAGCCCTGCTTGCTAAAGCAACTAGTGGGGGTCTAGAAGCCTCAAATCTAGAGGTTTTATTCAGTTAAACTGAGCCTGGGACATGTAGCACAGAGTCTGGCCCACATAAGCTCTGAACACACATTAGCTACTATTACTACTAAGCTAACAGGCTGCAGGACCTCAGACACATCTCTTCACCCTCCCGCCTCACTGGCTAGACAGGCTAACAGTAGTTCTAGTCCCACTCTGCTTGACTGGAGAGAGAAAAAAAAAAGATGTCGAATGCTCTGAAAATGTTAAGAGTATAGTCAAAATTTATGGTCTTATTATTTTTGCTAATTATTATTATTATATAATGACCTTTAGCCCAGGACAATAAGTCGGACATAAAGTATTGCTAAACACCAGTCCATTGCATTTGGGAGAGAGCTCGTGATGGCCCCCTGTCTAGGTCCCTGTGGGTCTCGTCACCTGGTGGAGCCCAAGGTTAATGGGGTCACAGCCTCCATCCCGCTCAGATCAGCTCTCTTCACAGGGCTGCCCATCTGGGCGATGTTTCCCTGCTGCAGGTCCTGGGGCCAGGATCAGGCAGGGTAACTGGCTCAGTGCAGGTTATCACGTGGCTCCTTGAACTGTGAATCAGAAAGGAGTCCATACTCACGGAGCCTGCGCTGAGATCTGAGTTAGTATAGGAAAAATCTCAACTCGACTCCAATTGAATATCCCAGCAGGTGGTGGTCCTTAAACTGCAGTGACAGTCATCAGAATCACCTGAAGGGCTTGTTAGAACAGATTTCTCTCTCTCTCTCTCTCTCTCTCTCTCTCTCTCTCTCTCTCTCTCTCTCTCACACACACACACACACACACACACACACACACACCACACACACACACACCCCCCACCCACCCACACCCACCCCAGGGTCTGATTCAGGAGATCTGGGGTCGGGTCAGAGAATTGCTATTTCTAACTGGTTGCCAGTTGATTTTGAAGTCACCGCTGGGCCAGGAGGCTAGCACTTAGAGAATCACTGGCCTGGGGCTGAAGAGCACAGGCTCAGGAAAGAAGTTAGGGTGCTGGTTTGAAATCTTAGCCACTTGCCAGCCATCCTCAGGGGCAAGTTACACGAGCCTCCCTGGGCGTGCATTTTTGCATCTGTCAGATGGGTTGTTACATAGTTTAAATTTGATAATACTACTTTATAGGGTTATTGTGAGGATTCTATGGAAAAAAATACATGCAGAGTGTTTTTCATGGTGCTGAGCACACAGTCAGGGTTCAAGGTTAGGGACTGTTATCATCATGATCGTACATGTATGTATTGTTATACTTCTTACACTGAAACTTTGGCATCTCAGTTTCCCTCATTGGACTGTGAGCAGCTTCAGAGAAGTGGTTCTGCCTTGTTCATTCCTGTATCCCCAGGGCTGAGCTCAGTACCAGGCACAAAGAAAGAACCCACTGTAGACACTCATTCTCTCACTCGGTTATTTATTCATCCAACTGACAAGTGTGCTGAGCACTTTCTCTGGGCCAGGCCCAGGATAGATGCTGCAGATACGGTGAAGAAGGAGCACAGTCCCTGTTACCCAGGAGCTTACGCTGGGTGGGCGAGAGGGGTATTAAATAACACAACAAGCAAACAGGCAAAACACTTGCTAATTACAAAAAATGTTGAAGGAAATAAAAAGTGCTAAAATAGAGGGAAATTCGGGATTTCCTTTAGGTAGAGCGTTCAGGGAAGGTGTCTCTAAGGAAGCAACATGTGAGCTGAGGTGTGAATAATGAGGTGGAGGTGACATGTTAAGATCTACGAGGAGAGAACAGTCATGCAAAGGCCCTGAGGCAGTAAGCAGCTTGGCCAGTTCAAGGAACTGAAAGAAGACCAGAAAGACTGAAATCTAGTTCCTCGAGTGAGGGGTAAGAGGTTAGGTGGCAGAGGGACAGGTTCATGCAGGGCTTTAGAGGCCAAGGTGTGGAATTAACATTATTTTCAAAGCAGGGGAATGACATTAATCGATTAGCTTAATATATTTGAAAGGTCCTTTTAGCCTCTGGGTGGTGCATAGCCTGGAAGGAGGCAGGAAGACAAGTTAGAAGGTTAATGCAGCAACGTGGGGAAAAGATTTGTGTTGGAGGTAGAAAAAAAGGGGATTCAAAATGTATTTTGTAGTTAGTACTGACAGACTCACTGATGAACTATATGTGGGGGCATAGGAAAGAGGAATAGGGGACTGCTATGGGGACTTAATGACGCATCTCCAGCTGTGATCTCTTTATAAGAAGCGCCACAGCTACTTAGCTTCCCAGCTTCCCAATCTGCTCACAGCTCACCCCTGTCCCTCTTACTCCATTCAATCCCTCCCTTCTTAGGGCCCAGGGCCCTTTAGCAGGCTCCTCCAGGGTCCCTACCCTGATTTCTGAGGCTCTGTGGCCCAGCACTGATGGCTACTATCCCAGAAGCCGAGATGTCCTGCTCCCTGCAAGGCAAGGGGGAAGCCAGCCCTCCGGGGGGTCATTAGCAGAGTGGCCTGTCAGCAGGCAGTGGATGACAAAATAAAGCCATGAGGGCACTCAGGGGATCTGGGATGCTGGCAGGAAACTGAAAACAAATTCAGTTGACTATTAAGAGAGAGCTGTCTTGTTGGTTTGGGCCTCCTGGTGCTGGTGGGAGTGGCAGAACCATGGAAAAAGCAGAAGGCATCTTCCGGGCCTCTTTGGTTTCCTGGGGTTGCTAAGGACAACGTATTCTTTGATGGATGTTGCAAATAAGGGAAACTGACCCCAGAGTCTGCTTCCCTCCCAGCCCCGCATCTCTCCCACCCAATCTCCTTTCCTTTTTCACCAGCCCAAGACCCAGCCATCACAGCCAAGCTAAGGTTTCTATTAATTCTTTCCCTGTAATATGGTAATGAATGTTGCCATCAGCAGAATATTTTCTATTAGGCATAGCTCATGCTTTGCTTCTGTGTTTGCTTTTTGTTTTTGAGTTTTTCTTTTCTTCCCTCAGTTGGCATGGGAACGCTGAGACACCAGTTCAAGGAGGACCCATCAGCCTCATCATGACACTGCCCCATGTCGCCCAGCGCTTTGATATGTCCCCAGCACACACTCAGTCTCCCCTCGCAGAGGGGAAGCTGGAAGCAGCCGGGCTTGTTGTTTTCCCAGCTGACAGGCTCTCCGGCTCACATCATTTCAGAGGGAAAGGGACCCCAGAGACCAGTCTGAACCCCAGAGAAGGGAAGTGCCTGAGTCAAGGTCACACGGCAAGTCAGCAGTGTACAGAGGACTCAACTCCTGGTCTTTGTACACTGCTGGATGCTGGGTGACCCTTGGGATGTTGAACATTTCCAGCCCTCTGTTTGCTATATTGGTAAAGTCAGATCACTCTCTGCTCTCTTTCCCCCAAGGGGCGCTGTGAGAATCAAGTGAGGTCCGTGTGATTGGTTCACATAAATGGTAGACATTTCTTTTAACTCTGAGACTCCAAGTGTGGGTCGTACACTTAAATGTTCATAAATAGTTATTAAACTGATGGAAAATGAAAGGAGATGGTTACATGTTTATGCTTCAGAAGTACACGTGATGGAGGGCTATTTATCTATTCAACGGTTCACCCATCCAGCGGCCGTCCCTCAAACACTTAATGCCTAATGAAAGGCATGTTAACTTGATTCAAACTGGCTGGAAAGAGGCATTGACCTTGGCTCTGGGGAGAGGTGAGATCCAGTGTGGAAGAGTCTGGTAAGAAATTCATCTCCGCCCGGAGGGTCATGAGCAGGAGTGGCTGACAGGGCCCGGTGCGGCTCCCTCGGGAGCGTTGCCTCGCTGCCTGCGCAGCAGGAAGGCCGCCTCTGAGGTCAGCGGGCTGTCATTTCGGTCTTAAAGGGTGGCCAGGAGTTTCTTAGGCCAGCAGAGCTGAGGCAGAGGTGAGTTCTGGCAGGTGCTGGGGGGCAGTTGCAAGTTGCTCAGCAGTGTGATGAAGATACAGCCGGGATTTATTAGGCACCTCGGGCCTGTGCTCAGCATTCCACGAGTATGGATAAGGGCTGTCACCAACCCCGTCTGACAGCTATAGAGCTGAAACTTGAGCTATTACATAATTCTGTCCAAGGTTTCACAGGTGAGAAGTGGCAGATGTTGAATTCATGGATGTTTGACACCATGGCTGGGTTCATAGTCACTACTCTTTATGGTTTCTGTTAAATAGGGATGAATGGGGAAACTGAGGCTGTGAGAGTAACCGGGATCGTGGAGGGGAAGTGAAGTGAAGAGGGGATCCCTGATTGCCCAAGATCACATGGCTAATCAGTGACACAACTAAGGCTCAAGCCTTATAATTATCCTCTTTCTGTCTTTCGTCTGGACCATACTGCAGCTCACTGACTAGGGACAAATGAAGAGACCAAGGTAGAGGGTATCAGAAAAGGGATCAGCCATCCTCTTGAGAAACACCAAATATCCTGTGTGTCTCCTCCACTCTTCTGCCTGTGTTAGGCTTTCCCAGGGATCTGCACTGGTGGGGAATTCAGAATATTTGCAGATAACAGATGTGCCTATTTTCTTGGTCTAGTGAAATGAAGTGAGAGGAGTTTGGACACAGGGCCCAACTCAGCAGAACTGTCAAATCCTAGTTCTAGTCTACAGGACTCCCCCTAATTCCCAAATTCACCCCCCTACCCTTTTGCGTAACTTCTGTTTGCCTCCTATCCACCATCTAAGTATTTTCACTTATCATGGAGCAAATACCTCTGTTACCAGTTGTATTAGTCAGCTTAGGCTTCCATTACAAAACACCATGGCCTGGATGGCAGAAACAACAGAAATTAATTTTCTCATGGTTCTGAAGGGTAGAAGTCTGAGATCAGGATACCAGCATGATTGGGTTCTGGTGAGAGCCCTCATGCTGGCTTGCAGATGGCTGCCATTTTACTGTGTGCTCATATGACCTTCCGTGTGTGTGTGTGTGTGTGTGTGTGTGTGTGTGTGTAAAGAGAGAGAGAGAAAGGGAGAGAGGGAGAGAGAAAGTGTAAGCTCTGTGGTATCTCTTCTTATAAGCGCACTCATCCCTCCGTGAAGGCCCCACCCTTATGACCTACCTCATCTAAACCTAATTTTCTTCCAATGACACCATCTCCAAATACCATCCAATAGAGGGTTCAGAAATCAACATATGGATTTTGGGGGGATTCAACTCAGTCCATAGTACCAGTTCATGGAATTAGGGTTATGCTCAGAAAGATGCGCCTTTGTTGCTCAGGGATGCTGGAGAGGGCACGTTTGAAAGCAGCGGAGACTTTCTAACAGTGTGTCACAGGCCAACTAGGTGAGCTGGGTGAGGGTAAAAGGTATTTCTGTAAAGGCACCAGATCTCCTGCTAGTCATGCTGACTGAGAGGTGCCCAGAGCCAGGTAAAGGAAACTCTCCACTGTTGGCCAGTCCACACTCTTAGAATGGGCTCTGCCATGTTGAGCCAAGATCTGTCAAGCCACATCTCTCATTCATTGGTATTTGTTTAGCCCCCTAAGCCACAGAAAATATATAAAATCCTTTTTCAAAAATGACTGTTTATATGTTTGGGGATGGAGACTGAATCATACTCAGTCCAAGACTTTGCTTCTTAGGGCCTCCCGCCATTCCTCAGTGGAAGTGCTTTCCAGCTTCTGGCCATCTGCTCTGTAAGTGAGGCACCACTATTCCTGTAACCTCCTGCGAAGTTCTCGTCCAGCTACCTGAGGGAGAGTGGGCCTACTCACCAGATTTCTTTATAACATCTGTGAGAATAAGTTTGGTTCTGACAGATAAAGACCTGGAGCAGAATGCATGGTGCTGCCTCAAAGCCACTGCAGACTCCCCACACCCCGTCTTGCCACCGTCCCTACTGTATGTCATGTCTCCTCAGCCTTGCTGTGCAACCTGCCTCTTTTATTTTTGATATTAACTTTACATGTCATATTAAAAATAATGTATTTCAGCTCGCCTCACTGAGGAACAGTTCAGGGACTGGTGTTATTATTCCTGGGCATCTAAGCATGGGCTGCCCAGAACTGGCTTTGCAGGGAAGAGAGGAGGGAGCATGGTGGCAGGGCTGGCCGGGGCCAGTTGGGCAATTGCTTCCCCAGAGTCTGCTGGTTCTTTCTAACATCACTGGCCATTCTTTGTTCTGGGTAAAATAGTTTGAGGGACCGGTTCCAAAAGTTGATAGGGAGCCAGGAAGAGTGGATTGAAGTCTTGCTTGGTGGTCAGAAGCCCTGTGTTAGAATTATGACCTGGTGACTAGCTCACCGTGGACAGCACCCTTTATGCTCCCTGGGCCTTAGTTTCACTGGATGTAAAACAGATGATCAGACTAGGCATTGAGTCCCACTGGTATTAATAGGTAATTCAGTAAAAAGAGGAACTATTACATTGGGAAAATAATACTCTACCCTCCTCTGAGAACAAACATATTAGCATATTAAAGGACTTTCAAAATGGTGAAATAGAATCTCCCTACTCTATTCAATCCAGCATTACTGAGTTTATGACCACACAGCCTTCCCGCATCACCCCAGCCTCCAAGGGAAAGTGTCAGCAGGCTCAGAGCATCAGAGTTCTAATGGGAAGCACAGACCAGATGGATTTCTAAAGCCCTTTAAAAACTAAATCTTCATGTAGGAAATGTAGATTTTCACTGTCATCTGACATCAGGTAACTTTATTCTGGTAGAGGATTATTCTAGTAGCTGCTAAATAAAACAATCTTTAGTCATGTACAAAGAGGACTTTTCGAATCCCAACTAGGAAACATCATTATTCAGCCCCTGAAATACCTCTCCTGGCCTTTAAAGCCTTCCCTAGTCTGAATCCAACCCACTTCCTCAAACGTATCTTCCAGGGCTCCCTGGAACTCCATCCAGATCTTCCAAATCACCAAGTTAACTGTCTGCCTCTTCATGACCTCTTCTTCTGTTCCCCCCTCTCACATACAAGCCTGGACAGCCACAGTTCACAATGCCCCCTGGACCTGTGGGATACTTGTGATCAAGGCAACATTAAACTCGGATCAACACAGTCATCTTACTGAGGCTGGAAAGAGGAAGAGAATGTTTCAGAAACTCTCGCAATTGCACATATTGAAAAGGAGTCGGGTTCTTACTAATCCTTTGTTTTATCCACAAATTCACTTTCCCGGAGCTGTTCCTTCCTCAAACATTTTCTTCAGCATTGCCCTATATTTCACTCCAGCAGCAACCAGCTATATATCTAAAGCGTTTTGTCTTCTCATCGCCAAATAAGTACAGGACCAGATTTAAATGATACTTTATTTCATTATTTTCAGGCAGCTGACTCCAAGTAGAACCGGGGGAACTAAAAGGCATCATCTTGGCAGATGGTAAAAGGAAACAAGCAGCAAAGTGGCTGTATCTGGGGGATTTGTTGTTGCTGTCATTTTCAGATCAAAGGAGCTTTCAATCTAGATATTTTCGAACTAAATTACAAAATCCCACCCAGAGCGTTTTCCCCCCCTCCATGCCCCTCATTTCAACAAGAACGCTGGATTTTCTGATGAACACTCTGGAGGGCATTTCCAAAGAAGCTTGTCATCACAAACAATTAAATTGAACAAACAATAATCACTCCCATTTGTCGGGCACTTACCATGCCAGGCCCTTTGCTATGCTACACTAAACACTTTCCCCGTTATCTCCTTCAACCCTCACAGCAGCTCTGAGGGGAACGTGTTATTATGGCCACTTTACAAAGTAAGAAACCAAGGCTTTGAAAGGTTAAATCACTTGCAGAGTTTACACAGGATTGGAAATGAGGAAAGTGTCTCCGAAGTCCTTGCTGTTAATCATGATGCTACCTTGGAAATATTTATTGAATATCTGTCCTAAGCATTTGGGTTGCAAATACAAATAATCTTGTTGCCCATCCTCAAAGATTTCAGGTTTTTGACAGTAGATATGACCTTTTCCAACATACAAAAGGTATGAAGTCAAAAGGACCAATAAAAGCAGTACAAGAAAGGGAGCTAGTCAAATAAAGGAAGGAGAGATTAGTTATAATTGAAGAAATATAAAAGTTTCATAGAACAGTGCTAATGTCTGAGAAGCACTTTAGAAAGTAGGTCTGGTTTCTTTATCCCCATACAGTCAATCTATCACTGAGTCGTCTTGTTACCGCCTTGAAAATATATTACAAATATACCTCTTGTATCTCTTCTGCTACCACCATGGTCCAAGCCACCATCATCTGTCTTGTAGACTTTTGGAGGAGTCTCTTAGCTGCTTTCCCTGAGTCCCCTTTGTGGAGCACTGGGTTACTGATATAAAAGTACATGTTTATGCCCTTTGCCATGTGACTGTTTAATCTCTCTTGGAAGGCAGGGTTTATGGCTCTGCCCCATGAGTGTTAAATTTGTTACAAGATATGGCCAAGAAGAGGCTTTATATATACTTGCATGACAAGGCTCAGCCCCTTGTGTTTCTGTGATCCTCTGTGAGAATCACAGGTTTTTCTGTAACTGCTGTCCCTTTACCCTCACTCCTAATACAAAGATGCATGGGGCAGACCTAAACTCTCCTGGAGTCCAGTCTAATCCAGACTAGAATAGGTGAATCATAGTTAATCTGCAGATCATGATTATGAAAAGAAAAGCAAAGTTTTTGTATAAGCCATTGAGATTCTGATGTTATTTGTTATGCAGCAATAACTGACTGATACACACTGTTTTCATGTCAATCACTTTCCTCTTCTCCATAGAGGAAATATAGTGATCTTAAAAATTATAAATCGGATTACCCACTCTTAAACTCCATTAGTACTTTTTATTGTATTTAAAATCAATCTCAATTCCTTATTGAGGCCAAAAAATACGTTTCCTAACTCCTTTGTTCAGTAGGCATTAGCCCCACTAGCCTTCTTTGCATTCCTTGAATACATAAGCTCACTCTAATTTTAAAGCTTTTACATTACTATTCTTTTTGTCCGAAAAGTTCTGAAGCCTAGATCTATGCGCTCTCATATGGTAACCATTAGCCACAAGTAACTATTTAAATTAAAATTAATTAAAATAGAATAAAATTAAAGAGTTCCTCAGTCACACTAGCCACATTTCAAATCCCCAATAGGCACACGTCACTAATGGCTACCATCTGAGACAGCACAGATACAGAATGTCTCCCATCTTTGCAGAACGTTCTGTTGGTCATAACAAGGCTCAGGTGAAATATCACCTCTTCTGAGAAGCCTACCCTGACCACCCATTTAAAGCAACTCTCTAGCTTACTCTCTCTTCCATGACTCTATTTGGTTATATTTGTAGCATTTAACAACTATTTGAAACCATTATATTTATTTATTTGTTCATCAGAATATAGATCCTGAGAGTGCAGGGATCTTGTTGCTACATCCCTGGGGTTTAATAGAGTGGGTGGCCAGTAAATGCTAACTGACTGAGTACGTGAATGAAGTGTGAGCAGCTGGTGGTGAGGACAATGCCAGGTGGAAGCAGAAGCAGGAACAAAAGCAAAGCGGTGAGAGGCTGAGAGGCGCCTGTGGCAACACTGGGTAGCCTGCGTCAGCTGGCACAATGTGTGTACAGGGTTAGATAAGTCTCAAAAGGCAGGCAGAATGAGACCTGATTATTGAGAAACTCGTATTCTGGGCTAAGTTGGTGCCTAAAACAAAATGGGGAACCAGTGAAAAAATTTTAAAGACAGAGAAGTTTCATGATCAAGAAATTGATCTACCTGCTGAGTGGCAAGTGGGTTATAGCGTGGAGAGACAAGTCAGAAGGCTAAAGCCATAATCTAGTGGAAAGAAAGAAAAATGGGGCAGATTCAAGAATCACTGTGGTGGTGAAATCAGCACATTACATGTATTGGGCGGAGAGGTTGACAGAATGTGAGCAGTCAAACCAGACACTGATTTATTGAGCCTGAGCGACTCAGCGGAAATAGAGGGAGGGAAGAACAACATACTCAGCAGGAAAGATGCCAAGTTCTATTTTTGATGTGTTGAACCCAAAAGGCAGAGGCCCCGCCTTGGTGAAAGGGTAGACGTTGGGGGCAAAGGAGCAGGTGTGGTCATAGAGGCCCCAGTGGTGATGGTGGGGAAAATAGAGCCTCACAAAGCTAAGGGCTCTTAGGGAGAGGTATGAAGATTCTCACAGGCCTTAAGCTACAAGAAACAAAACACAATACAGCTAGATTTGCTGATGAGAAATCCATTGTAACCCTAAAGGAATTCGTTCATTAGAATAGTCAGAGTAGAAACTATATTTTACGGTACTCAGAATGGTCTTGGAGTAAGGAAGAAAAGGTAGTAAAAGCAGGTTAAATTAAGTAATTTTCCCAAAGCGAATAAGCTACCTGGATTCTAGACTCCACATGGACCCTCATGAGCTTTCCATATCCCAACACTCCTGCGTTCAGTGTCTGGAGCACAGATGACGTGGAGGCCTTGCATTAGAGGTCATGTGCCCTTTCTTGCAGCTGTGACACTGCCACAAACTTCACCAGAAAGGTTAGGGATGGCTGGAGCTTATCCTGCTTGCTCGAGAGAGACTCTGCCCTAATTAACCACCTCAATTAACAAATGGAGTTTTGCACAGTGATGAAGTTATTCGATTTAACATTTCCTTTGCACATAATTTAAATTTCAGAATCGCAGATGTGGAAGGGGATCTAGAAACCATTCAGTTCATTTTCCTCCTCTGTGGGAAAAAAGAGAGAAATATATGTAAACACACACACACACACACACGCACCCCTTCTGCCATCCCTAGAAGCAGCAGCAGCAACTCTTGCCTACTCTGGAGCCAAGACAGGAAGGGCAGCCAGCTCCATCCCCGCTCTGTTAGCAGTGCCCCAGGAGACCTTACTCTCTGCCTCTGCCCTGCTCAGTGGCTTCCACGTCCTGTGGCTGCAGTGCCTTGGCAGCAAATGCACCTTTGTCAGCCCTTGACTTGTACAGACAACATGGTGCAGAGAAGCCAGCGTCCGCCCTAGGATAGCTGAGTGACCAATTCGCAAGGAACTTTCTAGGGCCCCTCATTCTCCCCTGACTAGAATAAGAGTCTCAGTCTAACTTGCCCATGTGCTGGCTTTTCACATTCCTCAGGGGATTTTACTCTCGTCTGTCTTCTTTTCAACTTTCATGTTTGAGCTCAAAAGTCATCCACTAAGAGAGGCCTTCCTTAACCACTTAATTTAAAGTCAGTATTCTCTTCTACCATGGGATTCATCACCATATCATATTTTTTATGACCCTAGTAATAATCTCTATCTTTTTTACTTATAAACATATTTGTTGTCTATTTTCCTATTGAATATATGATCTATGGAGACCAGGACCTCAGTGTTTCCTTGATGCTTAGCAAAATGTGGAACATACAGTAGTTGATTGTAATGGTCAAGCGTTGCTGCGTAACAGACTATTCCAAAATTCAGGGGTATATAACAGTGAGCATTTATTGTCATGTTCACAGGTCTGCAGGTCAGCTGGGACATCTCTGATTCAGACTTTAGTCTGTGGGCTGACTATGGTACCTCCTCCATCTGAGACCAGCAGGCTCTTTGGGACATGTTCTTCTCATGGTCTCCGCTTTAAACATGCGTATAATATTCCCATTGCCGAAGCAAGTCACATGGCCAAACATAACATTATTGGAGCTGGGAGATAGAATCTTTCCAAGGAGTTTGGGGAAGAGATGAGTAATTACCAAATCATAAACTACCACAATACTCCATTGATATCTATGAATAGATGAATGCCCTCCCTGGATCAGTTGACCTTTCTAGCAAAACCATGTTCTAGTTATTATGACTGTATGTCTCATCAGTATCAGTTTTGGAATTTCAGTCCACTGTGAATCCATGACTTAGTGTGAAAGAACCATCCTACCATGTTCTCCTTGGATAGGGATTCACTTAGGGTCTCTGCCTGTAATCCTGGCTCTCTCTGCACCACCGCCCCCACCCCCAACCCTGATTAAAGCATAGGGAAGGCTTCATTCCTGCAAAAAAAAAAAAACACCCCAAAAAGCTAGAAGTGATGGGACCAATTAGAAGAACCTACCATCTGGTGGTGTGGGATTTTCAGATTTACAGCCAAGAGTCCCACTGGGACTATTTAAGAGTTTGTGCACAATAGCTTGAGTGTCTGAACAGAGCAGGAAATGTCTTGGTCACTGGGAGAGAGCATAGGTTTCTGAGGATAACCAGGTATCTTAGTGTGAGTGGCCCCAACATTCTGTGGAAGGGTGGCCTGAAGGGACCACCCCCTGCCACATCATGTGGGTGGACAACACTTCCTAAAACTGTTCCAGAAACACAAGTTTGCTCCTGGCTGGGCAGAGATGATTTAAGAAACCCTCAACAGCTTTGACTCACTTATCAGTCGACCTGGATTTCAAAACTTTTGCCTGCATTGACCTCTGATCTTCCCTTACCACCAGAATCCCTTGTATGCTCCTCGCTCATTGGTGGCTCTTCTCTGCTTTAGCATGTTGACCTTCAGTCTAGCTCCAGCCTCTCTGAATTGTCCCTTCTGAAGAGATTGCATGAGAGAATATATGTATTTTTTTTTTTTGCCTACTGAGCATTTAATCTATAATTTTTGGTAAGAGCATTCTGATTTCTTTTGGGGGAACTGCTCTTCCCCCCATGTCCATGGGGTTCTGGGAGGCTAATGGAAACCAGCAGTCCATTTGGTCCTTGCCACAACTCCCAGCTCTAAGAATGGTCATGTGACTAGGCCGAGAACAACCAAAAGATGACGTTATCCTGGTCATTGTTTCATGTTCGTAAATGAGCATGTGTCCTGATTTTTATTCAGTAACGTCAGGCCGAGAATGTGGAACTGATGGGAAAAGAGAAGTTCCCTTTCCATTAGACACTGAGATGGGCAAGTGAAGGCTGGGCTGTGCTGGCATCTGACATGTGGGATCTGACATATGACACGTATATGCCTGAGAGGTAAGCCCGTTTAGAGAAAATCTGAACCTGAAAATCTAAAGGGTGTATCTCAGTCTTGACATCTTTCAAGCTCCTGAATCTAGCTGCACCTGAAGTAAAAACTATCCAGTTAGTTGGGTTTCTATCACGTGCCACCAAGAGTCCTCACTGTTCACTGCCTAAATGGGATTGTCCCCTCGTCCCTATAAGCAATGATTTCTGAAGCCAAAGACACTGTCTGCCCACATGTTTCTTCAGATCCCATGGACTGAATCACAGGTGAAAGGAGTGCTTTCAGATGTAGCGTGGCTGCATACTGGGCCCAGGGTAAACTCCGCCTCCTTAAGATTTCAGTTTTTCTCATCCACAAAATAGATCCATTCATAGATAATGACCACCCTCATAGGAAAATACTAACGATTAATTAGTCACATTGTTACTTACGGTGCATGTAAGCTAATAGATAAGAAGCCTAGTTAATCACATTACCCTGCATTTGCCTAGCACTTCTAATTTTTCAAAGCTCTTTCATATAAGTCATGGCATTTGTCTGTTCTAATACCCCTAGGAATCTGGTATTACCATCCATAGTATGCATCTGGAAAAGCAACTGGGCACAAAGATTTCTCAAGGTCATACAGCAAGTCAATGCCAAAGCTGGCATCGAATGAATTATTTCAGTGTCTGTATACACTAATCATTTCTACCTAATCTCATTGGAAATTGTCCTACTGGGCTAGAATGCTCTTAAAACCAGAATAATAGATACAAATGATTAAATTTTATTGGGATTATCATCATAGAATTATTTGTAAGAAAAATTTTGGTAGTAAACTAGATATTTAATAAAAGGAGGCAGATTAAATAAACGAGGGTACATATGTACAACGGGCTTACAGGAAGCCATTAAAATGAATTGTAGTATTCAACTTAACATGTGTTATACTAAGTAGAAAAATCATCTTTAAGACAGTAATATAAATCTATTCTTAATTTCTAAGTTGATATGTTCAGAAAAAAGATGAGAAGTTTATCCTTAGTACTGTAATTACACAGATTTTATTTGTTTGGTGTCTGTGCCTCCATGGGTTTCTATAATACACATATCAACACATATCACTTTTGTACACAAAATAAAAACTATTCTCAGGAAGTTCATTTCCATCCCAGCGATTCTACGTAATGAACACGCGGAGACAGGCTTCACCGTAGGGTGTCAGTTTCATTAGCCTCCAGTGGCCTCATTAACCCCAATTCCCCTGCATCCTCTGAGATCTGGACTTCCCATGACCTTGGCCTCCCGAGCTCCGGACAGCAAGCTGTGAGACACCGAAGGGGGTGGAAAGATTTCCAGTGACCTCAGTGCCCTGCACACCTTCACTGCAGCTGGTACAGAGCAGCGCAGGCCATCTGACAGTGCCGAGGGCTGTGTGACAAAAGCAGTGAGCGGTGACACCTGAGGAGGAGAAGGGCTGCTTCCAAGGGAGGGAAACTGCAGGACCCATGAGGGAGCAGGCAGGCACAGCAGTCAATGGAGGAAAGAAAGTCCTCCCAGCCCGCAGATGTCTAATAATGGATCCAGAAACACACTGAGGCCCCCTCTCCCCCTGAGAGCTCAGTTTCCGCAGCTGTGAAAATAGGCTACTAACAGTACCTACATCGTGGCATTGCATTGAGTGGAAAGTTGATTAGAAATTAACTTTCATTTCCTCCTTCTCATAATAACCACATGTTGTTGATATAAATATTACTTTAATTTGAAAGAAATATAGTTTCCAAAAGGAGGAATGACTGGCACAAGCCATGTATATCAGCAATGGCACAGCTAGGCCTTGAACCAGAAAATCCTCTGTTTAGGAAATGGAATCTTTGCCTTACTTAGGACCCTTGCTGACAATAACCCAGAGGAGCTGGAATGAGCTTTTGATTTGACTTATGATTGGTTCGTACCCCATCACTTTCCAGAAACGGGGTTGTAATAGCCTTCCATAGGAACTTACAGCACAGCCTGCTGGAACTCTCAGAACTCGTGAAATCAAACTAGTACCCCGCCAACAGCAAGGCTTATTCTCATCACTGACACTGATGTTACATAACATACGGCTCTGCATTCATTCACTCATTCATTCATTTCTTCATTCAACTAGCACCACCTCCGCACACTATTCTGTGGAGACTGTGATGAGAGGCTAAAGAAACTGAGGCCGTACTGTTGCTTAGTCCAGTCGGACAAATAAGACAAGGGTCCAGGCCACTGTGGCTCAGTTGGTTGGGCATCACCCCGTGCACTGAGAGGTCACCAGTTCGATTCCCGGTGAGGACACATGCCCAGGTTGCAGGCTTCATCCCCTATAGGGGGCATGCAGGAGGCAGCCGATTATTGTTAGCTTCTCACATCGATGTATCTCTCTCCCTCCCTCTCTGTCTAAAAAATCAGCTAAAAAAAAAAAAAGAGAGTACAGGTAAGGAAAACCGAAGACTAAGTGTAATAGCTGTTATGGGGAAGGTACAGGTAAGCAAGACATAATATAGAAGTATCATAAGAGCTAGGACTGCACTTCCCCATCCCTCTGCCCATCTGCCGGACTCCATCCCAAACTCACAACAGGAGTAAAGGAGCAAAGGCCATTGCTCCATTAGCAAAAAGTCTTCAGGGAACACAAAAGTGTCTAAGTTCTCTGAATCGTCGGATCCCTGGTGAGAAAACAGAAATCTCAACACGGCACTTCTCTGCTTACAACCCTTCAGTGGGTTTGTCACAGCTCTTGGTCTAAAGATCAAAATGCATAAGAAGACCCACCAGGCCTGGCCCATGTCACCCTCTCCAGCCCCACAGGCCACCCCATGCATTCTCCCCTCCCCCACACCAGGCCTCTGCCCAGGAAGCTTCTAGAATACTCCTCCTGTTCCCAGCACCACATCACCAAAAGCCTTCAGTTCTCAGATCAAACACCTACTCATTCCTCGGCCCAGAGCTAGTTCCTTTGTAATATGCTTTCATTGAATCATGGCCCCCCCTTTCTTTCTCACATCTTCGTCACAATCTATAATGATACACTCATTTGTACAATTATATGACTAATAGCATCCCTCACTAGCCAGTAAGCTCCAGGAGCACAGGGCTGTTTTCTATTTTTGTTCACAATAAAAAGCATTCCATAAATAAAGTATTTGGTGAATATTGAATGAATGCACCTGAGGCCCATGGTAGGGTTAATAGCCCTGTATTTGTAAAATGTGCCACCTGGTGGGGTTGGGGGCATTGTTCAGAGCTTTCCTTAGGTGACCCTCCCTCCAACCAAAGGCTGGTACCAGAGCCCCTTCTCTTAATTGTTTATCCCTGGAGTTTTCCATGCACTCTCCCCAGAGAAATACAGCCCTGGAAGGATTCTTAGAGAGCATATGAGTTTCATTTTATAAATTAGCATTGGGTGGTACGGGGAGGTGCTTCTCCAATGTTACATATGAGTGATTTTAGGAACATCAGCCAGTATTTGAACCCATGTCTTTAAATCTCAATCCAAAATACTTTTCACAGCATCAAACTTGAGGTGTGTGTGTGTGTGTGTGTGTATGTGTCTATTTTCCAGTCTACATCCTACCTGCCTTTCTTTTTTTAAATTTATCTTTATTGTTGAAAGTACTACAGATGTCTCCCTTTTTCCCCCCATTGACCCTTTCACCCCCCACCACCCCCCATCTGCCTTTCTAAATTCAATTCATATGTCTTTGTTTTATGAAACCTGGTCTGATTCCTCCATCTGGAAGTTTTCCTTCCTTCCTCTGTGTGTGTGTGTGTATGTGTATGTGTGTGTGTGTGTGTGTGTGTGTGTGTGTGAGTGTGAGAGAGAGAGAGAGAGAGAGAGAGAGAGAGAGAGAGAGAGAGAGAGAGAGGAGCTCTGTTATATCAGTTTTTTTGGGGTGTGTGTCTATTTCCTCTATAAGAACCTGAACCCCTTAAGGGGTTTATTTTCCTCAATTCCTTATAAAGGCACATGGGTTTTATCTCTTGCATCAACTTTAACTGTCTGGTTTGTGATTTGTAGTCGCTGCCTGGAATGCCATGTGGAGATTCAGTGGGAAAGGATTCTGTAATCAGTGCGTGCTGTCTGCAGGGGTCTGGAAGGGGCAGGGACGGTGTATATGCTCCCGAGAGGCAATGACAGAGATGCTTTGAATGAACGAGTAAGCGCAGGAGCCTTAATGGCTCCCCAATGTTCTGTGCTTTATCTGGAGCATCTGAGAGGAAAGCAGTGATCTCTCCCATCTCAGAAGCCTTCCAAGCAGGTAGAGGAAGCCATGTTCACACCCACTTTTCTGCACACACAAAAAAGCTTATGATCATCAATATTATAATAAGTACCAAGAGTCAGCCACAGACACATGCTGAAGCCTGCATGTCTCAAGGTGAGGGCACAGGTAAAAAGGGAGGAGGCACAATCGGACTGTGACACCAAGCAGAGAAATGAAGACATCTGAGCACATAGTGTAGATGCAGGAAACCAACTGAGCACTCCACCTTCCCGAAACAAACGTGCTGGGGAGGCTGAGAGGAGGGAAGAAGAAATATTGTGATTTTTCAAAATACCTTCTGCTCACTTTACTGCCAAAACCTGCTCCGCCCCTCAGAGCCTGCTCTGCCCCCCCCCCCCCCCCCCCCCCCCCGCAAGCAGTCTTCCCGATCCACAGCCACATAGCTTCTGTCTTGGAGTCTTAGCTCCTAATCCCGAATCATAAACTTTACTGTGGCTCTTGCATGGGGCCCTTTTGCTCCCATTTCGCACTTCTTCGTGTCCATGTAGTCATATATCTTGAAAGAGTGAAAGCTCATTGAATTTAGGAAACCCCGAGGCTGGCTTCAAATACTAGCTTAGGGTCTTATTCATTGAATAGTACAGAGAAGACACTTGATCTTTCTCAGCAGTGTCATCTATGAAATGGGGGTGATAACCTTTCAATTTTGTTATAAAACTTAAATAAGACAATATATGTGAAGTACCTGGCACATAGTGGGTCTTCAAAATAGGCCTCGTTTATCACACCGCCAGCCCTCCGTGTTCTGCATTACTATATACAGCCTAGTTTTTTGACAGCAGGAGTTTTACACATCTTTTGTGTCCTCAACGATTTGTTACAGAGTGAAAAATAGATACTATTAGAATGAAACAATGAAGTGGTAGATACTGAAGGGTATACATCAGGTGTATAAACACACTGGCCTGCTTACGGGCCTGGGCAAGCAACATCATTTTTGTACCCTGGCCATATGTACAATAGGGAGTGGTGAGGACTTTGGTAAACCTCAGAGTTAATGCCTTACACTTAACAAGGGCAGTGCTTCTTAGCTCTACACAATAGAAGCTGAGCAGGAATGTGGGTCCAGGGTTGTCTGAGGTCCTACGTTTTTTGTTTGGTTTGTTTTTTCAAAGAAGCCAGAAATCTAGATTTTTATGCCACATTTTGAAAAGCACTGTGCAGGTCAAACAAAACGAGTCTGTGGACTGTCAGTTTACAACTCTGAAAATGACAAGGGGTGCTCAGGCAAAAGCTGAGAGGGCATTTGTCTGTTGTCAGTGCCTGAAGTGTTGTTAGAATGCCCTTGGGTTTCCTAAGTGGGTCCACACAGAAGGGGACCCACTCTAATTAGGCACACGACCCCTCACCTGATTGCCACTCAGGCTCTCAGCATCTTTTGCTGTGTGATTCCCTGACTCCTGGAGACAGCTGTGCCTTTGTGTTAGGGGCACAGCCTTGTGACGTGTTCTCAGCAACACCAAGCATAACAGATTTACGTGGTCTTTTTGGACAGCAGTTCATATTCTGATGGTAGAGTTGCCCTATAAACACACAGCAGAGGCAACATTGCAGGCCAGAGCAACTGGGGCTGAAGAAATCAATGCTTTCAGGAGCCAGGCAGGTAACGGAAAGTGAGTAGTGGGCTGGCTGGCAAGGAAGCCATCTAGACAGGAGACTCCCTGCGCCACCCTAGCAGAGGGGCTACAGATACCCAGGGCTGTGTTGCTAGATCTTTTGAAATTTCAAAGAGAGCAAAGATACCCACATTTTGATGTGAAATTCCATGATTCTAAAACACTGTACTAAAACTGGATTAGGGATGGCCATTTGGTGACCCCTTCTCAGTAATCAATAAATGGAAGTGGGGGCCCAGCACGAAGTGCCATGGGAGGTTAGAGCAGGGGAAACAGGTAAAGTGTCTTCTTTACCTTTGCACATGCCATTCCTTCTGCCTGGAACACACTGACCTCGTTCCTTTCCAGCCCCCTCACCTTGTCCTCCTGGAAATTTCTATTTATCATTGAAACTCAGTTCAACCACTATTCTCTGAGAAGCCAGCCCTATTCCCCAAGACAACTCTAACACTCCCCACAAATCACTGCTCTAACACATACAGCACTATATTTTAATTTTCTCCCTACAGGACAGTCAGCCTTACAGGGAGTAAGGTCCCCAGGGCAGGGAACATGTCTTCCTTTTGTCTGCATTTCTAGTGCTTAACACCGTGCCTGGGCTTCGTTAAAGGCTCAGAAATGCTTGCTAAGGGAATAGAAGACTTTTTAGATTAAAGAGTTTCTTTCTCAAAGTTTGATGCTCATACTAACTACTGCAGAATCCCCCTAGGGCCAGTTCTTGAATATTCTGATTCAGAAAGTCTAGAGTCCGCCTCTGAATCTTGCTTTAAATAAGCTGCCTGGGTGAACAGTATGTGCACTAAAGTTTGAGGACCTCTGGGCTGAAATGTAACCCCTGCAAGGAAAGAGGCCCTGTCGTCTTCGTTGGCCAATATATTCCGAGCACCTGGCACAGTGCTTGGCACGAAGTCAGCATTTTGCATGTATTTGCTGAATGAATGGATGGATAAATGGTGAAAAGGTAGGAATTAAGTTGCGTCAATGAAATTGTTCCTCAGACTGCTAATAGAAAGCCCAATTAGTGGCTCATCTGTCCCTTTACTTATACTTTACCATAAAGGCACCAGGATAAGCTGAAGGATCAGTGCCTGCCCCTGCAGAGTACTCAGAAGAGATCCCAGGCATTTGGGTTGCGGATTCAATGGCTTTATCCCTTCATGAAGGCCCACAAGGACAGTGGGAAAGACTGAATCGAAGACACGAGGCTCTCATCTTGGCTAGTGGCATCAGCAGCCCTGCTCTTCCCTCTCTTCCGCACCCCCTGCCCGTAGCCAACACTCTTTCTTTTTAATCCCTGTTGCTAACACATCTCCTGACACTTCTCCCTTCCCTTCTCCACCCTCTGGTGGAGGGATAATGAATAGCAAAATGCATAAGAAAACATCAAATGACAGCAAAAATTATGAAACTACAAAGATTCAATTATTTTCTGAAGGTAAGCCCGGGGCAGTTAATTTTAGGTAACTACTGGTCCAGATTTCAAAAAAGCACCTGATATTAAATCTGAATAAGATGCTTTATTTGTTTTCCCATAAGTGATTAATGAAGGCGTTCTCCCTAAAACCTCTTTCCTCCCTTTGACACTTTTTTAGTCAATTCAAATTGGGACAGATGTACAGTTTTCACAGACCAACTGACAACATGAACATAGCTCCAGACAGTTCCCAGCCTCATGTGGAAGTTAACAGAGAATCTTCCAGGCAGGTGGGGAATTTCAGGGCCCCTATTACCACCCAAATTGCCCAGTAACTTCTCTGATCTTGGAGCTAAAGAAAAGAAACTAAAGACTTAAGCACAAAATAACATTATTGCTTCTCAGACAACCCCCTCAGCAGCAGTGTCCCCTGTGGACTGTAAGCTACCTGAGAGCAAGGATCTTTTATCATCTCTGCTTTTCTAATATCCATTTCAGCTCATAGATTTAAGAAACATTTAAAGGATAACCAAATTCACAGAAACCTGTGCACTGGTATATGGCAGGAATCAAATTCAAGAACCCAGGTCCATTCATTCCAGGCTCACTAAACACAATGGATAATATTACCTGTATCATATTTCAATCTCGCCAATAAATGGCCAACAGCCCTACTAGAGATCAAGTCTTGGGTTGCTAAGATAACAGTACAGAAGCACCACCTTTTGCCTCAGAACATTTCCTCCTATTTTGTCTTTTATTATCTTGTCCTGTCAGTCAACATCTTGACACTAGGACAGCAGTTAACATCTCTTTCCCACAAGCTCTGCTGTAGACAGTTCTCAGCAGTATGAGTGCCAGCCATTTATTCTTGATTTCCTAAACAAGTAGTCCTTCTTGAGTAATGGACCCTTTTGAGAGTATAACAAAAGCTATGGGGCCTCTCCTCAGGAAATGAACTAGCATATTCCTATAAATGCAAAGGATTATACATGATCTCAGGTGGTTTTAGATACATTGATCCCCACACCCAAATCTATTCAAATACCCTACTCTAAACCATATAAAAAGAAATGGGAGGTTATCTGATAACCAAATACCTGCTGGAGATTATTCTAGCTATCCAGGGAGATGGTTTGACAGAATTACAACTCAACAACTAAACGTCAGCTCCTTTTTAAGGGTAGCAAGTAACACCACAGACAAGGTTTTCAGTCTCTATACCACTAACGTGAAGAACTGCTATTTCATTTATTCAATGGGTCACTCCTGTGCAAAATCAAAGCTGCAACTTGAGGAACTATAAGGTTTTCTTTTTAGGTGCTTTATCAGGCCACAGCCTTGCAAGGCCCAGAAAACTCCCTTTTGCCTCTTGTGTAATCTCAGTAAAATTGATCAGTTTACCATGGAATTCATTTATCTATCACCCAGGAACATGGACCTTAGGTCACTAGACCACCATTTACTTCCTGAGTGTCTTGGGCACATTATATAACCTGTTGCAGCTTTAGCCACTTCATCTCTATAAGACAACAGTGCTCTGCGGGGCTCCTATGAGGATTAAATGAGCTAATACAGGAAAAGCAACTAGTGCACTGCATAGGCCATAGTAGATGCTCAATACATGGCAATGAGTGTTATTACAATTGTCTATAAAATACTTTTAGTTCCTGAAATCCAGTAAGTCCACAATAAATGGAATCTGGTATAATTATAATTCTTGGAATTAGTATCTACATTACCTTACAAGTGGTCTTAGGGATAGGGAGAATTCTGAATTCTCATTTTGAGCCTTCAAAGCATGTTCAGTTTAAATCATGGAGAGCCCACCACGAGGAAATGAGGGAAAGAGATGAAGGAAATACGGTCTGTGACTTCTAACATCCACAGCTTGGCAGAAGTCACTGAGTCCACAGTGGCACACAAAACCTGTGGTGCCAATTCAACCCAGTTTCGAATCTTAAATAGCCCTTGCCCATTCAGCTCCCACTTCCATGCCATAATATCCTACATGAGCTTAATCCCTGGAGGGAGTATGTCTCCACTGATTAATTTTTATGCTTTTATCTGTCATAAAACAGCAGTCATGCGACCACAGTTTCCTTTTCAGTCCTAGTTGTCAGAAAGACTCAGGGTAGTGTTTGTTGCCCACATTTATAATGCATTCCGTTCAGATGTCAGAAATTTATCTCCCCCTTCCCCTTCCTGAGCTCACCTCTGTTCTGTATTATGCTCAAAGTCCGCCCTACAATGTGTCTTAAGCAATCGATCACTTCAAAGCACGTTGGAAATCATCAGGGCACTGATTTTTAAGTAATTATTGGTCATTTCCCAAAATGGGAAACCAGAGCTTCAACTTCTCATATATCCTTTTGTTTATCAAGCTACAGGGACATTTTCTCCTTTTAGCTTGTGGACAGGAAAAGGCTTAAGCATTTTAAACCACATTCTCCAAGTCAGACTCTTTAATTCTATGTCTCTCAGAAGTTTCCTAAGTAAGAAATGCTTTCAGCTAAACCAGAAAACCTCTGCAAGGTAGAAGAGATGCAGTCAGTCCGAGTCCCCATCGTGGTGGCATTTAAAGTTAGCTGACAGTGAAAAAGTGAGCCCGTTCTAAGAAGCATTGCAGGAGCATAAAATGCCAACTGATGGAATCACGCAAAAGGCCCTGGACATTTTTCTTGGAGGGCTTTCTTTTATGAAGACAAATGGCAACTCAAGTCATTTTTGCAACACCACCACCTACCCACAGGCCCTCCTCTCATTGGTCGATCGCAGAAAGAAATCTCAGAAATAGAAGCAATTACTTACATCTATAGGTCATCTCAAAGCTGTCGCTGATGTTCACAATATCAATCTGGGGGAGGAGCTTCGGGGGCTCTGTGAGTTGCGACAAAGCAAATCTAAAAGCGGCATGTTCCTGTGACTGCTGGTTTGGAAATAATCCCCCTGCGAGGAAAGAAAATGCAACATTGTATCAAGGCTGGAGACAGGCTTGATTCCTCCCCAGAAGGACCCTTTACTTCTCCCCATGCCACAGTCACTCATTGTAGCCTTTTGTGGCGGGGGTGAGAGTTCAGATAGAGGCAACTAGATGCTGAGGCTGAAACTTCTGTAGATGAGCTTTTATGGAACAAGAGCCTCTAACACACCCATCACTCTGTCCAGACTTTGGATTGCTCACCCCTCAGCTCAGCTCAGCTCAGGTCAGAGAAAACAGGAGAATTGTGACATTTCTCTTCTTCCTCTCTTGTGACAACCACCGAGGCAGCCTATGCTCTTGCGTGCACGTAAGCCCTCACTGTGTCTAACTTTTCCTCTTTCGAGCCCATTTCTCACCACAGAGCCTTCCAGCAGTAGTGCTAATGAGTGTGGCACAGTGCATCCTAACCCTCGGGCCCTGTGGGCTTCCCCAGCACTACCACCATTTGGCCAGACACTTTTGGCCTTGGATCTGCCAAGACCTGTGTGCAATTTAACTGTCCTACCACCTCTAAGGGTTACTATTCTTTTCCTCTGAAAACTTGATTTTATGCAAACAGTGTCTTGCTGCTTCTTTCACACTCATGATCCCAGCTCCCTCGGGATGACTTGTTACATAAGGGTGTGTACTTGCGTGGTAGGACCTTGGGCTTCAAAGACCAGGGACTTAGAGTGTCCAGACGATATGCATGTTCTGTTCTAGGAAAGGGAGCAACAGAGGTGCCTGTTGGGGCTCCAGTTCGAAGAAACAAGAGTGCATGGTTTACCTTTGTATTTACTGCAGGCACATAAATGAATTTAAATACCTTCCTGTGAGTTAACATGAGCTGTTTCCAGAGGCTGCGCTGTAAGGAATGTTTACACAGACATTTATCTCAGATCTCAAGGGAATAACAGTCCCAACATCGAGCACTGCTAACTTCTCATACAATGAGTATGTGTTGGTTTTTCAAAACCAATAAATGGACTGTGAGGCTTTTCTTAGAGATCGTTCAAGGCTAATCGAGTACTACCTGCTGGCAGTGGTATTTTCTGCATTTGTTCTACAATGTAATGTTTCGGCCCTTTATTTGAAAGTGAAACAATGGCTATATCAGTTGAACAGGCAAGTGGGAGCTAAATATGATGAAAACTCCGCAGAGGGACATGAGCAAACATATCGTGTACACCCCCATGCATCTACCCCATGGCAAAATACACAAATACACTTAGACAAAGCAGTACCCGTATCTCAAGACAAGTATTTCCAATCAGCAAGGTATGGGCAATGCACAAGTGTCAACATAAGCAATGCTACACCTAAGAGCAAGTGATTTATGCATGTTCATAGGCTTCCATTTTAAAGAGCAAAAACAAAAAATTCCTTCTGGATTCTGTTGCTCCCCCTTCCCCCCACAGGTGACCACACCCCAAACACTTCCCAGTTCCCTTCCTCCCCCCCTTGCAATGAATGAAAGGGGGTGGGGAGGCAGGCAGCTAGAGGCTGGGCTGCAGGGAAGTGCCTCCCGAGGCAGGAAGTTTTGTTTTGCGTGTAAGACACCAACACACGTACACAGACAGGCTTCAGAATGTCGCTTAACAGGTGTCAGGAAACAAAACAAGTTACTCCATGGCTATTCCAGCCACCCTCGGAGTCAGAGCCAGTCTGCTGGAGAGGCCAGAAGTGACTGATACTGCAGCACATGCGTGCCCAAGAAAATACCACCCGCACCACATCCCCCCACAAACACACTCGCACAAAGAACACAAGCGACCAGCGATGGGAACTTTCCCTAGTGGAGCGAGGTCCCTGTCAGGGGGCAGGAAATAGAACTCAAACCAACCCAGATGCCTCCAAGCAAAGCAGCTTGCTTGGTTCCCGGTCACAAACAGCCCTGAGATGCCGGTCACACCGACTCCCCGGAGCCCTGTGGACACGCGTTGTTATTGGTGTAACTGCTCCTGTTTGTTTTGCTTCCACCATGTCCGTTGGCTGCCCCATAAATGCAGGGAGGGTGGGGGTCCTTTTAGAAGCATGACAGTCAGGCAGGGGAAATGGGGAACGAACAGGCAGGCAGCATGTGCAAACCTCCGAGTTCAGAGGATGGAGCCGGGGGCCGGGGAAAGCTCGGAGGAGAGGAGAGGGACTTGTGTAAATGTGTGTGTGTGTGTGTGTAAGAGGGTGACAGTGTCTGTGCCAGGAAAATCCAAGAGGAGGGGGCAACCGAAGGGGCAGAGGAAAGTTCCAGGATGCCAGGAGTGGGGACCACCAGCCCGGCACGGCAGGCAGACAGCAGAGAGCAAGCAGCTAGAAGAGTCCGGAGCAGGAAGAGAGCCCCCCTGGCTTGGAGGGGGGGGGGCTTTTGGCATTATTTCAATGACTGCAATAAACCCAGCACCCCTCACTTCTTATTATAGAGGGTCTCTTTAAAGGGACCTCCTCCAGCTGAGACATCACCACCACTCTCAGTTAAGTGTCTGTGTGCCTATTTAATACACTGTCACACACATAAATACACCACAGGTATTTATATAAGTAAGTGAAATCAGGCACCATCTACCAAGCAGTGGAGTGAACTCCCTGAACACCCACCATGTCTTTCCGTGCTAAAGCCTGATGATTTTTCTTCCTCCGGAACATCCGTGCCTCCATTTCACATGCTCACGCCTGGAGTGCGAGTGGTGTGTGTGGACCTGCGTTGCATGCGTGCGTGCACACTGCCCCTCTGCTCCAGTCTGCTCGGGAGAAGCCCCCTCCCCAGGCCGTGGCCCAGGTCTTTCTCCCACCACCGCAGCAGCGCTCTCAACAGCCAAGCACAGTCCGTAGTGGGGGTGGGGGGACATAGACCCCCCTCCCCCCCAAAAAAAAAATCCTGGCCAGACCCCAGAGAGTCCCTCCCGGGCTGCCGCTCTCACTCACCGATCTGGATGTTGCTGGGGAAATTGGCACCTACTGCCGCGCCTAGGAACCCGGTGCAGAAGAAGGCGAAGATGTGCTGCATATTCCTTTTTGCATTGGCGAGAAGGAAGCCCAGGTCCAGTCATAGATTTGGCGCTTCCCCTCCCTTCACTCCGCGCTCCGCTCCGCCTGCTCTTTGCCCCCGCAGTTCCTTCCCTCGCTGCCTGCCTCCCTTCCTCCTTCCGCGTGTGCGTTTCCCTGGGAATCCGAGCCCCTAAACTGCAGCGTTAACGCCGAGCGGCGGCCGGATGAACTGAGCCCGGCGGAGGGAAGCCGTCCTCATGCCCGCCGAGCGCTCGCTCCCTGCTCGCCGCGCCGCGCCGCGCCTCCCTCTCCGCGCAGCCCGCCTCTCCCGCCCGCTCCCGCTCCGCTCCCTCTCCCTCGCTCTCCCTCGCGCTCCCCCTCACACTCGCACAGGCTGCAAGCTGTGTGCTCAGACCCGCCACAGCTGCCCTCCTCCCCCTGTCGCTCCCCGCCCCCCGTCCTCACCTGATCCTGCTCTCGGGGTGCCAGGCGGCAGGGTGGGTGAGGGAGGGCCATGCACGGAGCTTGGTCCCGAAAGGGGCAGAGCCACTGTCCCCTTCCCCCGCCCCCGCCTGCCTGCCTGCCTGCCTCAGCTTTCTGCCCCCTCCCCCAGCCCCCAGCCTGGCAGATGCTCCCGGGAATGTGGGTTCAGCTGGAAGTCAGTAGGTGGCAGGGGGTCCCCGCAACAGTCCTCCATCCACCCGCTGCTTGATCTAGGTCACTTTTCCTAGGCGCGCTCAGGCTCGGGCTGTGCTGGATTTATCTCCTGCACTCCACTGGCCCAATTATTCCTACAACTAATTCCTGAGGGGAAGACCCTAGAAATCCCTCCTAGGAGCTTTAAAGGAGAGAAACGCTTTCCCTCCCTGATGGGAGGAATGACTGGAAGACAATGGGGAGGGTCTGGGATGATTGGCAGGGCCCTTGCCTGGATGCTTGGAGGTCCCTGTCTGCTCTTACAGGTGGACCTGGTGGTCCTTCGGTCCTAGGCATTGAAACCGGGCCTTCCCGCTTCCCTGCAGCCCACGGAGACCGGAGCGTCAGCATGTGTGGGTGTGCGCCGCGCTGAAGGATCCGCGCACAGCAATTACATGAGTCATTTTGCAGGGATCCAGGGAGAGCATTCAGGCTTCTTGCAGTTACCTCTGGATGCTGGTCATTCCGGTGTAAACTGGAACTCCACAGACCCTCCTGGACAGGGGCTTCCATGGAGATAACCTGCACAGGGTTCGAGGAAATAGTGTGGGTTGTAGAGTGGCCATCAATACCAGTCACAGCACTTCACAGTTTCTGAAGCAACTTCACAGTGTTGTCCTGCTCTCTCCTCACACCTGTGATGTGGCCACCACCCTTATTTTACAGATGAAAAAGATGAGGGCTCCGGGGATTAAATCATAAAGACTTAAACCTACTAAGATGGAGTCTTGACCCTCAGGACCAACATATGGTCCAAGCTAAGGACTTAAGTGTTCTGAGCATGACCAATGGGCCCACTCACGGCCCCGGTCAGAGTCCCACCGGGTAGATGATGATCCTGGGAAGGAAAGCTCACCTTTCCTCCACTAAAAGGAGGGAGAACAGACCCGATTTTGCTTTGGCACTTGACTAGGCCATGTTATTCCAAACGCCTCACTTCCCTCACCAACACTGCGTAATCTCATACACTTCCAGGACAGCTAGGAGGCCAGGGATTTGCAAGAAATATCTGATCCTGTCTGATGGGCTCCTAAAGTAGGAACAACTTATAGGTCAGATACTTTATCATTTCCCATACACTTTCACATATATGAATTAGCTCAAATGATTTTTAAAGCTAATGTGTATTTATTTACCATGTGCCAGGTTCCACACTAAGCAATGTGCTTGCATCATTTACTTGTGTAGTAACACCCGTGGTAGATCATCTGATCCTCATTTTATTGTTCAAGAAACTGAGGCTTAAAATTTACCCAAGTTTCCACTACTAACAAGGAAGACATTGAGGATTTGAACACAGGAAACATTACGATCAGGCCCAAGCTCTTAGCCCTTAGGTTCTAGTAGCAGACAGCACTGGGCTGAAATATTCTAAAGGTATGTGAACATCAGCTTGGGAAGGTGAGAGCAGATCAGGAAAAAAATCACCTCTCAGGTCCCCGCTGATATTAGAAGTCTTCAATGCAAGGATTCCATCTTAAAATGTAATTTCTCCATTTGCATTTTTTTGTCTCTTTCTATTTTGAATGGTACCTGGGGAATCTTTTCAGATCTCTGAGCTTTATGCCTGGTAATAATAATAATTAGGCTGTCACTGGGAGCTTCACACTTCCCTGCCACCTTTCAGAGGAAGATCTCACAGTCCTTTACAAGAATTAATTAGCAAAACCTCAACACCCACCTGGAATAGGAGACTTGCTTTGCTTACTTTGGGGGAGAAGGGGCTTAGAGGAGTCAAAACCATGCATTTTCCACCATCATTATAAATCACCCAGTCAGATGTATTTCCCGAAAATACAGCTCTAAGTTACTGCCCTGCTCAAATATGGTCAATGACTCCCCTTGGCCTATTAAATATATATAGTCGTTCAATGATTAAATAAATGTGGAGGTTATACATTTCAAGCTTAGGCATCTAGACCTAAGTGCATTTAGGTTCAACTGATCACCTTCAGGATTCTCTTCAAATATTGGGGGAGAACCTATTCTGTATCTGCCAGGGTGTCAGGTGCTGGGGAGTATGGAGAGGAATCGGTGCACAATCCACCTCAAGGCAGGTGAGTGTGGTGGAAGAGAGAAACAGATGAACCCCCGTCATCCAAAGCAGACCTTGCACGTGCTCTAGTAGAGATGTAAACACAAAGTGGCAGAGCAAAGAAGAAACCAAACATCTGGCTGTAGGGAGCCAGCGGGGCTCCAAAGGAGCTGAGCTACAGGCAGAAAGTGAGGGCCCGGGAGAGAGATGCAAACCAAGGGAGGGACCTCTGCAGCAGCTGGAGGCAGGAGAGGAAGCCACATGTGGTGCAGACTACACAGTGGGGAGCCTGAAACCCAGAAGAGGGCAGGGTCAGGATTTAAAAGCCACCGAATTCCTGGTAGCCAGCCAGGAGCCCCGGGGTATTTTTTTAGTACCATAGTCCCATGACCAGGAATGTGGGTGGGGCAGCTTTAAAGGTTGGGACTACATACCATGTACCTGCTGGATGGTCTGTTCTGGGGTCCTCCTTTGTCAGTTCACCATGTGGTTGCTCCTCGTAGCTTCCAACCCTAGTCCCCATGCCCATCTTGGGAGGTATGACTGTCCATAGTCTCCTGTGACTGATGGCAACCAAACTGCCCAGAGACATGGCACGTTTTGATTCACACGGTATTTATACATCCATTATTCATTTCATCCCCCAACAACCCCACAAGGGCAGGAATTGGAACCTACTTTACACATTAAGTAAGACCCAGAGTGGGGGATGGATAGCTTGAGATAATGGTTCTCAACTGGCAAATGAAAGAGTATTGTGGAGGGACTCCGGGCAGTGGACAGGCCAGAGGAAAAGCCCTCCGAGCTGTGCTACAGAGACGGTGTGGCCCCCACACCTAAGATCAGTTACGACCTATGCCAGTCCATATTTTTGGCCTGCTTTAAATTCCATTATCATGTAGCCAAAACAGCCTCAGATTGATTTATTGGCTTTGGTTTTACACCACAAATCAAGAACGGTGTTGGTCAGTGATTTCATATTCAAATGCCTTCTTGGGCCAAGCAGGGAAATGAATGAAGTGAGCCGAGTTGGGGAGCAGCAGGACAAAGGGAACTAGAGGGTGGACACCATGCCCGAGGTGGTTGCAAGGCCTCAATGGCAGCTGACAGGAGCCCCTTGTGTGGCCTATCTTCTGATATACTTTTCCAGAGAAAAGAGAAATATGGACTTTTATGAGTTTTTTTTTTTCTTTTTCTATTTTAATATTAAGCCTACCTTCATTGCAAGGGACAGAAAAAAAAATAGGGGGCAGTGTCTCTGGGCTTGATCCGGCCCACAGGCCACATAGCAGCAGTTCTGGTTCAGTGAAAGGCCAGAGACAGGGTCCAACCACCCACCCCAATATCAACTTGGGCACCAGGTCCATTTTGTTTCTCGGCCTCTGTTTCCTCATCTGGAAAATGACAGGACTAGATTAGGTGATGGCAGCAGGCTGTTCTGGCTCTGACACTCGGTGAGAGTCATTTATGGCACTGAACCCGGCAAGGAAGAGAAGGGACAAGGGATCCAGTCTTTTCTGTTACCTGCTGCAGTGGCTTTAGCAGGTTCCCTCCCCTCCCCACCCCTCCCGGGGCTCACATCTCCATCTGTAAATCGCGGGGGTTGTACCAAGGTCTGTTGCGGCTTGGAACATTTTAGGCTTCCAGTGTGAAACAATTCAAGGGGGAGGGGAGAGCCGTCAAATTTATGATCTGGGAACAGATCTCTGACAGCTAACAAATTGGCAAAAAACGCAATCAGAGAGCTGGTGCCTCTGTGGCTTTAGAAAGGCCCCATTTTAAAGGAATGTAGAAAAAAATAATAATGATAATATTTTTCATGTTTTTAGCCCAATCCCCACAGAAGGCTCCCAAAATACTCCACAGACTGTGTGTGGCAAGAACACCACCCCAAAGAATGTCATTACCCACCCTGGAGGTCTGCCAGGTTCAGCGGCATTTTCTACCCTTTTTTATATTTCTTCTTGCAGCCTCCCCCCCATCCCCTTCTCACACAAATGACAGCATTTTCATAAGCCCTCAGCATTACTAGGTAATTAGGGAGCAGTGTAAGTCCTGGAAAACACCCTGGGGCAGGATCAATGCCTGGAAAAAAAAAGGTCTATTCCAGGGGAAAGTCCTCCGCAGCACCATCATTCCTGGTGGAAACTGCAGGCGCTGACTGTTCTCCAAGCCAGAGGTGCCCGCAGAAAGGTCTCCAGGGCCATGCTCAGGAGGGTGCTGGCCTGGCCCACTCTGAGCGCTGTCCTCACTGGATGCAGGGTTCTGAGTGAGCCATTTAACCCTTTCCTCTCAGTGTCTTGTCTGTAAAATAGAAGGAGCTCCTGCTTCATGGGGCTGGCATGAGGATTAATGTGATGCCGTCTGTGGGGCCCTGGCAGGGTTCCAAGCACGCAGTCAGGACTCTGCCAGCTCTTACTGTATGGAGAAGTAAAATTATTATTTTAAAAAATAATCTCCAGCATATCCTTTATTGTTTTTGCCTTTTAATGCTTTTATTTTATTTTAAAAAAATTTAAGTATAGTTGATATACACCATTATATTAGTTTCAGGTGTACAACATAGTGGTCCAACATTTTTGTACCTTGCAATGTGATCACCTCACTAATTCTGGGAATCATCTGTCACCATACAACTTATCACAGTATTATTGACTGAATTCCCCTTTATCTTTTCCACCCCTCCCCCCACCCCTCCCCTGTGGAAACCATCCCTTTGGTCTCTGTTTCTGAGTCTGTTTTTGTTATGCTTTGTTTGTTTGTGTTTGTTTTTAGATTCCACATATAAGTGAAGCCATACGGTATTTGTCTTTCTCTTGTCTGGCTTATTTCACTTAGCATTATTCTTGCCTAGTGATTGGAGTCCAGATTCGTCCTGGCGTCGGCGGCCTTCCATGTGGTTCCCATCTATTTCTGAAATCTTGTCCTGTAGCTCAGTTTGCCAATCTTCTGTGAAATCTATGTCAGTTCCTCACACCCTATTTCGTCAGGAGTATACAAACTTTCGATTCTACCATCCTCCAGCCTGCTCCTCCCCTCATTTCTCCCATCTCCCTAAATGACGCCTACGCTCACCTACTTGTCAAGCTAAGGACTCTGCATCCAACCCTTCTGCAGATTCTATGGGCTGTACTTTCAAAACACAGCCAGAACCCAACCCCTTCCCACCACCTCTCCACGTCATCCATGCCACCCTCATCTCTCATCTGACCCATGGCAAACTTTACCAACTTTATTTCCACTTCGTTTCTACCCTCAATCCCACCATCATGGCAACATAATGTGTTCCCCGTATAGTAGCCAGGGTGAAACGTTTAAAATCAGAACAGAAGTCAGATTCTGTCACTCCCCAGCTCTAAAATATCCAGGAGCTTCACATCATGCTTAGAATAAAATCCCAAACCTGGCCACCTCTTCAATCCCATTTCCTGTGCCCTCTTCCCTTGTTCACGCTAAGCCAGTCGCATTGGCCTTCTCGCTGTCCTTTGCACACACTAAACACCATCCTGTCTCAGGACCTTTGCACTTGCTCTTCTTTCTGTCTGGTAACCTCCTCCCACAGAAATCTGCATTGCTTCCTCCCGTATTTTCTTCAGGCTCCTGTCCAAAAAGTCTACGAGGTGCTTTATCTGAAATAGCCATGATTTTTGTTTCCCTTACCCTGCTTTATTTTTCTTAACAGTTTTTATTAATACCTAAATCCATTATGTATTTATTTTTCAGCATTTGAGCCATTATTAGAATGTATCTTGTTCACTCCGGTGCCAAGGAGAGTGCCTAACACAAAGTAAGTTCTCAACAAATACTTGTTAAAAAAATGAATGGATGGCCCTTATCCCCCCTGAAATATCCTTCCTTTTCTTTGTCACATTCTGATTTTTTAGGACTCCATTCATTTCCCATCTTCCCCACACCGCCTTCCCACACCTATTTTGTACTCCCTGAGTGTTACTTATCACTTAGTGCTTTTAATTGATATTTAACTTAGCCCCTCCCACTTGATCTTCAGCTCCTTAGAGGGCAAGAATCTTGCCTGTAATATAATAAAAGCCAATTTTTTTGAGTACTTACTATGTGCCAGGCACAGTGCCAGGCTACGTGCCTGCCTCATGTCATCTGATGTTTACAGCAACCCTATGAAGTAGGAGCCTTTATTCTGTTCATAGGTGGGGAAGGGGGTCTTGGGAGGTTAAGTTACTTGCCAAAGCTGATGCAACTATGTGGAGGCAGGGCTCAGATTTCAACCTAGATCTGCTTGGTTCCCAAGGCCAGTTCTCCTTACCATTATCCTGTCCTATCTCGAGGGCCATGCTAATCTTTTTCGTCAGTTTCCATTGGGCAGGCCCTTGATTATGTGCACCACACTTCTGGAAAGGAAAAGGACTTTGCCCCAGGTCTCATGGCTAAGAGGTGACCTAGCCCATGAATCTTCATATTAAAAACCCTGTCCCGTAGTACCTCAGCCACAGGATTATAGGAAGGCCTCTAAGAAGGCACTTGGGAAGCATGTACAAGACTGGGGTTTGCTTTAAAAGAGTGTTTCTTTAAAAAGAAGATGAATCAGTATTTTTCTCCACACATCTGGTAGCCTTTTGGGAGGCCAAACAGTAATTGTGGTACCTGCTATAGTCCCCATTCACCCCCATGACCACAGAGAGGTTTTAAGTCTTTCACATTAAGGCTTTGGTTTCTGCTAAGGCTTTGGTTTCATCTCCCCTCCTCTCTACTTTCTTCTCTCAAAAAATGCTGGGATAATGCCTCGAGCTATTTGCATTCATTTACACTTGAGCTCAAATGAGATTTAGAATCTCTCTTGAGGGCAGGATTGCTTTAGGAAAACTATCTGGTGCTCTAGTAAGAGTAGAGGGGCTCAGAGTCCAAAGCCTGGGGTCCTTGCAGTCTGCCTTGCACTGTGTGGCTTGGGGAAGATGAATTAACTATCCTGGGTTCAAGTTCCGTATCTGCGAATGGGAGATTCTGATTCCCACTCTGCTTACCTGGTTGATCCCAAGAATAACCTTTAATAGAGAAATTTAGAGTGTCTGTCCAAATCACCATTTTTCCTTTTCTCTAAGAAAGGTCTTCCTATTTTTCCCAAGCAGCTGTGTGTTATCTCAGTGACTCGCCTCACCAGCCAAAGTTGGGCAGGCAGGGGGACCCCCATGTTTCGGCTGGGCCAATTGCTTTCGCTCTTCCACAATGTTAGCATTGTGATTTAAAGGTGACAACTCATCTGTGCTGGTGGGCTGCAGCCACCTGGGAGCCGGGGTTTCTTTAGCTTTTTGAGTTAACTGAGGATTCCCCAAATCTAATTTGCAGAGAGAGAGAGAGAGAGGGTGAAGCAGAGGTACCAAGAAGAGCAAGGACTAGAGACTGAGTTGTGTCTCAGTTCCTGCAGCATTTCAGATCTTTATTTCAGGCTTTTTCTAATGTCTAGGAATGACAGTCCCAGCCTTGGGTGTTCTCAGACATTCCTTTATCTTTGTAATAATGTCCTTCTTTTTGCCTAAGCCAGTGCAGGGTTATTTCTATTCCCTGCAAGCAAAATGTCCTTATCAGATTAATAGGCTGGCGCAGGGAGCCGGGCTGGGGGCAGGCTGCCCTGTGCTGTGGGAGTGAGTTCGCAGCCAGCCAGTGGGAGCCTGCTCCCCTTTACTGGGTTTCCAGCCACTGATTTAGCTGAGTCCCCAAGAACCTCCAACATTCCAATCCAATAAATATTTCTCACTCTGACCTTCTTCAGCTTTCTGAAACATTCAGTTTCTTAACCAATCAATCCTTCCTTTTTTTCCTATATACCATTTTTATTTATTCTATTCTTTAATATTTTTTACAGCTTTATTGAGTTATAATTGTTAGGCAACAAACGGCACACATTTAAAGTGTACAATTTGATGCTTTTGATAGCTGTATACGCCTGTGAAACCATCACACAACTCAGACAGTGACTACATCCGTCACCCCTAAAAGTTTCCTGGTGCCCCTCTGTCTTCTCTCTCTTCCCCTCATCCCAGGTTCCCTGACAGCCACAGATCTGCTTTCTGTCACTATAGGCTCACTTTCATTTTTTAGGATTTCACAGAAACAATTATATAGTATGTGCTCTTTTTAGAAACCAGTCCTTCAGTAAATATTTGAGCACTTAGGCCCTGACTTAGGGCTTATGAGAGATCTGAAGGTCTAATGAGGGTCGGGCAGTGAAAGATAGAGGGGTGGTCCAGGCAGAGGAAAGAGAGTGTAAGGAGGCTCCAAGGAAGGAGAAAACATGCCTGTTTAAGGGACAGGAAGAAGGGCAGCAGGGCTGGGGCGGAAGGAGTGTCGTTTGGAGAAGCGGGTCACTGTTGTCCTTATGGCTTAGATTCTCTGTCCTCACTTCTGACTCTCATTCAGCCTTTCCAACGGTGACTTGTCTTCTTTCATTTCTTTGTCAAGACATTTTAGCCATTTGGTTTGAGACAAGAAAGATTAAAACCGGAGAAGGAGTAGAATTACTCAGAGTCACACAGCTGGCTGGAACCAAAGTGTGGCTGTAACTCAGCTCTCCCTTGCGCACACCCCGGGGGCAGCACAGAGCGCCAGCTGCCCGGGCTTCGGAGCGCCTGACCCTGGAGGAGGCCCGGCACCGGCACCGGCCTCGGCATCCTAGTGGAAACCAAGGTGAGTGGATGTGTCACCTGTCAGAGACGCAGGGCTGAAAGAAGTTGTTTCTTTGACACACAGACAGCACCACGCCACTTAGCACTTAGCAGGAAAGCCTGTTTATGCCATCTCTTACATTTTCTTCCAATTTAATGAAGTAATTAATGCTATAAAAAGCTACGAAAATATAAATGTAAGAAAGCATGTTGCATAATTAATAATATATGCATATGCATGGCGTGGTGTTTCTTTCTGGCATGCATATGCATTTGTCATTAATTGAAACATAAGCACTTTGTTTTACTGCCAGGGTATTGGTGTAAGTCACAGCCTATATGTCAGCTCCTGGCCCGGCTCCAGGGTTTATCACGTTGATCACACACAGGACCAGCAGGCACAGGGGGAAAGTGCTGGGAGCAGAGAACTGGGGTACTGACTGGCTTCTGGAATCAGCTCTGTATTAACTCACGTCGTGACATCAGGTATTTTCCTTTGGGCCTTAGTTTCCCCACCTGTCCATTGGGGGTTGGATTGCGTGGATAGTTTACATAAATAAAAGCAGCACATCTCTTTATTCAAACAAAATCTTAAGTGGAGCCCTGGCCGGGTGGCTCAGTTGGTTGGATCTTTGTTCTGTGCACCAAAAGGTTGTGGGTTCAATTCCCAGTCAGGGCACGTACGGGAGGCAACTGATTGATGTTTCTCACATCGATGTCTCTCTTCCCCCCCCCCCCCCCCCCCGTCTAAAAAATCAATAAAGAACATATCCTCAGGTGAGGATTAGGAAAAACATCTTAAGTGGAGATTAATGTATAAAACATAGTAGTAGGATCTCTACTGAAGTTCGGGGCAGGAGCTTTCCTCTAGCTCAGTGCTGTCTTACTCCGTACCTCTCCCGTGTCCCTCAGGATCTACACATTAATTTGAAAAGCTCTGGGCTAGATAATTGGAAAAGTCCCTTGCAGCACTTTATCCCTTTTTCAGGAATATCAGCTACAGAGGGTCATACGAGGCCACGGAATATGCCGGGAAAACAATGTGGGGTTGCGAGCTGAGTTCCCACTTGAGCACTGTGACCTCACACTAGTCTCCTACTCAGCTTGCATGTCTTGCTCTTTCTATTTGTCAAGAAATAAAGTAGTCCTGTCCCCTCTTATTATATAGAGATATCAAATCAGATATTGTGTATCAAAGTACTCTAAATGCCAAGTCTACAATGAAAAGACAAAACCTCTCTTTTTCCTAAGGTGTAAGGATGTAGGCCCTGAACCCAAGTGTTCTGTCACTTACTAACTCTGTGCCCTCGAATCAGCTGCTTAAAACATTCATTATTTTTGTTATTTTTTAAAATTACCACCGACATTGGTGGAAAGCATAAGAAGGCCTTCTAGATTCTGACCTTGAGCCTACTGCTCCCTACATGTGAGCCCTACTCAAGGGGAGAGGCGACCTCAGAGAATTCTATAGATCACAACAGAAGAGAGCAAAGGAAACATCGGTGTGAAAATGATCTGAGAAATTAGCACATCTTTACTAATATCGAGTTTAGCTATGTCTTCCAAGGACAAAGCTAAATTAAGTAGCAGTATTAAAAAAATGATCCTGGGGGTTAAAATGAAAAGGTAACAGCTTTAATATGATATTCAAGTTTCCTGTAATTTAACATTTTGGTTAAATTATGAATAATATATGCTACATTTTAAAATGAGACTTATACAGCATTAGGAAAAAGGAGATGGCAGATAAATTGTTTACCACCCTGAGTCAACCGCCCACCTCAGCCTGTAAAGTTGGGGAGGCTGAGAAACAGAGAGCAGACTGGAAGAGGGATTTTGGAGAGAAGGTTAGTGCTCTGTGAGCCTGCCTGCCAAGGGGTGTGTGGGCAGGAGCCTGCCCCTCACCCGAAGCCTAGCTAGACGAGCTTTAAGGAGATTACTTAGAAAGAACCTCTGTCTTCCTTGGGGTCTGACAGATGGAGGAGTGGGGGTGGGCGATATTGCAGGAGACTGGCTATCATTCACAAGAGCTGAATGGGCAGCTCCTGAAATGGCAGAGGAGGCAGAGGTGGTCAGACAGTGGTCCCAAAGGGAGGCTCTCATGGCAAAAGACCCCTGAACAATTCCAGCGGACCTAATGTGGGCCATGTGTCATTGACACTGGTCACCTTAGGCCTTTCCAAGGTGGCCTCCTGAAGAAGTGAAAAAGTCTCACCCCAAAGAGGCTGCTTGGCAGTGTGACCCAGTTGGTTGGGTGTCTTCCCATGCACCAAGATGTCACTGGCTCCATTCCCAGTCAGGGCACATGCCTGGTTTTTGAGCTCGATCCCCAGTAGGAGGTGAGCAGGAGGCAGCCGATAGATGTTTCTCGCTCATGGATGTTTCTCTCTCTCCCCCTTCCTCTCTCTCTAAAATCAATAAAAACATATTTAAAAAAAAAAAAAAAACAAGAGGTGGGGGTGAACTGCCCAATTCTCAGGGGTTGATCAAGGAGCTGCTAGTAATGAGGCACAATAGAGATGCATTCGCTCTCTTCAAGGGAACTGTAGATTCCAGACACTCATTAATATAAAACTCTGAGCCGCCCCAGGAGTGCAACGTCAGCTCACTGCAGCGTCAGAACTTCCTGCTCCTCGGTCCTGAGGAGTCAGAAATCTTGGTCAGCCATGTGGAAGAAGGGACATGCACTAGGTGGGGAGAAGGATTCGACGCTGCCGTGATCTGTGCCACTGCCCACCTTTTGTAACTTTCTCCCCATAAAGGGTATACAATGGGTATGGGGAGAAGTTTTTCCTTTAAATTTGAAAATACGACTATTACATGAGACTAGACATTTCTCTGGATTAAACTGTGTATATTACCTTGGAAAAGCCATGAGACCACCATGGGCAGGGAGGAGCTAGTCCCCTTGTTCAAAGGAACCCAATGAGATGAAAATACAGTTGCTTCGTGATAACATTTCTCAGATCGTGCTTTTCAAATCAATGGTTACCAAGCATTAAACTGAATGTTATAAGTCAGATCTCCTTCCATCCAAATGGATCAAAAATGTGTTATTTTAATCTTAGGGAAAAAAATCAGTTTCAGTCCTTAAGCCGTGTAAATCATGAGGCTGCAACCGAAATGTCAAGGACTCAGAATTAAGTGGTAAACTCAGGGTTGTTCAAGGACAAGGCTGCCCTTATACAGACTAAGCTCTTAACTTCCAAAATTATGTAATTTTAGAAGAATTGGAAGTTTCCATCATATCCCCTACCTTCTGCTTTAAATATATATATATTCTTAATATTTCATTTGATGCTCACAATTATTCCTTTTGTTTCAGACCTTTGGTCTCTAAGACAATGAACATCCTCACGGGTGAGTCACACTGTCATTCAATGGAACAGTGTTTGTACTGAGACCCGAGGAAGGTAGAGACATTAGTCAGGTCTAACCTGCCTTCCTCCCCTCTCCTGCTATAGTTAATTGGGCCTTACTCTGCTCAATCTCAACATATAAAACAAGATATGTTATTGTCCATTTAAAATAGCCAAGGGAGGTGAGTTTTTCAAGGTCACTAGGAAGGTAGTGGCTGAGAGCAAAACCTGTCCACTGAGTCCCTATCCAAAGCTCTTTCTGTTTTTTCATTTCAAGGTGACATCCCAACCAAAAATGAATTTCCAAAAGTTGACAAAATAGCCTAAGATGCAACAATCTAGTGCATAACCCTATGCAACACAGCATTAGGAATTTCTGTTTTTGTTATTTCTTCCTTTCTGTTACACAATCAAAGGCCCCTGCGGCCTTGGCTGTAATCAGCTACTCCTGATATCTGTGGTTCCATCAGTTGTCTGAACCCAGAAGGACTGCTCACCTGAATTTTCTCCATAGGAATTCTATAGGAAAAGTCAATGACAGGTTGAGAAGATTGGACTGTGCAGATTTAAACTACGATTCGATGCTTGTTTTTAATTCCTAGCATCAAAACTAAGCAGAGCAGAAAACAAACGTGAAATGAGAAAGATAAAAGGTTGTAGATTAAAAAGACGGAACTGGGACAGGAGGAGTTTCGTTTGGTAGCAATTGCCACAATTCAAAACAGCCGGTGGAGATGCCATCTGCACGGTGGCAGCAGCATTTCCCAGATTCCTTTGCAGACCCACCAGATAAACATGCACGTGGGCCTCGCCTGAAGTGACTGATCATGGACTTTCTAATAGTCAAAAGAATCAAAGCTTTGAATGAGACTTGCTTATTCAAGGAGAGGAAATATCAATTTTTATTCCTTGCAGCAGCTTGAGATCCGATTCTCCTTTTTTGTCTCTCCGCTTAAAGAGGGTGAACAAGCCGGCTAATTAAACACAAACTGCCGCAGCACACAACGGGAAGGCCCCGCCCGGCTCCTGATGCCCACCAGCTGCCGAAATGCACAGCCCTGCCCGGCTCAGGCTCTGCTCTGGCTCCATAGATGCTCAAGTAGTTCTGTACCCTTAGAGCCACTTGGCTTTGTCAGTAGGTTCTTTACTGTTCGTTCGTTCGTTCGTTCGTTCGTTTGTTCGTTCATTCATTCACTCATATAGCTGTTGAGCATTTAGCTTGGCCTGACACAATTCTAAGTGCAGGGGAGTATAGAAGATCATAAGAGACAAAGTCACTGCCCTGCTGCCCTCACGGAGCTCACATTTTCATGGGCTTGGACTATTTAGTAATACCCAGGACTCAAGCAGATAACTATATTATTATTTTTTAAATACATCTTTTAAAAATATATATTTATATCTTTATTGATTTCAGAGAGTGGGGAGAGAGAGAGAGAGAAACATCCATAATAAGAGAGTCATTGATCGGCTGCCTCCTGCATGACCCTACTGGGGATCAAGCCCACAACCCGGGCATGTGCCCTGACCGGGAATTGAACCACGATCTCCAGGATCTTAGGTCGATGCTCAACCGCAGGGAAAATATATATCAAAATAAAGTTTCTTAAAAGGGCTTGGATTCATCTGTATGTTTTATAGTTATTTATAAATATTTATAAATAGTTATTCACCAATAAGTAGCTATAAATAACTATACATAGCTATATATTTATAAATGTTTCTAATAAAATGCTTAGTAGCGTGTCTAGCACACAAGCCCCAGGTAAATTGTTGCCGTTCATGTTATTTAGCTGGACAGTGTTAGGCACGGAGTACAGGAAGGAATACGGAGCCTGGAGGCAGCTAAGCCTATGAGGAAAGTGAGATCAGAGACATTAAGCGACTTTGCCAAGCCGGAAGCAGAAAGCCAATCTCCAGACACCTAGTCTGGTTTCTCTCCAGGACGATGCTGCGTACACACTACGAGCGCAGCAGTGGAACTCACTGCATAGGGCTCTATTTTTAAAGATGAATAATGAGATTTTAACACGCTCTTTATAGACAGGCCTGGAGAGCAAATGTGGCTGAATTCCTCCTTTCCCAGCTGTATCAGACCTAGAAAATTCTTTGGGAGTAATGCTCAGGGAGAGAAAGCTCGGGGCTCTGTCACCATCTGTTCTAAGTAAATACCACCGCTGGTCTTTATTTAGCAATCTCTCTTCCTGAGATCCCCACGCTCGGGTTTAGAGGACAAGAATACAGGACGCAGGGCAGCCAGCCAGAGTCAAGTGGGGACTAGCTAACGAGTAAAACCAGGGCCGTCCACAGTCTCTGACGAACAGCAAAGAGTGTGCCAAGCTCACGATGGCTCAGGCTTGGAAAACCCTGGAGGACACAGAATTCCTCAATCCCCGCGGCAGAGTAATGCAATCTGGGTATTTAAATCCAGGCGTTTCTTTCATAACCCTGTGGGCTATGTTTCCAAAGGCAAATATCGTTGAGCGAGCCATTCCGTCGTGCTGGGCCATGGGTGGCAGCAGGTTGAGGGGACCGGGAACGGAGCCAGGACTAGGGAATACAGCACGGGGGAGAAGCTGGGTGTCGCGGGAGCGATGGGGCCACGGCAGGCCATCAGGTCGCCAACGTCACAGGGTGGGACAGTGTGGGAGGGCCAGAGCTGGTGCAAATAAGAATCCACCAGAAATGAGGTTCGGTGGCTCAAGAGTCAGGTGAAGAAACTGGAAACTGAGTCAAGCAGGCAAAAGCTACGCGGTGCCAGCAGCAAGTAAAGGCCAACGCGGAGACGGGTTCTGACCCAGGTTCATCTCTCTGGCATCTCTTTCATCTCAGCCAAAGCCATTTGTAAGCAAGCCCGGCCCAAAGCGCCTGCATGCTACCTTTTGACTCTTACTGGTGCCCGAGCAGGGGTGGGGAACCCACAGGACTGTGGCTGTGGCACACTTATGACATCTAGCCTCAATGACAGATCTGGGAGCTCAAGGAGTGAGCTCTTTGTAAGAAGTGGAAAGGGAACGTTTGTTCTTTCATTCAAATATTGATCCAGCACCTTCTATGTGCCAAACACCGTGCTAAGTCCTGGAGATAAAACTGACAGATAAAAAGCAGCCATGGTCTCCACCCTTATATAGCTTACAGACTTGTTGGGGAGAACAGATATTAATCAAAGACTGAGAGAGAGGAAGAGAGAGAGAGGGAATGAATATGAATTACTGTGCTCCATGCTCCATGATTCTGCCCTTCAGGATCTTAAAAATGTGCAGGTCATAGTATGGAAACTGGATGCAGAACTTAATGGAGTGTTACCAAGTCATAAAATGTCAGTATTTTAAACCCACCAAGGTCTTTAATTATCATTTTAATCAATTGAAGGGTTTGTCAAATTGTGTTCCACAAGAAACTTCATTCTATGAGAGCTTCATTCTAGGATATGAGCCAAAGGAAAAAAAATTTGGTCAAATAAATTTGAGAAACATATGTTTTCTTTTAAGCCATCATGGATCTTCCCAGAGCTATAATGTAGTACTATAGAGAATGCGGCTCCATAGGGGGCAGGAACGGACGGGTTTCCTAAAACTATTTAGCTGTGGAATGGGACATAATCATCTTTCCTGGAACACGGTTTGTACAACAGAGGTCATTCCAAGCTACTCGGTTCACGCAGGTATGTAGGCAGAGACTAGCTCTCCTTTTACCCAAGATCATTACCAATTTTTGACACGGTTAGGACCAGAGCCCGAGAACTCAGGCATTGCCCTTACCCTTTCCCATGTCCTTACCTAAACTGATAAACCACATTTTTATGTTTATTTGGGGAATGAAAACGTGTCATGTTTAAATTCAGGTTTTCTTTTGCTCCTCACTTCTTTCCTTCTCTCTGTACTAGGGTCAGAAATGAAAATAAACTCCATAAAGATTAGCTCTCCCAGGTTTAAAAGAAATAAAAGGAAGAAAGAGGCAGGACTTTAAGATTATTTAAAGACATAAATAATTTGCTATTATTGCCTGAGTTTTCCAGGACATAAAACTCCCTGGGGCTTTTGTCTCCCGTGATTTAGGTCCCGGTTACTGTCCATGGGCCTCGGGGTGGGCGGCGCGTGGATGCCGGGCAGCACTGTCAGAATCCTCGGTGATTTACGTGGAAACCCAGTGTTCCTCCAGCTTCTCTACTACGGTGGGGTTTTTTGTGTGTTTTTTTTTGCTTCAGACGCTGTGATTATGAAATGTCACCGTGGAAACAGTTCAATATTCTTTTAAAAATATAAAAGCAACTGGAATGAAAGAACTACCCAGAATCTCAAGCTCTCTTAAAGTCCAAGGTTTCTATAGAAGCAAGCAGATTGATTTTGTGTCAGACGCTGAGCACACTTGTCTCCTAAAAAATAAGTCTCTCTTCCATTGCCTGAGAATGTATCCTAAGTCTTACCCTCGAGGAGGCAGGAGGTCCCTCTTAGAGGGAGAAATACGAGCAAACACATTAGGGGAGAGTGTTTGACAGCCAGTGGACAGAAACAGAGCAGTGCAGCATGTCTAGAAATTCGCTCAGCATATCATGCGCTGGGCAGCATGCTACATGAATGAGAATATTTTATCAGACAGACAATCAGAACGATCAACTTGATGGGGTCACACACAGAGAGTTAATTTGTGGAATTAAACTATGTTTATGTGGTGAACTACAAAGGTTGAGGGAAACTAGAGGTTTAAATGGTTGTTACTCTTCGATTCCCCCTCTGCATGGCCAGGAGTCGCTGTGAGCTGGACAAAGTCGCGTGGTGCTTCCAGAGTGGGTCCAGCCCCGAGGGCTTTCATGGTGGGAACATCATGGGACAGTGGGACCTCAGCACAGGAAGAGCAGGTGAGAAAATGTGTACTCTTGTTAACTAAAGTAAAAGGTTTTAAGAGTAGTTTTGACAGTTTCAGACGTTCTTTTGACACATTGATTAGATGCTCAGCCCCATGTAGGATCAGACTCTACTGAATTAGCTATCACTCGTGTGTGTGTGATGTCTTGAGTGTTTATTTGTACAGTGTCACACAGCCGATGACATGAGAACCAAATTTCAAAGAGGGCCTGCCTTTTAGAGCCAGTCTTGATCTTCTGTAACACACTGACATCAAGGAGGCTCTCAGCAAGGATGCTAGAGATTTCCTTCTTTGCACGTAATTCCCATTTTCCTTTCATCCTTGGCAAGACACCCCTGTATTCTTGGGTGTAACAATTTGCTTGGCTAAAAGTCTATATTTCCCAGCCTCCCTCGGAGAGATGAGTTATACATATGTGCAAGTCATTTGTTGGAATTTGAAAGGAAGCTGGCTTCTCCGGGAGCTATGTCCTTTTGCCCTTTTTTCACCCTCCTTTCAGCTGCCTGGAACATTCACTTAATGACTGGAGCTTCAGCAGCCATTAGGGCCATGAGGCAAACTAGAGGAGAGCAGCCAATCAATGAGGATGGTAGAACAGGGAGAAGAGACCCCAAGTCCCTGATGACTGGCTGCCCATCTCTCTATGACTTTTACATTAGAGAAAAATTAGCTTCTGTCTTGTTTAAGATACTGTTATTTTGAGTTTCTGTCGCTGGCAGTTAAGAACAATTCCTAAATGATATACTAGTTTTTATAAACCTTCTACTATAAATCATTGACCAATAAGAGAAGAAGAATTTAGTTTTAGAAATGGAAGAGACTCTAGTCTGGTCCAACTGCCTTATTCTCTAGACTAGAATAATGAAAGCCAGTTATCCATTCACTGAAAAATATATCATGTGGGTAGGATATATTAAGTTCAGTGAGTCCTTTCCTACAAAGAGTTCACCATATAGCTGAGGAGTTCAGTGAAAGAACTTTAAAAATTCAGCCAGGTAAGAGCTATAATGGAGGAATATACTAGGGCAATTTAGGAATATAGAAGTAAATTATCTAATTCAACTTTCAAATGGCTAGGTGACCTCAGGTAATGCTTTTAAAAGAAATGAGACCAGGGACCAAGGCTCCAAAGAGGAGCAAAAAGTTAGATAGAAGGAAACCGACCGGACAGTGCCACATAACAAGCTCATGACAAGGTCAGGGCTTCCACCCCAGGTGTTAAATCCTACGGTTTTATTCTTGTACTATATAAATTACTGGAAATGTTTTTTCTATAGCAATATTTTGACTTTGTTCATTTTACTGAATGTGAGAGGATTTCTCATCCTGACAGTGAACAGCTACACTAGTGAGCAACTGAGGCTTCAGGACAACTTGAGGGAATTATTAATGAGATAACTTTTTAGAAATATCACAATAGCTAAATTTCTATTTTAAAATGTATCCATGTTCATTCTAAAAGGGCAATAATTCAAAAAAACATGAGGAAGAAAGAAATACCTGAAATCCTATCATCACAGTACGCCTGGTTTAAAATAACAAAATCTCGCAATTTATTACTTTAATGTATGCCCATGGGAGGAAGGGAGGAAGGAAAGAAGGAAGGAAGGAAGGAAGGGAGGGAAGGAGGGAGGGAGGGAGGGAGGGAGGGAGGGAGGGAGGGAGGGAGGGAGGGAGGGAGGGAGGGAGGGAAGAAAGGAAGGGAGGAAGGGAGGGAGGGAGGATATATTCTCACATCTTCCTTTACCTGCTTTATTAAACATGCCTCATGGGGTACCCTCCAGCACCTGGAGAAAGGTCAAGCAGATAGATCAGACTCCCCCCCCCCCCCCCCCCCGCCAACATAACAGTCCTACTCCAAAAAAGCGATTTTGCTGTTATCTATTCTGTTGTTTATAAGTGAGATCGAGGGCCATATCTAAAAATTGGGCTGGCTAGATGAAAAGCCAGGAACCAGTAGACGAGTAGGTGGCTCAAGGAGTCGTATCCCCAGAAAATGACGCCCTCCAAACACTGAAGAGCTGCTCACAGAGGCTGCATGGGGCTGGGTAGAGGTCCGCTGGTGGCAGTGCTCAGCCTCCCCTCCACTGTCTGGAGAAACTCAGCTGTGGCCCAGCCCAGCTTCTGTCACTCAGCCACGCTCTTTAGGAAGAAGCTGTATCTGGCAGGGTGGTTTTAGCTACGAGTACCAGAAACTCTACTTCATATTAGCTTAATAATGAGGACATTTATTACTTCATATGACCTGAAATCCAGAGGTAGGCGGGGTCCAGGATTGGTTGAGTCCAAGTGACCCAGTGCCCGAGTTCTTTATCTGCTCTGCCATCCTTACTGCTGTCCTCAGGCTGTGTTTTCATGATCGTGAGCTGGCTTCTGATAGCAACCAAGTTACCCCCAGCCAAGGCCAGAAAGAGAAACCTGTTCCATGCAAGGATAAAATAAGTCCCTTCCTTTTGTCTGGCTGGGTCAGCATAGGTCATGTGCTCATCCCTGTTCCAGTAACACTCCGAAGTAGTGCCAAACTCCGGTTAAACCAGGAACTTGCAAACTGTGTCTGTAAAAACCAGGCAGTAAAGAATTTAGGCTTTGTGGAATATATGGTCTCTGTCACAACAATTGAACTCTGCAAAAGCAGCCACAGACAGTATGTAAATGAGCATGGACATATTCCAATAAATCTTTATTTATGTACATGAAATGTCCAGAACAGGCAACTCTATGCACACGGACAGTGGATTAGTGGCCGCCTAGGGTTTGAGGGGATGGGGGATGCATAGGGTTTCTTTTGCGGGTAAAGAAAATGTTCTAAAATGTATTGTGGTTATGATTGCGAATCCTATAAATATACTAAAAGCCATTGGATTACACCAAAAATGGGTGAATTGTACAGTACATGAATTATGTATAATAGGGTTATTAAGAAAAATTTAGGGACACTGAAATTTGAATTTTATATAATTTTCACAAGTCTAAAAACACTATTCTTTTTCTAATCCCCCCCAATCATTTAAAAATGTGGAAACCATTCTTAGTTTGCAGGCAGCAGTGGTCAGCCATGTTTGGCCCACGGATTTTAATTTGTGGACCCGTGGTTTAGACTAATCAGGGTGACCATCCACAGGTAAGGAAGGAGGGTTTCTCTCCTGAGTCAAAGGGGGGGAAAGTTTACACTTGAAAAAGTTAGGAGTCCCTAAGGGAGGAAGAAAAAGGGAATGGATGGTAGGAAGGCAAACAGCTGTGTCCCTTAAAGGCAGTTCAGGAAACTCCTCTCATTGGCCAGGCATGATCTTTGGGAATGAAACCCTTAGCCCGCAGCACTTTATCAAAATATTCCTTTCAGTCTCTCCTGCAGTCCCTAGGAGGACTTCTCATAAATAAAAATCTTCTCCATCTATATTTTTAATGATATGTGAGCATTTTCACAGATGCTCCCAGGGGCCCAGGGGTCAAGGCTACCTTTCCTGGCAGAGGGAGACATGTAGAGAAATAATCCATTTTGAGCCACCCCCTGTGTGCCTTGCTTCTGAAAAAAAGCTTCGGGGCTTAGTGGCCGCCTTCTGGCTTCCTCTGCAGCAATTAGTGTAAGAAAGGTAAGAAACAAAGGCTTCTACCTGACTCCTTTTGCTTCTATTCCGGCTTTAGGATTTGCCTTCCAGAGTTTGAGAGGATGTTTGTTGCATTACAAAGATCACATGCAGAGAGTCAAGAGACCTGACCTCAAATTGCTTCATGACCTTGGGGTAGTCCCCTTACTTACCAGATAGACAGTAACAAGCACACCAAAAACAGAAAAGATAATTGCTTTTCTGAGTCTGGAGGAGGCGAAGATGATCCCCTCTGGTCTGGAGGAGAGAAAAGAGTCCTTAGAGCAAGAGCATGTGGAATAAGGCTTCAGGGAGTGGTGGTAATCCAGAGGTTGGAGAAGGGGCCTGACGTGGCAGGAGGATGACAATAATTTAGGGTTCAGAGAGTGTGCTGGAATGCCTGAAGGGGAGGGGAGTGGACTTACAGCTGGGAGGTGGAGTTACAGATGGATCAGAGGGAGGGGGTGGGTGATCAGCCCCGGAGGCTCCGACCCAGGCAGGGAGGAGCTAGGAGGAGTGAGGATGGTCACCTGGCATTTTGCCTGCCGCCCAGCTGTGGCCCCAAATCTCTGCTTTTTTGTGTGAAAATAGGGAAGAAATTCCCTGCCCCAAATCCACCATACGTGTCTCCTGGTTGCAGTTTCACTCATGTTCCTTTCGCCACTAAGGACGGCGCTGCCTGCCTCAGCGTGTTAAGGTAACTTATTTCACTTTAACATGAACAAAACTGAGTTGATTGACTTTATAAGGCTCCTGGTGCACACTTCTTATGCTTTCTCATCACTTTCTCCTGAAAAGCCCGCCCTTAGCTATCTCACCCAAGCAGGGAGGTGAATGGAAGGCTGCTCAGAGTTTCCAAAGGGAGTGACCCATTTCCCTCCAGAAAAGAACATTTTCCATTAGGCAGTGAAGAGCAGAGGACTGGGGGTAGAGAGCTCCCTCAGGGGTAATCAGAGGAGCGGTTCTGCAGAATAACAGGGAGCTGCGTACTGAGGGGAGTGTGCTAACAACCTCAGGAAATTGTTTTTGCCTTAGAGATTTTTGCATTGAAGCTTCCATTCTCAGTAAGGGAGCAAGCCCTTTAGTCATCTAATTGGAGAGCTGTGGGTGGAGTGGGATGAAGGCCTGGGGAAAGCAGGCGTTACCAATTGCTCATGAACCCCAGGTGAGCCTGGAGGGGTGTCAGGAGGCTGCCCTGCGCCTCCAGTAGACTGGGAAGGACTCACCTTGCTCCAGAAAATTTCCACTCTACCCCAGTGAAACTGACCTGTGAATTTACCTTGAGCGTTTAACTAGTTTGGTTTCTGCATGCTCCACTCCAGCATCCTCTTCAGGATGGCATTCATTGCCTTTTGAGTAATAGCACATGTAGGTGAGTCAGTGTGTACTACAGCAAGCCCTGTTGAGATAGCTGCTTAATGTTTCTGAACCTCAGTTTTCTCATCTGTAAAATGGTATAATTATAATCTACCTTCTAGGGTTGTGTGGATGAAGTGAGAGGTATGGGCATGTGCCAAGCTTAATCTACGTGCCTTTACATGCATTGCTTCTCAAACCCTCACCACTTCCCTATAAAGGACTACCAGCGTTTTATAAGTAAGGAAACTAAGGTACCCAGAGACACGGCAGAGCTGAGATTTGAACCCAGACTTTAAAGCCTGAGTCTTGTGCTGTCCACCTTGGTACACCATAAGGGCTCTATAATCAGGGTTTTGGTGCTGTTAGTGTGTACAACTGTATAAAACCCCTTTTCTTAGTGCTGAAAGGCTCCCAGACTGAAGAACACTGGGAGCATACGGAAGAGAAAGGGAGAAATGAGAGGCAAGTGGGAAGTGAAGGAAGGGCCTGTTGCTTCTCTGGAACTGGGCTGCGTCCAGTCCGATGGGGTAGCGGGTGCTCCCAGGTTAGTGCTCACAGCGCTCCTGCCTGCTTGTCAGCCAAGAGTCATGCCCCTGCCCGGCCGGCCTGGCTCAGTGGTTGAGCGTCAACCTATGAACCAGGAGATCGCGGTTCGATTCCCTGTGTGGGCACATGCCCAGGCTGCAGGCTTGATCCCCAGTAGGGGGCATGCAGGAGGCAGCTCATCAATGACTCATCATTGATGTTTCTCTCTCTCTCCCCCCCCTTCCTCTCTGAAATCAATTAAAAAAAAAAAAATCATATTCCGACCATGGAGTTGGGTCCCAGAACCAGAAGGCATGGCCTGGGCTGCGCTGGGCTGGGCTGGGCTGGGCCGGGCAGCCAGCTGACTTGTATGCTGGGCCCTACTCTGATGAGCTTTGGCTTGGGAAACTTAGGGACTAAGTCAGGGATGCTGTGAGTCTCCATTGCTGTCTGTGAAAGGGTTAATCCTCTCTGCGTGCCCTCATAACAAGGTTTTGTTTTTGTTTGTTCATTCCAGTTTTGCTAAGCTATAATTGACAGACTGCCCTGAATAAGTTTAAACCGTACATCGCAATGATCTGGCTTACACATATTGTGAAATGGTTACCACGAGTTTAGTTAATATCCATCCTATTTAAATACAAGAAGAAATGGTGTTTTTCCTTGCCATGAGAGCTCTTGGGATTTAAGCTCTCAGCTTTCAGGGTCCCCACGCAGCAATGTCAACTGCAGCCTGTTGCGCGTTACATCCCTAGAACTCACCCCCGACCGAGGGTCTGGCCCTTCCGAGCACCTTCCTCCCTTGCCCTCCCGCCCTCCCCACAGCCCCCTGGATGGTGGACGGCCCGCGCCGCCTGCCCCAGGTGCTGCTGGTCAGCCGCACTCAGCGAGCTGGGCTGTGACTCAGCGCCCCTGCCCCGCGTGGGCAGCCCGACGCGGGCCGGAGGCCGGGAGCTGGGCAGCCCGCACCTGGCAGAGGTCCCTGGGCAGGTGCGCCACCGCCTCGCCTCTGCGGATCAGCAAAGCCGCTGCGGGGACAGCTACTTGGGGGCCGAAGGTAGGAACTGGGCCTGCCGAGGTCTGAGTGCTGGTTGTTGCCAGCCCCTCCCCCTCCCAGCCTCAATCAGATTCCCAGAGGCCAAGACGCACAGGTTTCCCTGCGATCCCCACGAGGCGAGGCCAGAGCAGGGGCTCCTGAGAAGCAGCCTATAATGCTGGGGGGCTGGTGTCCACTCTGGGCGCTCTCTTCCCCCTGCAGGAACCGGGGGCTGGGGGAGACTCCCCGGGGGTGCTGTGCCAGCCTGGGGAACGGCCCAGGTGCAGCTGCTCCTCTTACCCTTGTAATGTGGTCTGACCAGGTCTCTGTGGTGCAGGGGGAGCTTCAGCTTTATGGCCTTGTTCTAGGGCTTTCTCAGTAGTGTCTTTCCATGAATAGTGGTTGGTTGGTCTTGTGAGGGTGGACGAAGTCAGGACCTAGCTATGTCGCCGTCTTGGTGATGTCCAGTAAGGTTTTGAATGCCTAGTGTCAGTTTGGAGGTAGGGAAGCATTATGTTAGGAAAACACAGAGTCCATCTGACTAGAAGGAAAGGACTCAACTCTTTTAGCCGTTTCTTCATTCACTAAACAAATATTGGCCCAGGGTGGACTTATGCCAGGCTTAGTGTTAAGAACAGTGGTGATATGACCAAAATGAAGTCCCTGCCCCCAGGAGGTTTATTCCACAGGTAGATATGCGCACAGACTGTGATCCACACCCTCTGCTCTCACGTTATAAAGCGCTGTGAGGAGAGAACATTGCCCTGACAGCTGGACAGGAGCTATACACCTAGTCCTCATGGCTGCATTTGTTTATTGTTTGTGCTCTACAGGGAAGGAGTTAGAATTCTTAATTAGAACCCCTCCCCAAGTTTTTGGAGCAAGAGGCAAAAAAAAAAAAAAAAGAAATCAATGTGACACTGTGAATTTAGTTTAGTCTGGTTTTAACGCCTTTTACAAAAGCACTGGAGAGGAGCCTGCCCTCTCTCATTTCCTCCAGATCCACATTTATTTGTGAGAAATGTTATAGATTTATTAGTCATTCAAGATGGGTCGACTATGGAGGATCCCAAAGATGAGCGTTTCTCATGTTAAGCTGAAGGACCTGGGGTCCTCAAGGACATGCCCAGGGTCAGGTGAGAGAGGTGCATTATATTCCTTTCACAGGATGCTGCTTCTGGTGTTTTAAACAGAATTTTTAACAAGCAAAGAGTTTGAAGGGTCTATGTTTTATTAAGTAAAATAGCTGGTTTAATCAAGCTCTCAGTACTTCAGTGAGGTGGTAGTTGAGTACTAATGATGTCTACAAACTACGTAATAACCTTGGGTAAAAGCAGGTCTAGAGAAACAAAGCCGTCACTCTGCAGGGTCGTATGGGTCAACCTGAGGACACCAGAGTGTCAGGGCTTAATACGTTCTCCTCAACCAGCGACACAGTAACATAGTAGGAGCTAAATGAGTGCTTTGGGAAGCCATTAGAGGGCTTGCTGTGGGGAATGGAATGATCTGATTTACTTGTAAAGGATTGTTTAGCTTCTCTGGTGGGAATAGACTATAGCAGGATTCAAGTGAGAGGCTGGTAAACTGCAGTCTTTCTGAAGTCAGAGTAAGAGTGATGTCTGCTATGGGTGGGTGATGGGGCAAGTGCAGATGGAGACCATGCCAGTGTCTCCACCTTGGGACAAAGTTCAGGCTCGACAGTCACACTACCACTTTCTAGATGTTCAACAATGTGCCAGTCACTTACCTTGGGTGTCAACTTCCTCATCTGTCAAGTGGATAAAAGCATCTCTTAGGGACTTTCAAGTGTCGCAAGAGACAACATGTTGTCTGGCACATAAATGTTTCATGGCTCTAAGTCATTGTGTATCTCACCTCTCAGCTTACAGAGACGCAAACTGAGGCCGAGAGAGAGCAGGCTTCACTCGCCCTCCCTGCTGCTGCTGGCAGGACCTGCGCCAGATGCCTGTCACCTCATTCCTGGGCAGTCCTGCGTCAGGATGGGAAGGGCGGTGAGGACCGTGAGGGCGAGGAGGGTCGGGAAGGCTCGGGGAGGCCTTAGAGCTTGACCTGGGCTTTCTCCCGGCCCCCTCTTGGAAGGTGGGGGGGGTCGGCAGGAATGCGTACACCACAAAGCAGCAGCTCTGTGCCGTTCGCTTCAGGCACCGCCTGAAGATGACACCAGCGTGGACCTGACTGCTCAGGAGCCTCTCCCTTGGGCCTTCCCGCCCCTCTGCTTTCTATGGAGCCTTTCTGTTTACAACGGGCTACCATCTCTGTCCCAGCTTAGAAAGAGAGGCTTGGTGGCTCCTTCCATGACACGTGGCTGCCCCCTCCCGGGCTGTGTGCGAGGGGGCGGGTGGGGTTCGCCGTCACTGAGCCCCCTCACCTGTAACACTTAGGCCCAAATACACTTCCTCGAGTCACAGCATACTAGTCCCCCCGCTCCCTGCGCAGAGAAGGCCTAAGAATTCTTGGGGATCGTTTTCGCTCTTATGACCATAATCTTGAGGAAACCTGCTCACTCTGATGCTGCCTTAACTGCTTCTCTCGTGAGGCCTTCCCCCATCGCTCCCACCCCTGCAGATGGGAAACAGAAGCATCCCTCCTCTGCACCAGCACGACACTCTCCTCACACCACCTGTCTAGCAGGTACTGCGTGAAATCATGTCACGGGTGGTTGTCCTTCCGAGTGCCCCCTGAGGGCAGGGCCCAGCCTTTAAATCCTAGTCCCAGCTGCTCTGAGCCAGAGGGTGAGCCCGAGGGAGCTGAGTCTGCAGACACTGGGGTCAGACCAGCCAGGCCGTGCTCTTTCCCAGCTGGGTGATTCTTGGGTAAATTACTGTCAAAGTCTAATTTTCAAAAAGCCAAAAACATAACCTTTGTACAAGTATACACGGAGCACACATCAGAGATTTATTATCATATTAAAGGAGGAATCAGCAGGATGATAGAGCTCAGTCAAAGAATGATTTGAGAACTGCTATAGAGCCCCTGAAAAATAAAAACAGAAGTAAGATAGCAAGTTATACACAAAGCTATGGGGCAATAAAACCCCATAGTAACTTTGGACGTTACTTTGTCTGCTACACACGTCATTTGTTCTTTACCAGCCAAAGGCCATTTGTAACTTACTCAACTTCTACAAACTAACATCCAATATGAAGGAGTCTGGGTGTAATTAAGAGTAAGGCAAACAAAGGTACCTTCCCTTTAAGAATCAGATAAAACTCGGGTGGGTCTGTTAGACAGTGATCCAGTATTGAAAGAACACTAGGTCTTCCATTTTCCTCATTTCCAAATTTTGGGTAGTTTTAAATCATTATTAACCTTTTTAAGCCTCACTTCTGTATTTTGTAAAATGGGGTAACAACGTCTATGTCGCGGAGCTAGTTTTGTGATGAAATGAGACAAGGTCCATAAGGCACCCAGCGAACTGTCTTAGGTTTTAAGTGTTGGCACAGGGCTAGCCAGATGTTAAGGTTCCAGCTTTGGAAGGAAAATGACAATTGAGTGCCTACTGCGTGTCAGACACTGTGCTTTATGCTTTACATATGCTTATGGATATTCCATTTACCTTCAGAGCAGGTCCGCCCAGTGGGCAGTATTTAGTTCCAGCTTATATGCAAGGAAACAAGGATTACCCGGAGTTAAGTGACTTGCCTGAAGATCTCAGAACTAGGGAGCACAGAGTAGGTCCTTGATTCCAAAGCTCTTTCTATAGTGCTGTTGTCTCTTTAAAAGAAAAAAAAGAAATATCACAAGACCCAAATTCTCAACATCATTTGCATTGAACTTGAACTAATTCAGAAGGATTTATTCATTTTCCTGTTATCCATTCAGATTTTGTTCCTTCCTCCCCACTCCCCCACCGCGTCCCATCCCTAAGCCAAAAAGCCTTTTGCCTTTTTTGCCCCCCTTGCCATTCACTCAGTCCTTCAAAGCGGGAAGGATGTGCCTCTGAGTGAAACACTGCGCTGGCAAAATGACACTCCACTTTCCAGGGGCCTTAACAAAGCCTTTTGATTTGAATGTCAGTGCTTGGGAGCATGATTAAATGTAAGATTCGCTTTTACATTCCCCAGCTGCAAAATAAGTTGTACAGTTCAGTTAGTTTGCCATGTGGCTGAGGGTGCAGCCCCTAAAAGCTGCTGTGGTGACGTGACTGATGAGACTGGTGCTGGGACTGGGGTTGGAGCCCAGTGAATTTCCGAGGACTGAAACTGGAAGGGTGGCAGGTTGGGAGGATGGCACAGTTCATTTTTCTTTAGAGCCCCCTTGAAATGCTGTGTTTCCAGTATTTCTGTGATTCCTGAGCTCTCCATACTGATACGCAAATAATGTCTTTCCTTCTTGGAGAAAGAATTAGCCACAGGCAGGCGTTTTGCTCTTCTCTTTCTCGCTCTCTCTCTGTCTCAGATCATTTACTGTCCTGTGACATTAATTGGGATCTGGAAAGAATAATGCAGGAAAGGAAAAATATCAAGGCCCTGTAATTTATCCCTAATGGCCTGAGGCCCACATTCTCCCATCCTCTCATTCTGGATTATCTCTTGCTGTTACCAAAGAAGTCTCCGCGGCAGTGCTCTCAGACGGCGCGGCCCTCCTGGCTCAGTAGGGTCGAGCAAAGACCTCGATGAGTGGAGCCAGGGAGTAGGACACGTGAACATCTAAGGGAGAAAGGTTTCCCATTTGTTTTCTTCAGGGTAGTTTTTAGAAAGCATCAGAGCCGTTTTATTGTTTGTTTGGGTTTTTGCCCCCTTCCCTGAGCTCTTAAGTCCCTGGTAGCAGAGACCATGTTTATTAATTTACTGCCCACCCCCAGCCTAGAGCTTGGTAGTAGGAGGCATTTGTTCATTAAATACTTCTTAATGAAATGAGCGACTGCATCTGACCATGAATTCCCACTCCTGCCATGTCCTTGGGATGGCTGCTTTATTTTTGCTAGACACCAATTCCCTCCTTTGTAAAGGGAGGGGCACCAGCCTTCCCTGTCTACCTCTAGGCTTCTGGCAGGAAAGAGTTAGTAATGGACATGCAGGAGCTTTTTAAATGGCAAAAACTAAAGGGCTTCATAGAAATTAAAGGGCTTTTGTGTTGGGATGGACGGCACGTTTGGGTGTGTGGGTACAGAGAGTGGTTGCCCAGCCAGGCAAGATCCTCTCTCGTGCAAGAACTGATGGGAGGTGTGTGCAGCCTGAGTTTATCACTATCCTCATTAAAAAGGCCCCAGAGAGTCCCACGAGCAGGATGTCCCTTTGAGGTCTTCTGCAGGAGCATGGTGAGAATTCATTAAGGTTGGTAGAATGATGTGATAACCTCGAGTAATAGGTGTGACAGGAGTGTAAACTTGTATTATTAAAATAGGAATTGAATTGTTTTCTGGATGACTTAAGCAGGCAACAGGGTGAAGGCAATTTCGGAGGGTGCTTTGCAGTGCCGGGTGAGGAATGAATGCTGAATTTGCCTGTTGTTCATGTGCTTTTTGCGGAAGGGTACAGTGCAGGCTGTGCAAGGGGCAGGGAGAAAACAGTACTGACAGTGAGGAAAATAGGGCTCCCACCCCGCCAGCTACTAATGAAAGACCTTTGGGCAAAGCATGGACCTTCCTAAGGTCCCTATTCTACCTCCTTGGGTAAGAAGAGCACTTTCAAATCTAGTCCACAAACCCAGATTTACAAGACCAGCAATTAGAATGACACAGGGGAAATGAAGGGGAGTCTTTGGTCTATTAAGATAAATGGACTTTGAATTTAAAGTTAAACAAGTTTGCCTTAGGACTACACTTCTGAAAGCTTTTAATAAGCTCCTGTCGATCTTATGGCAAAGAGGAGATGAAAGAGAGATGTGTTGTATTTCTTTAAATTATTTTATTATAATTTTTTTTTTCTGTTAACATTTCATCAAGTGGCATTCTTTGACAACTTTGGGAAATATTGGACCCAAAAATGATGTCTTAGGTGATTCTTCATCTCCAAGTCACTCAGGGCAACCTCCCAAGTCACTCCTATAATTTCAATGAGACAAAATCCTCACACTTATTAGATCAAATGTTAAAAACAAACAAGTGAGCAAAGAAATAGGCAAATCCAGCATGCTCATCCAGAATTATGCCCCTTTGTCAGCTCTTTTTGGATGTGTCCAAGGCTCTTAAAATCAGCCTGCCCAGAGCCAAACTCAAAATCCCCCTCGTCTGTGTGATGTCACGCCAGTTGCAGACCCCTTCTGGTGTTGACTCTCCCAGTGAGTGACACTGCTGGGGCCACATCTGTGACAGCTCCTTCTCTCTGCCCTCTTCTCACCTCCAAATCCTCTCTCAGACCTGTTTACTTCCTATAACCTCCCAAACGGATCACTGTCCCCGTCTCATAGAAGATGAGTGCTGCCTGGCAAGTCTGGCCTTTAGGATGTAGCAGACGTGACCTCCCTTAATCCTGGAGGTGGGTATTTATCCCCAGTGAACAGAGAAGGAGGTTGCGGCAGAGAGAGCGTAAGTAACTTGCTAGAACTCGCCCAGCAGCCTATCGCAGCTAAGCCGAGACAGACGTAGCTGTGAAGCAGCCTTTTGAGTTCATCCCCGCAGCCTCCCTGAGAGCAACTCAGGTCTAAATTTCCCCATTGTTCAAATGTGATTTTAAAATCAATTCTGCCCTGCCTACATTATGGTATTGATATAAGTGTAAAATTCAGGGGAGAGATGCATAGCACTTCAGAAATGTAAGAATTGCTCTACAAATGCACGCTCTTATCACTCGACTGGGCTGCAGAATTCAAACAGGCCAGGAGAGTGCATCTCAATTGGCATAATCTCTGTGATAATAGCTCCAGACAATCTCGGGAAAGAAGGTGCCGTCTGAGAGTTCTGTCCGTCTACTCAAGTAAGAACTCTTAAAAAATTCATGAAAGGCAGGCAACGTTAAGCTATTTGAACTGCATTTCTGATTTCTCAGATGGGTTGGTCCAGAGCCCAAGTCCAATTTTCGAGCTATAAAGCTGTTAAATAGCACCCAGATCATCTCCCTTTCTTTCTCTTGCCCATAACTCCGGAACTACGCTGCTTTTCAGAGGTTTTGCTTCGCTCTGTGTAATCTCTAAATTGCTAAAGCTGGGACTCAAGTTCTCCTTTGACAGGTCAGAGGCCCCTGGCAGCTGCAGAGGAGCAGGCGTGGCCTGCGGCCTTTGCCTTGGGGAGATGGAAAGCTCCAGGTGGGGCTGGCAGATGCAGAAATGCTTTCTGCACGTTCCTTGGGCAAAGCATTCTGTGTGTGCTTCCCAGGGCCTGTGAGCCCGGTGGCTGGGATATAAAGTGAAGTCTCAGTATGAAAAGGAAATAACACGAGTCAGAGCCTTTACTAGCATCGTCTCCTCCGTGTAAGATGCCGCACCTTCATTCCCAAATGCTCGGGTTCAGACCAGATGTTATTTGATGATTCTAATTTTCCTCTCCAATATTTAAAATGTTGTCTTTTTAACTTATATAAGCAATACCGCCCTCCACGAGAGAGAAGCAGTGTGTGGATTTTTGGAAAAGACCACGACAGCCTGCTCACCAGCACCCCAATCCCTCTTTCCCACCCTGACCATGTGCATGTGTCCAGCGTTCTTGGTGACTCTTTATTACCAGGAGAGGATGGTGTGCAGCCAGAACTCCTAGAGGGGAGGCAGAGCCCTGAACACTGAGCGGGCTGTGTGGAGAGTGTGTGCCCGCTCTGCAGGGGCACCAAGGCCCTGTCCCACTGTCACTGCTGTGTGGCCTTGCAGACCTTCAGCACTGTCAGATGCTTCAGTCTAAGACTAGCCCCCAGTCCAGGTTTCTGGGGTCAAAACTCCTCACTTTAAGGTGATGGCAATGAATTCTAAATTTTTAGAACTGCTGCACAGACCGAATAAGATACCTGCAAGCCAGATGCAGCCCCTAGGATGACCACCTCTAGTTTATTAACAGATGTCTATAAACAGGGCCTAATTTATGCATTGTTCTATGATCTCATTGTTTTTCCTGACTCCATACTGTTCATCGGTAGTGATCGTCCTGTCAGCTCCTATAGATCATGTCATGCTTTTAATAGTTATATAGTGTTCTCTGACATGGATGTATTAGGGTTCACCTTCTACTTGCCCTATTGATAGGTATATAGATGTTTATTTTTGCAATATCTTAGGGATTTCAACAAATCTCATATATGAACTAAGTGTGTGTGAGGACTCCCTTTTTTATAGTTTAAAAAAATGTTTTTATTGATTTCAGAGAGAGGAAGGGAGAGGGAGAGAGAGAGATAGAAGCATCCATGACGAGAGAGTCATTGATCGGCTGCCTCCTGCACTCCCCATTCTGGGGATCGAGCCTGCAGCCCGGGCATGTGCCCTGACCAGGAATCGAACCGTGATCTCCTGGATCCTAGGTCGATGCTCAACCACTGAGCCACACCCAGCCAGGCAAAACACTCATTTTTATGCTCCCTCACCTATTCTATGTCTCATATATGTCATCTCTTTTTGGTACATATCCTACTAATTTTTCTTTAACATGTTGGTACAGATAGATCTTCTGGCAAAAACTGATTACATGCTATCCATGAACGGAATGTATTATAAGTTAATGAGTTCTCTGCCGATGGACACGCAAGTCGCTTCTGATTTTTCACGATGACACTCTATCTGTAACGTGGCCCTGCCACCTTCTCTGTGCCCTACCGCGGTGCGTCAAGAGAATGGAGCGCCACGGGTGGGATTGCCCCCTCAAAAGGTTGCACATGGTAGATGACAGAATTTGCCAAATTGCTCTGCAACAGGTTTACACTCTCATTAATAGTATATGAAAGCACCATTTCTCTACACCCTTAAGATGATACCCTGGGTATAATTCATCTTTTTAATATTTGCCAATCTGTTATGTGAAAAATGCACTCTGGCTGGTATTTTTCTTTGTATTTCCCTGGTCTGTAATGAACTTGAGCATCTTCATATACACCACTGGTCATTTATTTTTTTTCTGCCTGTGTAAGTGGGATCCATCTTGAGTGGGTTGGTCAATGAAAAGGTAGAGACAAGGAATTGTCAGGCAGTGTCTGAGCGGCAAATCGAGACCCGGCAGCCCCGGGCTCAGACTCCAACACCTTCCTGTGATGTTCATACTGTGGCCAAGAGCTGTGTGCATACCTGGGAAAATGCTGTGTCTATTCTAAACACTCCAGGGGAGAGTATCAAGTCCATTGGCACTCTTATTTTTCTACCACTCCATCGCTTTGTAGCCTTTGGCATGTCCCTTCTAATTTTTAATTTTGTTTCCTCCTTTATACAATAAAAAGCCCGGGGAAGGTGACAGGTCTGGTAACTTTTTGTTCTTAATTATTTTAGGTTCTAAAATACATTGGTCAAATGTGCACTAATCTTCTCTAAGAACCAGCCTTCAGCAAAACTATCATGTCAGCCCTGGTTCTTCACAGTCACTGACAAAGCCTCAGAGAGGGTCAACTGTTACTCTAGGCAGAGCAGCCGCATCGGGGGAGGGAATGTGGATTATGTGTGAAGCAGAACTCGGGCAAGGGGTAGAGTAACAGGGAACCAAACTGGAAGGGACAGTAAGGACCAAACCGTAGAGGCCTTTTGGACCATGTTACAGATTTTGTTCTATTTCTAAGGAGCAAAGGGGAGTCACTGGGTACGTGGGCAGTGGGGGTGTTAGACAAGGGGATGATGCTATCTCATCTGCCCTACAAAAATATCACTCTGCCTGCAGCACCGAAATGAATTGGAGGGTGACCCAAGAGGATGCAGTGAGACCAGTTAGGAGGCTCTTGTTGACAAGAGAGGGTAGTTGTGTGGACCAGGGAGGTGGTGTTGAAAATGGAGAGGAGTAGAAAGACTTAAGAGAGATCTTACTGAGTTTATGACACTAACTGGGGAGGCAGGCACATGGAAAGAGATCATATACTGTCTAGTACTCTTTTTCATTCAGTTGTTATTCAAAGATATTTGTAATTTTATGCTGTATGTCAAGCAGGGTGCTAAGTGTTGAGAATAAAGCACGTTCCGGTTATATATTACTGTGTAACAAACTAGCACCAAGCTTAAAATGGCTTCAGTGACATTTTGTTTTCTCTCATGATTTTATGGGTCAGAAATTTGGGCAGGGCTTAGCTGGGTGATTCTTCTGATGTTCAGTGGGCAGCTAGTTATTCTGGAGAATTCGAGACGGTTTCACTCCCATGCGTGGAACCTTGACGGGGCAGCTGGAAGGCTGTGCTCATGAGGCCGTTTGCTTTCTCTCTGTGGAGTCTCAGGGCCTCCCACAGCCTCTCTTGTAAGAGATTACAAGGCCGGGGGGTGATGGAGCCAGGGCTTGAACCCGAGCTGGGTGAACCCAGAAATCACTACTGTACACCTGCAGCTTAGCACACTAGTTAAGATTAAGTCTGGCCCTGGCCGCTGTGGCTAAGTTGGTTGCAGTGTCACCCATAAACCACAAGTTCGCGGGTTTGATTCCCGTCAGGGCACATGCCTAGGTCGCTGGTTCGATCCTGGTCGGGGTGTGTATGGGAGGCAACCAGTCCATGTTTCTCTCTCACATCAGTGTTTTTTTCTCTCTCTCTCTCCTTCGTCTCTCTCTCTCTAAAATCAACAAACATATCCTCGAGTGAGGATTTAAAAAGAAGATTAAGTCTCACACTATTTTCTGGGCTTGCATACAACCCCAGGTTTCTTCACCAGGGCAGTACGTCACTGGGGTTAGGAAGCCTGAGTTCTGGACCTACCTCCGTTGCTCCCCAGGCATGTGACCCTAGGCAAGCCTCTTTTCTTCTCAGGCCTCCTTGTCTCCATCTGTAAAATAAAGGCGCCTTCTCTCCCTGTCCCTTTCTCAGGTTTACTTAGAGAACTGTTTGTAGCAAAGATCACAGGGAGTAAGGGGACCCTGTTTCTAGTCCCTACTCACCTCACTTGCTGTGCACCATTGAACAATCTTTCCCCATTTCTGAAGCACAGATTTCATAAAATAGCCTTTATAGGTCCTTTCAACTCAGATTTCAAGGAGGAGATTGACAAAAACACGATGAGCAAATGGAGTCTGATAAGCTGGAAGAGACAACTGGTGTGAGCAAGGTTCCCTGGGGCAGAATGTGCTGAGTGTGCCTTTCAGAAAGGCACGTCCACCCGGGGACAAGCATCCTGTGACTGGCCAGAACTAGGGAGAGTATCCCTCGGCCTGGATCAGACCAAAACCCAGTGTTCACACCAAATGAGACTGTACTGATGACCTTAGCCTGGTATCACGGAACAATCAGCCAGCCTATTACCCGCTGAGTATCTCCATATATGACTTGACGTAACAAATAGTGAGGTTTTAAAATCATTGGCTAAACCATTGGAGTAACTCATACTTAATATTAACCAGGGTGGTCCAAGCCTAAAGGCTAGGTAATGAATGATGAAATACATTTGAATCAATTATTATAAATAAGGGAACTTTTTTGTTTATTTACCTCAGTATCCCAAGCACAGAGCCTAGCACATAGTAAGCACTCAAATACTTGTCATTGAATAAAGTGAATGATTAATGTTTAATGGGAACATAATTGAGTCCTACCCATTATCCATGTAATGAGACTCTTTAAATCCATGCTAAATAGCAGCAAATGTCATTTACAAAAAGCCCACTTCAAATAATTGTATCTGCTCAGTTGGTTATATTTAATTGATCCTTAATTGAAGGATATATCATGTAAGAAAGAATTTGTATTCTAGACAACCAAGGCCATGACCAGCAAGGGTTTATTGCTCATGAGAGGCAACTGACAGTGACACTGTGTGATATTGCTTGAACTTCACCTTCTGAGTCCTCAGTTGTTACATCTGTAGAATTAGAATAAATTTAAAGTTCACTCCAGCCCTAAAGGTCTGTAATATTAAAATAATTTTTATTTTGCCTACATACAACATGATATGACAAAGATTGAGATTCCTTCTGCTCAAGATAAAGTCTGACATAATAACAATGAAGAAAATATTAGCCTTGGGTTTTTGAAGCTCAAGTTTCAGTTTGGTTGTCCTGTTTGTCTAGAAGATTTTAGGCAAGTCACCTTACCTCTCTGGGCTTTATTATTCTCATTTTACAAATCGCCCACCCATCTTTGGAGGAGATAAAATTAAATAACAGGACTGCCAATGTTTTCTGTGTGGAACAGCTTCCTGACAGTCTCTGTATGGCCCTTTGCAGATAATTTTGTTGAGTCTCAGAAGATTTCCCATGAAGAAACTAAAACTTAGAAATTGATTTATCCAATGTTAGCTAGCAAATTCACAAAGGCTTGGGGCAGATATATTAGCTTTTTATTCATTCAATAATTTGTTCATTAAGCATCTTAATTATTAATAGCTAACATTTGAGGACTTAGGCAGTATGCTAGAATCTTTACATGAATTAACGTGTAATTCTCAGCATAACTTAATGAGATGGGTCCTATTGTTCACAGATGAGGAAATAGATTTGGAGAGGCTAAGCGGCTTCTAAAATGTACACAGCTAGTAAGAGATGGAGCCCGGAATTAAACCCAGAGGGGTTATAGCCTTAACCAATCGCCTACACTGATCCCTGCCACCATGTAGGTGGCACAGATGCATATTAAAACATCATGTGGCACATTCCACACTGTTATATTATGTCAGCCTCAGGTGCAATACAACAGGACTGCTCTGGTGAAGGGGTCCAGGGTGCTGCGGAATTATAGGGGAGAACCCAGGGGAAGGAGGAGATGCCTGGTCACACAGCCTTCTGAGAGGTCCTGTCTAGGAGGTGGCTTAGAAATGGGGGAAGGAGTGGAAATGGAGAAAAGGGTGTTCCAGGCAGGAGGAACAGCATGTGTGAAGATCTGGGGAGGGGGAGCACAGCTCACCTGAAGAACTGCAAAAAGTATGGTCAGAATGAGGAGAGAGTGGAGGCTGGAGGCCAGCAGAGGCCCTAAGGAGGATGGAGAACGGCCCTGTGAAGCCCGGCTCAGAGTTTGCATGGCCTCCCGAGGGCAGGAAGGAGGCCTGGGAGGGAGGGTTGTAGGCATGGCAGTGACACACGGACGCATCACTGTGATCACAATGACGAGAGGCATGCAACCGAGGCTGCGAGGGAGCTTGGCGCGTGACAGTGATGGTGTGGCCTTCTTAGGTCCCCTAGACCAAAACGGGCTTTGGAAACAAGCAGCAGGCGTGACCTTGTGACTTCCTAACTTCTGCCTGGAAGTCAGTTGCTCTGGCTCCCCGAGGGCCCCACGATGATAAACCCGCACCCGCAGAGTTTACCCGTGGCCCCTGAGCCGGGCCTGGGCTCTCCCTTCCCCGGCTCCCTGCCTGCCCGGGACCGTGCGGTGACTCGCTGTGAAGCCACCGGCGAGCTGGTGGTGTCCTCAGCCGGGCCACGTGTCCCGCACGGAGACGAAAGGAAAGCCTCCCGATGAGTCGCTTTGGAAGCTGGCAGATAGAGAACCAGAGCCTTTTGGCGGCATTTAAACTTATTTCACGGTTAATACAGCACCTGGGGCACATTTCCCTACTTTTATGCCAATTTTTATGTGTTTCTGCCACACAGTCGGAAGCCACGATCATAAAAAGGAAGGAAAACGGTACAAAAAATAAAAGTAAATAAGTGCCTTCTGCTTTAACGCTCCCAGGAGCGCCGGGGCCGGCAAGTTTATGAGCTAGAGAAAAAACAAAACAAAAACCTGTAGGGCTGTGTGCAGGGGGAAGGAGATGCCGCCCCTCCGAATGAGGGCCCTGCAAGCGGCGGGGGGCTCGGGCCGGCCGGGCACGGCGCGGCCCAGCATCTGCCGTCGGCTGTCCCAGTGTCTTGGAATCAGTCTCTTCTGAGGACCCTCCTCACTTGTCAAACACACAGCTTGTCCCAAATGACCCTAAGCTGACTCTCTGATTATGTTAATCATCCTTCGCACTGTGCTAGGCACACAGGACCGGGCAGGCCTAGGAGACCTGGCTCTGGGTCTCAGTGAAGGAAAGCATATTGTAAAAAGCAGACTCACCCTGTCTCACGCCCTCTGGAGCAGGGGATTCTCTAACTGTACTGCTACGAAACAGACCAAATCCCTTTTTAAATACTGAATAATATGATTTTTACTTCTGGTTTGTAGAAAGAAAGTAAATTAATAGATAGCATTTTCAGTGTTGAGGACTCCTAGGGTCAATTACTTCTGTACCCCGGTTTATACTATATGAGCTAATTTTAAATGTTCTTTGATTTAGCAGAAAGTGATGTATGGTTACTTTGATTTGATATAACAGTTTTTATGGTTTTCCATAAATAGCTTAGACTTTTAAGGAGGCAAAAGCTCAGGGGTAAAACCATACATTTCTATGCTATGCTTGAATTTGGGTGTAGGCTCTGACATGCTAGCTATGAGTCCCTGAGGAAAGTTATTTCAGAGCCTATTTCCTCAACTACGAGATGGAGTAATAATAGTACCTACCTCACATATTTATTATGGTGATTAAATCAAGAAAGAGCATAAAGTATTGAGCATAGTTTTTGGTAAAGTAAGTAAGTGCTGTGTCAGTATTATGTAGTGGGATGTGTAGCATGAAAAAAGAATGAATTTGAACTGGACCCTGAAGGAGAAGAATTTAATATACAAATAAATATACGTAAAGGAAAATTCCACTCGGCAGTTATGGTGCATCGCAGAATTAGCCCCAGTTCTCCGTCACTTCTTACACCCATGCTCTTCGCAATGTGACTTTACAGCCCCTCCCACGAAGAGACGGGCCTGCCTTCACCTCTTGAGTGTATCGCCAGCTTTGTGATTTGCTTTAACAAGTGGCACGTGGCAGAATGATGCCAGGGCAGCTTCAGGCCAGGCCCGCAGTGTGGATCGTTCTGGAACTGGGCCTCCGCTGCAAGAACGTGTCCGAGCGACCAGCTGCAGGGTGGGGGCATGTGCCATAGGGCTGCTTCAGCCATGGTGTCCAAGCCGAGGTCCCAGCACCTGAGGGGCCCAACTAGGACCACTGAGCTGGCTTTGGTTTGACCTCAGATGTGTAAGTTTGTCCTCCCAGCTCATCTCAGATCAGCAGAAACACCCAGGAAACCCGTAGACTTCAGAGCAATGATAAATGATTGTTGTTTGAAGCCACTAGGCTCTAGGTTAATTTGTTACATACCAACAGCTAAAAAGTACTGTGTTGATGGTGGTGGTAAGTAGAGAAAAAGGAATGGAAAAATGGTTTCAACCATAGGAGGAGAGAAAGCTTAATAAAATGGATGTCACACATCTATGGGTTAGAGAGTATTAGGTTTTGTGGCAGAAATAAAGATGTTATAGAGTATATTAAAGTGCACCCGTAAAGAAAGAAAGAGCCATTTATTATACTTTGTATGAAAGCACAGAAGTTTCTGAGTGAAAACATCATGAATTAGAGTGTAAGGGAAGGGACACTGTTTATAACTAATGATGTTAAAGATTAATACCCTTAATATAGAGAGCTCTAAGATATCTATCAAGAAAATGAATCCAAAGAAAGAAAAAAACAACAACCCTGAAAACCAGTAAAAATATTTTCCTTACCTTAGGGCTGTTGTACATGTTGTGTCCAGCCTTCTCCTTTTATCTAGATACCTTTCATTCATATTTTTATCTCAGTCTCTTCTGCAGGGACATCTTTCCTGAGCATCGACATTACAATAGGTCCTCCTGATATATGTTGTCTAAGCGATCTGCTCCTGTGATTTCACTCACCATTATTTGTTTAATGTCTGTTGTCTCCACTAGATTGTAAATTCCATAAAGCATGAATTGAAACTGTTTTGTTCATCAGTATAATCCTGGCATTTGGCAAAATACCTGACATAGGGTAAATATTCAATAACTATTTGAAAATGAATGAGCCTTTGAATGATGGCCATGAAAAAAAAAAAAAAAAAAAGCTTATGAAAAACCAAGTAAAAATAAAACAAAAGCGTGATTACAAAAAGCCAATATTCATAAATTTAAAAGTCCAGTCCATTTAATCCAGAAATGAAAATGAAGACAAGCTGTTTTGTGTGGCTAAAAAGGAAGAGCTAAAACAAACAAAAAGGCTCCTGCTAGAGAGGCTGTGATAAGCATGTAGCACTAAACTGATTATCAACTGATGCACTTGTTACAGAAAGCAATTTAACAAAGTATTAATCTAGATATCCACCTCCTTTCACTCAGCAGTTGCTGGGCCCAAGTTTTATGACTGAGAATGGAAATTGATCCTAATTTTAATAGAAACCACATATATGCTCAGTAATGTTATTGTATTAAGAGTCAGCATAAGAGATCCTTCTTTGTGAAGAGACCTGGAGAATATTATGCTAAGCGAAAGAAGCCAGGCAGAGAAAGACAGCTATCACATGATCTCGCTTATATGTGGAATCTAAAGAACATAATAAACTGATGAGCAAAATAGATTCAGTGACATTGAAGCATGGAACAGACTGACGAACCTCAGAGGGAAGGTTGGGGTTGGGGGAGGGGGGGAAGAGATTAGTCAAGAATTTATGTGCATAGCCCATGGACACAGACAATAGTGTGGTGAAGGCCTGGGGAGAGGGGGTGGGTGCAGGGTAGAAGGGGTCAATGAGGAAAAGGGGGCACATCTGTAATACTTTCAACAATAAAGATAAATTTTAAAAAAAGCATAGTTTAGAAGTTGAGAATGTGGGTTTTGAAATAAAAGAGATTAGTTATAGTCTTGGGTCTATGGCTTATCAGCTATGTGGTCAGAACCTCATAATTCAACCTCGCTGACCTTGGAGGCCCCATCTGTAATGATGACAGTACATTAATCAATAAATCTCTGGACTTTAGGAATTATTCATTTATCTCATTTTCAACATATGCACTCATTACTCTTTGAGGAAGCAGTAGCTTGCGTTGTTTCAAACTCTCAATTTGCTTTTCCCTGTTCTTTATGACCCTAAGGAGCTGAACGAGGCTGGTCTACTCTGTGTGTTAATGTGTTTAAATATAGCTTTGAACTAGCAGAGGCAGCAATGAGGAAGGAATAAGAAAAGGGTTTCTCTCCCGCCCTCTTTCCCCCACCCTCCTCCTGCCATGGTTTCCTCTCTTTTGAGTTACATCTGTTCTTCTAAATAAGAGTCTACACTTGAACATAAACTATCCTTCCCTAAAAATAAAAACTTAAGCAATGACCAGGAATGTTTAATGATAACTAATAGGTTTACTGGGCTGTGTGACATGTCTAAGCTCTTGACAAAAGACAAGGCAGAGCCACTAAAAATAGACCCCAAAAAAATGTTTTTGGATATTAGAGTTATACAACTAATATGGTAGCTCCATATTTTAAAAACTGTTTCTGGATCCCAGTTTTGTGTAGAAATGAACTTGAGGTTAGAAATTAAGATATCTAGCTATCATTCTCTCACTGTTTCCAGATTTTTATGATGCAATTTATTTTATTCAAGAGTAGAGTGCAGGAAGTGTTATGTAGTTCATGGCCAATAACCCTAAACGGTTTAATTTGGGGCTCTTTTAAAAAATAATTTGCTTTGTATTTATCGGAGAGTTTAAACTCTATGTAACCCAATGTATACTAATTGGGAAATAAATAAACTATCTTAATTAGTCCGTTTGAACTAAACTTTTATTTTGGAATAATTTTAAATTTACAGAATAATTGCAAAGATAGGACAGAGAATTCCCATATTGTTAATATCTTACATCACCATCATACATTAGTTAGAACTAAGACACTGACGTTAACTGTTACCTAAACTCCAGGCTTTATTTAGATTTACCGTTGCTTTTTATTTTGCAGTGATATCTTTTTCTCTCCGAGGGTCCAGTCTAGGATGAGTACCACATTGCGTTCAGTTTTTGTCCCCTCTGGCCCCTCTGGTCTCTGATAGTTTTTAAGTTTTTCTGTCTTGTTATGACTTGGGCCGTCTTGAGGAATACTGGCCAGGTATCCTGCAAAATATTCCTTGATCTGAGTTAGTCTCATGTTTTTCTCATGAGTAGACTGGGAATATGGGTTTATGGAAAGAATACCAAAGAAATGGAGTGTCCTTGTTGTCGCTTATCATAGCGTGCGTGACAAGGTCGTAGCCACCTAGCTGACAGTGTTCATCTTCATCACTCGGCGAAGGTAGTTCCTTGTCAGCATTCTCCACTGCAGAATCTTATTTGCTTTTCCTGTTCTTCAGAAAGAGCGGCTAAGTACAGTCCACATTTTGGGGCGGGTGGGGGGAGGAGAGCAGAAACGAGGCCCTCCTTCTGTAAGATGAGGTATCTACATAAATTTGTAATTCTCTCTCCTCTTCCTCATTTATATATGTATTAACTAATTTATTGATATCAGTATGGACTTACATGTTTATTTTATTTTATACTTTGGAATAATGCAGTGTTACGATATTCAAAATTATTTTATTTTGTTGCTCACATTGCTGAAGATTGGGCTATTTGAATCTCCAGGAGCTCTTTTATGTTGGTTCTTGTGTCCTTTCTTTCTTTTTTTCTTTTAAGTGATAAAATATGGAAACATGAAATTTACCAACTTAACCATATTTTCAGATGACAGTTCAATGGTACTAAATACATGAATAGTGTACCACCTTCACCACTCTATCTCCAGAACTGTTTTCATTTGGTGGAGCTGAAACCCCACACCCAGTGAGCAACAGCTCCTCATTCCCACCCGCACCCCACGCCAGCCGCTGACGGCCCCGGTTCTGCCGCCCGTCTCTGCGGTTTTGGCTGCTCGAATTCCTCGTCTGAGTGAGATCTTGTCTTTCTGTAACTGGCTTATTCCACTTAGCGTGATGTCCTCAAAGTTCATAGATGTTGCAGCAGATGTCAGAATTTTCTTCCTTTTTAAGGCTGAATAAAATTCCACTTAATGTGTATGTCACAGTTTGCTTTCCCATCCATCCTGTGATGGAGACTTGGATTGTTCTCGTGTCTTGGCTGCTGTGAATAATGCTATGAACATGGGTGTGTAAATATCTCTTTGAGACCCTGCCTTCAATTCTTTTGTGTATATCTCCATAAGTGGCATTGTTGGATCATATTTTTTGAGGAACACCGGACTTTCCCACAGTGGCTGTGCCATGTTACACTCCGACCTCAAGGGTTCCAGGTTCTCCCCATCTTCACCGGCACCCGTTTTCTTTCTTTCTTTCTTTTTTTTTTTAAATGGCCCTCCTAATGGGGTAGGTGGTATCTCACCGAGGTTTTTATTTGCATTTCCCTAATAATTAGTGCTCTCGAGCACCTTGTCATGTGTTTATTGGTCATTTGTATATCTTCATTGGAGAAATGCCTGTTCTAGTTCTTTGCCATTTTCGAATTGGGTTGTTTGTTATTTTGTTCTTGGGTTTTTGGAGTTCCCCATATATTCTGCGTATTAATCCTTATCAGACATATAATTTACCAATATTTTCTTCTGTTAGTTGCCGTATTAACTCTGCTGATAGTGTCTTTTGATGCACATTTAAAAAGTTTTCATGAAGCCCCATTTGTCTATTTTTTTAATCTGTTACCTGTACCTTTGATGTCATATCCAAGAAATCATTGTCAAATTCAGTGTTGCGAAGTATTCTCTGGAATTTCTGTAGAAAAAGTAATAATGTCTCACTTTCATTTCTGTTTTTAGTACTTTGAGTCTTCCCTCTTTTTTTCCGTAGTCCATCCAGTTAAACTTTTGCCAATTCTGTTGATCTTTTCAAAGAATGAGCTTTTGGTTTCATTGATTTCCACTATTATATTTCTATTCTCTGTTTCATTAATCTTTGCTCTGGTCTTCACTATTTCCACTCTTTTCCTCACTTTGGGTTTAGGTGCTGAGCATACAGAGATGGTTGTCTCCCAGTAATCTTTCACTGTCCATCTCTCTATATTACCAATGAAATGATTACACCAAAAATACTGTACTTAAGAATGACCCTGATTTAAAAAAAAAGAAAAGAGAATTATGGTGGACTAAATCTGAGCTCTGTTTCTAATGACTGTAGTTCTTGAAGCATGGGTAAATTCTATGGCTATCACTAGCCAGTTTTAAGTGTGAATATAGGCCAATAAATGTAAAAGAAATATGATTTTGGAGGGATTCAAATGCAATATATAACCAGAAAGGAAGTAGGTAGTAGATCATTTGCTGTTTGATTAATCATAGGACTTCTCAGGGATGAGACAAAGTGGTCTGGTGAAAGGAAAGGGGGAGGTGAGCACACACTATGTCCCAACCCTTTGTTCCCTTCAATCTCTCATTACCGTCTCCCACCCCTCTGAGCCCCTAAGGATTCAGGCTGTACCAACCCCATGGAAACACTAATGATGCTGAGTCATACACACTTTCCATCAGGATTCTATTCTCTCTACCCACCAAGTGGCATTTGCAGAAATATTCAGAGCTGGCTTTATCCACCTGTATTTTATGATGCCAACAAAGCCAGGGGTTCCTTTAGTCTGTTCCAAGCTCCCACAGAATAATTCAGAGAATGTACATTTCAAGTCACCCTCCCTCCCCCTTTCTGTACATTTAGCCAAACACAGGGCCTAACTTGGGCACTTTCATTACAACCACAGGCTTCATTCACTGTAGCTGCAGCATGCCCTGGGAGACCTGGGCACCTGCTCTTTATTTTTAATCACAAGGATGTAGCCTTAATTCCTTGATTGCGCCTTTTCTAAAAAAAAGTCCTGGTCTCGCATCAAGAGTCCTCAGTTCTAGTCAAAAGTCAGCCCTTAGAGTCTGTAAGTTTTGTTAAAGTGTTTTGACAAACTTACAGCTCATGGGAAGAACTGAAAGCTGAGAAAGTGCTTTTATCGGAGAAAACAGGATTCTGGCAATCAAAGTCTGGTCACAGTCAACTATCAGGAGCAATCTGGAATCAATCATGATCTTTGAGGGCAATTGCTGGAGCCCTCAATTTGTCCCATTTCCTCCAGTTCCTTGTCCACATTGTCACCGGAGTGATCTTTAACGCCATTCCACCAGTGCCATCCCACCTTAAAGACTCCTTCACATGTCCTACCAAATCCTCTAGCACAATTTCTCAAACTTCTGGATACACTGGAGTCACCTCGGGCACTTATTAAAACCTGAATTCCTAGAATTCAGCAGGACTGAAATGGAACCATTCTTAATAAGCACTCCACGTGAGGCCGGTGCCTTAGAGCACCCACAGCAAAGGACCACAGGCTAAGTCCAGGTTCCTTATCCTGGCATTCTGGGCTTTTCTAAATCTGTTCTCAAAACTACCTTTTCCTCATATTAAATAACATTGCACATTCCAATTAGCTTGGCAACTAACAAAAATAAGGAATGTGGATCTCTCTTCTTTAGGAATTATGCCAGTGTCCAAAAGTATTCTTCCAGCCTGGCCTCGGTCCCTACTCATCAGGATCTATTCCCAGTACTGACCAGCCCATAGCAATGTCTCCCTCTGCTGAACTTTGATCACATGAGATGAAAGCAAGGGGAATGGCAATGAGACAACTTTTCCTAGAAGTACAAGAAGGAAAAATTTCCACCAAGGGAGTTCATGCAAAAATGAGGAGAGGCATTTTAGGTGGAAAATTCAGCACAAGCAAAGGTTGGTTCTGTGCACATTTTAAATATAAGTGGTCTGTGTCTAGACCATGCTTAATAAACATGGAAGTTGAAGGTTAGGACAAGGTCAGGTCACAGAGAAGACCTTAAATGCCTTTTAAAACACCAGGGACTTGGTTCCTGGTAAAGAAAATGGCTGGCTATTTCGGGGCTGTTATGATGCTGGCATAGAGTACTCATCTCATGCAAATTCAGAAGAGGCAACTGAGGCTGCTCTGAAGACTGCTTAGGTCTTAATGTCAACCTGGCTATTTCATAATTGTGATCCTGGACCAGTCATTTTGCTTCTTTAGCCTATTTTCTCACCTGGATTATAACAAAAATAATGGATCTCATTTTATAGCTTTCTTGCCTATACATATGGCAAGGAAAACAGCTCTTAGTAATTATATAATAATAAATATTTAAAACTCATATGGCTTACAGGAATTGGGTATTATCCCTCTTTCCCAAAATGAAGCTAATCTTAGAAAATAATAACTCATCCATAGTAATACAGTTAATAAGAACAGAACTGGGCAGTGTTTTTGCCCTACATAAAAGCCAGATGGGATGGCTGGGACCATTCATTGCAACTTCCTCATTTTATAGTAAAGAAAACTGAGGATTACTGTGGTGAAGCGACTTGGCCAGTGTCACACAGCAAGCACTGTGAGCACATCCCAGTGCTAGGTAATAAAGGAGACCTAAAGGTCAGCAGGACAGTCCCTGCCCATCAAGAGCATTCAGGCCAGCAGGGGAGATACAAGGAGGAGAGCAAGTCTGAACAGGAGGAGGTGAGAGGGCCTGGGGTGGCGGCGGGGAGGTAACTGCATCTGCTCCTTGGAATGCGGGCTCACTGTCAGTGTGACGATGAAAGGGGGCTAGAGGACAAGCCCCATGATAGCGGACATCACTGCCGGGGGTGGCTGCTCAGGAACATACAGTCCAGTTTTTGGAAGAAAACACTGGAGCAGCCACAGCCTCCTAAAACTGCTGTCTATAATTACATTTGCTTTTTTTTTTAAAAAAAGAAAAAAAACTGGAGCAGGAGGGAACAGACCCTGTAATTAGTCCCCAAACCTCCCCGCTCCAGATACACACACGATTCCCCAGGGTGACAGCTGCCATTCCCCAAGCCACTTAAAATCCCAAAGTGGCCTTGAAGCAGAGAGTAGAGCCAAGGAGGCTGCCTCTGTCCCCACCAGGGTGGCCTCACACAGTGTGCTGGCAGCTCCCTTTGAAACACAGCCCAGACCCAGAGGCACACAGGCCTCAGCAGTCCGCTCACTCCCCTGACAGGCAACTCCTGGGCTTCAGCCTGAGCCCTTCTCCCAGCTGACAAGCTCTAAGACACATCTGAAGCCTGGAAATCCTCCCCAGAGCCTTGTGGGGCCACCCACATTGCTAATCTCTCTCCTGGGAGAGCAGGGTAGGCGAGGGGGACTGGTCATTAAAAAGAGAGCCTGCTGAGATGAGATTTCTGGAGGTGAGCACATTTGCTCTGGCTCTGGAAGTTGGCAAGCCAATTGTACATTTTAGGAGATCTTCAATTTGAAAGAGACTGGCATAGGCTAAACACATAACTCCAGGAGGAAAGGCCAAGCAACTGCATGGGAATTAGAATTTTTGCTGATGAGAGGGAAATCCCTCTTCCTCTATGGTTTCCTACAGGGTCTGAAATCCCTCCAGTAAGGTCAGAGGCTTTGTTCCTTTGTGTCCTGAAGGTTCTCTGGGAAAGATAACCCTTGAGACAAGATTTAATTATTAGCTAATACTGTAAAGAGGTTTTTTACTTTGGCTTACTTTCAAAATCTGACCACTGGTTGAGAAGGAACTGGCCACACTGAACACCACTAGGCCTTGAGGTCACCTTAGCAACATCGAGTGGGCAGGTGGCAGTTACCTTGGTTACATTTTGCCAAGACCATCCTTGTGTCTCTGTTACTGGAACTGCTGCCAATTTCTTCAACTCAACAGGAATAAAGATTTTCATCAGATCCAGCCTCTATCCATCTCTTCTGCTGGCTACACTCTGTCATCTCAGCAAGGTGGTTTATTATGGTTTGCTCATAACTACAGAGAATGGCCATCAAATTGTTTTTTTCAGAGCATGTTCTGACCCTTAGTCCTGCACATTCTTTGAAGTCCTGTAGTCATGCCACCTTTCTGAGGGAGCTTTTTCTTCCCTTCCACAGCCATAGGGAGCTCTGTCTTCTCCAAATACAATTTAAAAAAAATACTATAGCATATTGTATCAATCTTAGAAATCTAATACAAGTTGGATTTGTTTTAAGTGTGGAAGATTCTCCTTAGCTGGATGTTTACTGCATTTTTTTCACTCTTAGGTATTGGTATGAAAGCAAAAATCATTAAGCCCAAACCTTTATTAATTAGTTGAACCCCATCAAATCAGGCCCAACCAGCCATCTCTATTTGCTCAACACTAGCATCAATCTACACCAAAGAGTAACAATATTTTTTTCTGTAAAGAGTCAGATAGTAAATATTTTGGGATTCATGGGTCACATGGTCTCTGTCACAACCACTCAGTTCTGCTATTCTAGCATGAAAGCAGCCATAGACAATATATACATGAATGGGCATGACTCTGTGTCAATAAAACTTTATTTACAAAAACAGACCATGGGCCAGATTTGGTTCTTGGACTGTAGTTTGTTGACCCCAATGTAGATCACCATGTCACCTTTATTTGACAATTTTATATTGATTGTCAGAATTTAGAGTTATATTATAACACAATGCAAAGCAGCTACAAAGTTATTTTGCAAAATGCAAGACTTTATGATATCTATAAAAGTGATGTGGGATAATTGCTTAAGTTACACTTAAACCACGGACAAATGGGAATCTGAGAGAATTAAACCGGTGAGAGAGAAAAAAATCAATAAGTATCACAACTGTATAGAAGCTTCAGGCAAAAAGGACTTGAATATCTAGAGATATAGAAAAATCCTTGAGAATGAACCATCAAATATTTGTGTAAAAATTACTCATTTTATGATTGTAGTTTAAGAGTCCAACACAAAGTAAATATGGGTATAGCCTGTTACCACTAAACTAAAGAAAACATGTGCCAGAAGATAATGTGATTTATGTTTTAAGTGCCCTATGAGTTAGGACAGTGTTGCATTTTTAAATTAAATGCTGCTAAATAAAAATAATAAACCTACTTTTATATCTTAATCTTATTTTTCAAGATAAATTTCTGGTCACATTTTTTCTCTCATATATTTACTATAAAAATTAGGTTCCTATTTTAAGAGTGTTTACTTTAAAGGGGCATTTTTATGTGAATTATATTTATATAATAAATAATTCCTTTATGTGAAATTCTCATCTTCTTAAAGGAGACCTTGATGTCTTTAAGGGTGACAACCACATATAACTCATTCTTTTTTTCTTATAGCTCCCAGGCCCATGTTTTATGGTCAGTAGACATTTAATAATCTGTGCTGCTTTTGTGACTCATGTCACCTAATTTCTCCCGTTTAAAAAAATATAGGATATGCAGTTCTCAATTTAGATGGTAGCGCAGGACCATAAAAATGACTGTGCAAACAGTAGCCACGCAAAGCAGCCTTAACTACAATGTAATAACTATGATCGCTCTGCGGCCCTTAAACTTTGTTGTTAAAACATTAAAACCCTCTGACTGTTGGTTATAAATATAAAGATATGAACAAATAGAAAACTAATGTTAGTTTGTGCACCGTCCTTAAGCTGTTAGAAGCGGGCGTGTTCAAGTGGTGCGTGTCTTCGAAGAGAAACGGATGAAGGTGGTGGGCGCCGCGCGCCTGCGGTTTCGCGCGCAGCGGGCGGGGCGGGGGGCGCGGAGCGAGCGGCTGGGGCCGCTCTTAGCTTTCAGGCCCTTCTCTGGCCGTGTCGTGCAGTGTCCCTGAGTTCTCTTAATACAGGGTGTGCTGCCGGGGTCAGTGCTGGGGAATGCCCCTGTCCTTTCTTCGGGGACGCGTAGCTCACTGGTGTCCATTCGGTTCCCCGCCCAGCTCCTCCGGCTGCGCATTGAGTCTCCACTGGCGGCGGCGCCAACACGCCCGGGCAGGCTGCTTCCTCTGTCCGCGTGGGATTCGTTTCCCTTCCAGCCGGAGCGCGCGGTTTTTTTGTTTTTTTTTAATTCTTCTTCTTCTTTTTTTTTTTTTTTAATATATCTTTATTGATTTCAGAGAGAGGAAAGGAGAGAGAGACAGAAACATCCATGATGAGAGTCATTGGGGATCGAGCCCGCAACCCGGGCATGTGCCCTGACCGGGAATCGAACTCCCAACGCCTGGATCCCAGGTCCACGCTCAACCGCTGAGCCAGGCCCGCCGGGCAAGGGGCGCCGTGTGACGGCTGTGCCTCCCTCTCCGGGCGCCAGCTCCCGTTTCTGATTTCCCAGCTTTATAAAGCGGCCCGTGGCTTAGCCCTGGGACACGGAGCCCGCACAGCCGCGCGCCACCGGCCCTGACGGGGTTTGAAGGAAGGGACGTGACCGCGTGCTGATCCTGGCGTGTTCTTCCTGGGTGGTTGCGGACCGAAGAGCCAAGGGCAGAGCTGACTCACTATTCAGTTAGTCGCAGCTAATGTGCTGCGGCGGCTAAACTCTGAGCTGCATTGTTGGGGGGCTGTGCTACCTAACTAAACTGGCAGTTTCTAACTAAAACTTGTGCCTATTGGACCCATGCGAGGTGAAGACCACCTGCACATAATATAAAGTTTACTTCTCAACCACATAACTATATCACCAATTCAAACCCTCAACAAAAGTTTTTAAACTTCATTACTTTCTACACTTACGCCCCAAACAACTTCATGGTGCCATGAAATTTCCGTGAAATTTCATCCAGTGAAATAAAATTTGCTTTTCGGACAGTGAGTCATCCTGTCCCTCACAATGGGGAACACAGCTGTCCTTGAGCACGAGCAGATGGCTCTGACCCACCTTCTGCTCACCCCAAACACAAGAAACTTGCCCACACTTCCCTCCTGGGCCCACACCCCAGGGTGACAGATCTGATTAAGAGGAGGAGGAGAGTGAGATGGCCCCTGTGCTGGGACACGGTGGGGACTAACGCTGGGTCAAGCAGACTTTATGATAGCTCACACGTTTTGATCTGAAACATGATCTGGAGGACCTCTTGATTTTTGGAATGACATTGTCAGGGATTGTTTCTGTCTCCAGAAATCTACAGATGATGCCCGCATATCTCCTGACCCTGAAGACTTTACCAGTGTAACACCAACGCTCTAACTCATTCAGGTGGTGCTTCTTTAGTAACACACCAGAAAGGAAAAGTACATTTATGTTTATATGATTGTCCTTACAGAAGGCGAGCTGGGGTCTGGGTGGTATGCAGCATGCCCAAGGCCCCACTGAAGTCTCACTGCAGAACCATGACAGGCATAGTTGTAGCTGACCTAGAAATACCCTAAAAGGCAAGACTGCTCCTGGGATGGAGATGATGCTCCCCACAGGCTTATGAAAGACATTTGGTGATGGAACTACATGGCAAAGCAGGAGGTACCTAGAAGAAGGTGAAACTTGATATTAAATTGTAGCCCCCAAAGAACATTCCTCTGTCTCCAGCTTCCAGGGAGGGGCGTTTTGATGACTCTGTAACTTCTAACAAAAGGTAATTTACAGTAAAGATAGATAAAAATGAGGCTGTAGAGTAACAAGGCTGTAAGCCCTCACCCTAGAGAGCTAATAATTTACTTGCTCATGGATGAATTTCCACGCACAGATGAATTTTTATTCCCTCCCTTGATGACTTCCTAAGAGCAGATGCCTAAGAGGTTGAGATATTTGTTACAGGCATGGTGGGGGAAGGTGGTGCCCCATGTGACACCTGCAGAGGTGGCCATGAGATTAAAATAATGGTTAATAGAGGGACATTTATACCAAAGGGAGATCTGCCTTTCTATCTGCAGTAGACCTCTCCCTGTGTCCATCACAGTGTGCCATTCCCTTCTTCTATAATAGCGTCTTAATTTCCATTTTGGAGAATCCTCCTACCTCTGACTCTTATTTCTCCTAGTATTGGTGACCTCTGGGCACCCAAGGTTGACAGTAATCTAGCCATAGCTAAAAGAACTCATCTTCCTGGCCACAGGGTCTGTTCAGGGACAGAAGCATGACTTATGCTGGAATGGTGAATTAGGACGTATTATCTCTCTGTACCAGGTTTGAACATGGGTAAATATAAGTCTTAAGCTGCTAGACTAAATCAAGCAAAGAGAGACTACACGGGGAAAGCTAGAGCCAGGGGATGGAAAGCAGAGACAGTGCTGGGGAAGCAGAGTTCTGACCGTGTTGTTGAGACCCTGCATCTAGCCATGCCTCACGCCATTGCCTGAACTTTTCAGTTATATGATCCAGTAATAGTTCTAATGTGGGGAGAGGGGATAAGAGCTTTTAGGTATAGAAAAGGGAAGGGCCTTACTCAGAGTCACGTGGCTAGTGAGTGACGGAGTCAGAATGACAACCCATGTCTTTGGACTCAAAGTTCAGGGCTCATTTTACTTTATGATATAAGGATGAGGGAAGCAAAGAAAAAGCCTGGGAGATAAAGTTTAGCAGGGCCATAATTCAGGGTAGGAGACAGTAGCAGGCATACACAGAGGCCAGAACCTCAAACCATATGACCGTAGCACAAGTCAGGAATCTTACACTGTAATTTTGGTGATTCAAATATGACTAAACAATGTGATTGATAAAGCTTCAGGAGCCCAGAGCAAACGTTTTATGATTTATTCCAAAATCACAAAGTGAGATAATGAGGATTTTTAAATGTAGACATTTACATTTCTCCATTGTTCAACTCTGATGGTAACATTCAAGAAAAAAATCCTAATTCACTGCATTTTGAGTAACAGTGTCATGATATTAGAGGTAAGCTTTGCCTAATGGATTGAAAAATTGGCTGGTAGGACCAAGACTCCACTTTAAATAGCCCACAGCACTACCCTTTAGACTTTATAATGACTTTTGATTGGTCCCCAGATCATTTATATTTGTCCCTGTTCCCAAGCCTTCAGTAAATTCTAAAAGGTCATTTTATTTTTCCTTTCGATTATTACCTTGTAAAAGCCAAGTTCCAGCAAATTATACAGAAATGTGATTGAATTAGGGATGTACTTAAAATGGTTCCTGGGTATAAACATATGATTCTACACAGAAAACCAGAGTTAAGCACGTCTTTTATTTTTTGGGCTCATCTAGCCTCAGTCTTTCCTCTAACAACCCAGAAAAAGCAGGCTCCTATGCTCTGATTATGTTTCTATCACTCTTAGAAACACATCTGTGTCTCATCTGCCATTTTGACTCCAAGACAATCCTGCATGATATTATGAGGTTGGCATTTATTATTTTCTTCAGAGCAGAAATTCTAGAAAGCAATTGTATGTGTCTGGTGACAGGAAAAGCCCATTTTATCCATGTTTTTTTTCTTTGGTTTCCTGACAATGAGAATAATCCTTACACATCCAATGATAGAATGACCATTGTTACTTGAGAATGGAAACAATATTTGAGAAGTTATGGTGAGAATTACTCTCAGAGAGTTCAATTTTCCTGGCTTGGAAGAAAACACACTGAAAGGATTGTTAAAAATAAGATTACTGAACCATTGACTAGTTTTTGAGGAACCCTGTTAAAGTAGAAACTGTCATAGATTATTAGAGATGGGCAAGGAGATTCGCCCAACTCCTGACCAATGAGTATAATATCCATTTTGGAGGAAAATTTAGGACAAAGTATTTGAACTTGTGTTTTGTAACCCCTTTTCAGAAGTTATATTTGTGAGAGCCAGTATTTACTCAGGCTTTACTCAGAATTATTGATTTAGCCTTAAAACATAAATGAAGAACCATCAATTTTTCTGGATGTTCATTTGGATACATTGTTGAGAAACTCAAGTGCCTGCTTTTGTGGTTTCTGTATCTAACGGGGTGAGACAGACAAATAAATGAAGAGATGATACTTCTGTGAATGGTATATTCGCAAGGAAAATGTATTAAGTTTCGGATATAGAAGCAAGTGATTCTCTTACGCCCCCTTTGGACATTTGACAATGTGTAGAGACATTTTTGGTTGCCACAGATGTGTAGAGTAGCTACTGGCATCTGGTGGGTAGGGACTGTTAAGCATCCTTCAAAACACGGGACGGCCTTCCACGACAAAGAATTATTTGGCCCAAAACATCAATGGTGCTGAGATTGAGAAGCTCAGGTCTAGAGCGTGCATTCTCAACAGAGCAGTGTTGCCCCCCCAGGGGGAAGAAAATTGTTTTTAAGGAGTGAAAAAAAACCTTCCTATTTTTATGTATAAAGCAGAGATACACATACAGTGCATGAACAGATATATGGTATATTTGTGCTTTGAAAATTTCATGGGACTAGGTGATCAGGGGGAAATGTCTCAAAAGGCTCCTTGGGAAACACTAGTCTCGGGCAGGGATCAGCGAACTTTTTCTGCATAGAGCTGGGTAGTAAATATTTTTGTATTTGTGGCCATACAGTCTTTGTGGCAACTACTCAACTCTGCCATTGTGGCACAAAAGCAGCCATAGACAATATACATACAAAGAGGGATGCCTGTGTTCTAATAAAACTTTATTTAAAGAAAAATACAAGGTCCACATTTGGCACATGGTTTGCTGAATCCTGGTTTACAGCATCAGGAAAAAAACGAAAAAATTACAAGATTTGTCCCTTATTAATGTACAGATACGTTAATGATAACTATCAATGTTTGTGTGTATGTGTGAGCATTAAGGAAGATTCTGTTATATGAATGAGCAATTAGGGGGATTTTTCCCTTTAGATACAATTAAGTAACTGTCCTTCAAAATTTGATGAAGGGTTGGATATCAAACTTGAGGGAAATCTCACAAGGTCATATGGCTGGCCTTTAAGTTAAAAACAGAAACAAAATAAATTCACAAGGCATGTTTATCATGTAGCAAAAGGCTGTGTGTGAAGGAGGAAAACCACATTACATGGCAAATTAGGGACCACAACAGAGAGGAGCGGGGGACTGAGTTGAAGAAGTATCCTGAGGGCCCGGCCGGTTCGGCTCAGTGGCCGGGGCACCGGCCCGCGGACTGGAAGGTCCCGGGTTTGCTCCTGGCCCAGGGCGCGCACCTCGGCCCCAGGCTCGGTCACCCCCCCATCCAGGCGCATGCGGGAGGCAACCAGTCGATGTCTCTCTCACATCGATGTCTCTCTCTCTCTCCCTCCCACTCTCTCTGAAAAGCAATGGAAAAAATATCCTCAGGTGAGGATTTAAAAACAGAAAAAATATCGTGAGTTTCAGTATCACATTGCAGCCTCAAAGCACCAGGCCTACCTTCCAAGCGCCATCAGCTTTACCTTATAATACTTATATTTTCTCCATCTACTCCCCAAATGCTAAATCATTACCATTTATTTGGGGTATATTTTATCCGCTGAACTTTACCTCTGTTAGCAGAATACAGGGAACTGGCACTAGCGGTAGACTGTAGATTTAATTGCAGGTAATAGTCTCAGCTCAGCGGTGGCTCCCACAAGGCATGTTTCTCTCTCGTGTAATGGTCTGAAGGTGGGCAGACCATCTCGGCTCTTTAAGATGGTCCAGGGACCCCAGCTTCTTACCCATGAGCCTTATTTCACCTTATCTGTGAGATTTTAATACCACATTGAGCCCGTATAGCTGTTCATGTTCTTAACTTGTTCTGCCATCGCTAAAATGTGGCCCCTCTTCTGCGCAATCCAAGGTGACTTGTCACCAGACAGCAGAACCAAGAGAAGGAGGCAGAAGAGCTTCCTTGAAGGCCATGACTCAGAAGCGACACTCCATTCACACTGCAGAGACCCCAGGAGCCACATAGTTGCGCCTGATGCAGAGGAGGCCGGGCCGTGTTGTTCGTAGCAGGGAGTTACGGGCTCACATTGTAGCGCCCACGGTCTGTGGACACTGGGTGCCAACGGGAAGCCAGTCCTGCAGAGTTTAAACAAAATCAAACAAGTTTCAAACAGCTCAAGGAGAGAGATCAATATGCTCTAGGGACTCCCAGAGAAGGAAGAAAGGGATATTTGTATTATAAAAGAAATTGGGGAATCAGGAAACCAGCCTTCAAGTGCTTGGAAAAGAGATGAAAGATCTTTACACAACCTACAAAGTCAGTGCTAGGATCAATGACTACAGGTTACAAGGGGGAAATTAAGAAAACAGAGAGAGAAGATATCTTTATGAGTTCAAACAAAGTAGAAGTTGCTCTTTGTAAAAAGAGCATATTTCTCATCATTCAAGTTTTCAAATATTCTGTAAATTTAAAAAATATTCATTGAGTATCTACTTTATACCAGGCACTGTGTGTGTGTGTGTGTGTGTGTGTGTTGCTAAGGATGTAAAGCTGAGTAAAAGAGTTATGATCCAGAGACACAGGAGCATGGAACAGCCTGATGAATCGCAGAGGAAAGGTGGGGTGGAGGGGGTGGGGGGGTAGGAGGGGGGAGATTAACATAAGAACTTATATGCACATACGCATAACCCAGGGACACAGACAACAGTGGTGAAGGTCTTGGGGAGAGGGGTCATGGGCAGGGTGGAGGGGATCAGTGGGGAAAAAAGGGGGGACATCTGTAATACTTTCAACAATAAAGATAAATTTTAAAAAGTTATGATCTGTGACCTATTAGATAATAACAAGTGAACAGAGGTGTCTGTGTGTGTATGTGATGAGATAAACTGGTAGAAATATTTGGAAATTTAGGCATAGTATTGAAGATTTTTTGGGGGGGGGACTTTTAAGATGTCTTTATATATCAAAGAAGTATGATTCTCTCAAATATAAATTTTTTCATTCTTAAGTCCTACCAACCAGTTACCTAAGGATCAAAAGCAAGAAATAGTTTAAAGATGGTAAGCTTGAAAAATCAGATATTTAACATACAGCAACCCTTTTTTGTTTTAAGGACTCTAAATTAAATATAGTGCCGAAGGAGTCCAATTGGAGGCTGCATTTGTTCGCCAGTCTTGGCCCTTTTCACCCCTGCAAAAAACTATAATCCTCGTGATGGAGCACTCTGCAACCTGGCACTGGGGGTTCTGACACCTAGTGGGGAGCAACTTAAATGCTGGGGTGCCCTGGTAGGGACAGTCCCAGGCCCACAAACACAGCTCAGAGTTCCCATAAAAAAATATATATAGCTCATAAGGAATTCACAACTTTCGCATTACCTTCCAGTCCTTCCAGCCATATGAGTTTGAAACCTAAACTCATAGTCCTTGAGCACTTTTTATTTGTCAGGCATTTGTATATGTTATCTCACTTAATCCTCACAGCAGTCCCCTGAGAGGGGTGCATTTCATAAATTAAAAAACTGAGCTCAGAGAGTTTAAGTAACTTGCTCAAACATATGCAGGTAGGAATGAGTTGAAACAAGATTTTGATCTAGACAGTTTGTCCCCAGAACCTGTACTCTTAACCACTATGTTCTGTTGTCTAAGTAATTTATGAAGTCATGAGATCTGCCAGCAGTGCATGAGGGATTGAAGAGCTTGGAGAGTAAAAAAAAAATCTGAATCCAAATCCAGCTTGCCCCCACTACTTACCTGCATATCTTGCAGGGTTCTGTGAATTTTAAATAAGCCAAAGTATATAAAAACACTCAGCACAGAGTACATGCTCAAAAAGTAGCCATTATTTTGCTAGAAATGTTCTTGTATATATAATTGTTGAATATATAAAATACCATATTAATGGTCTCAAAAGCATGGCCCAAAGCTAATGTTTTCTCTATAAGCTGGTTCCTGGCATATTCTGTAGTGCTGCTCTTTGCCCTATTTCTCTCATATTAAAGGAACATAGTCTTAGGCTAGTAGCCCTAAATCAGAGCTGATTTTGCCCCCCCCCCCATTGGACAATTGGCAATCTCTATAAACATTTTTGGGTGTCAAAACTTGTGTGGGGAGGGAGTTGTTACTGGAAACTAGTAGATAAAGGCGAGGGATGCTGCTAAACATTTTTTTGACGTATAAGACATTTCCTCACAGCAAAGAATTATCTGGTCCCAAATGTTGGTAGCATCAAGGCTGAGAAATCTTGATCTAGATTAGTGCAAAAGTCCTCTACAGAGTCTTTAATCTGCTTGGCTAAACAGGATGTTACAAAAAAAGGGGAGTCATCCGGTGCGCAGTGTTGCTGTGTCCTTGCCTCCCTCCCCCTGCACCTGCCTGGGGCCCGCAGTTTGCTGCTTCCAGGCCTGAGACTCGTGCCAAGCGTGTGGCACCCTCCAGCTGCCCCAGAGGGAAGAGAGTAGCCTGGGTGAGGCAGTGCTCTCCAGCCCCAGACAGGATCTGAGAGCGGCGGGCTTTTCTTGTTTTGAATTAGACTAGGTAATGACCGAATTCCCATTTAACTTTTATCCATGTTGCCTCTTTGATAAAGTGCTGTGCTGTGCACGCAGAGACATTTCAATCCATGGGAGAGATGGCCGAGAAAGTACAACTCCCAAAAACATGCATCTATTATGCACTTGATTCACTCGGCCTCTATTTAAATACCCAAATTTTGTTACCAAGATCTAGGAAAACCAGCATTTTATAAGTATTCTTCCACTTCAGAAATAGAAATTTCTTTGCTTTTTTTTATTTTCCCCTTTACTGTATATTCCTGACTTGAGAGCCCTGTAAAGTTCGTAACTCCAAAATGGTCTTTAAAGATAAGAGCCAGAGCCGTTGAAAGCCAGAGAAATATTCCAGTTTCCTGCGCAACACATATGAAGACCAATCTCAGATATCTCTTATTACTTAATGGATTTGAATCACAACTTATATAATTTAAAACAGAAAAAACCTCTCTCAGCAAATGTAATCCCTCTGGCTTCTCAGACTACTTTAGAATGCAGTAGCCATTAATTGGTTAACCAGATGAAATATTGTATGTTTTATTCTATTGCTATAAACCTCAAAACGTCCCTAGTAAAAAAAAAATTAAAGTACCATTATGGACATTAAAAAAATCTGCTAAAGTGGTATCCTGGTGTTTCATATTTATTCTTTTATTGTGTAGCATTTGATATCAGTTTTACTCTCTGGTAGTTAAGCAGTTTTCTCTCTAATTGGTAATAGGGTACCTTTTTGAGATGCCAAGAGCAGGGGGAAGATACTATGAGATGGCCTGATTCCACCTTGTCATTTAACAGATGAGGAAAATGGAGACTGAGATAAAAATGGAGTTATGTTCTAGGCCACAGCAAAAATGAGGAGCATATTCCAGTTCTTAGGCCAGAACTCTGCCTTCCCTATCAAGCATTCTCCAATAGAAGAAACTCAAGGTTTTTCTAGTCACCCTATCCCATTTTAATTGGTTTGCTCTTGGCATTTTACTAAATGATAGAAAATACTTGTAGTATCCTAAACGCAGGGATGTTATTGATAATAAGTAGAATTCTGAATAGCTCATTACTCAACTATTTATTATTCATTTAACTGTCTATAATTGTGTACGTACTATCTGCCAGTAACTGTGCAGGCCAAAGGGATATCGAAATCACAAGGTCCCTTTCCTCATGAAGCCTACATTCTACTGGAAGAAACAAATAAAATAAGTAAAATAAATAGTCATTGAGCAGGTTAATAAAAGCAGTGAAATAAAGATTGTGACGAGGTAGAGATTATCAGGAGGTGAGAGGGCTATGGGGATAGAGGGAGGCAGAGCTCTTTCAGAAAAGTTGGTCAAGAATTGCCTTTCTTGAGAGGTGATATTTGAGGTGAGACTAGATGGATGAGAAGTTCCTTTCAGGGGAGGAAAACTCCAGTCAGAGAAAATACCACATGCAAAGGCAGTGATGAAGCAAAGGCTTAGGGCCTTCAGAAACACACAGAGAGCCATATGAACCATTCAGTTGATAGGAAGTGAGGGAAAGCTGGATAAGAGATAACTTTTGAGAGAAAAGCAGGGGATCAGATCATATAGAGCCTTATAAGCCATAATAAGTACTTCTGATCCTATAAATCTATAAACTCTATACAAACTGTAATTTGTATAGAACAAACATAAAATTTGTTACATCAGAGAAAACAGTAGAGTAAGAACTTCTGAAAATCCTTTTGTCCATAAAAGCAACAACAATATGGGGGAAATTGCCAGCATCAACTTTTTCAGAACTCCGGAGTCTAAGCAAAGACCTTTAAAAATCTGAGGGACATTTATTCAGGAAAAATGGCTTAATATTGGTGAGAAGAGTATAATATTTGTGGCATTTAATTTGTCCTATTCTACCTATTCCTCAGCTCTGCATTAGCCTTAAAAATGAGCAGACTGCAATGACAATGAAAACTAGTAATCTTGCAGTAACAAGAGGGGACACACAGAACAGAGTTAAGTTCTTTCAAAGCCTTGTTCTAAGAGAATGATGATCATTTTGCTTCTCTAGTTGTTTCTTAGAAAAACTGACTCACATGACCGACTTTATTAGATCTGACTTGGAGCTCACCCAGTGTGAACAGCCTTTTACCCTGAGAGTGTTTGTTGGAAACAGGTGTTGTTGTTTTTTAAATTTAAATTTAAATTTTTTTATTGCAATAGCTCAATGTAGAGAATAACTATTGGGATAAAAAAAATAAGAAAACCAAAAACCTTTTTTAAGGAAAAGCTAAAGAATGAGATGTTCATAGAGGGCTTTGAAAGTCTTTGACCTAGAAAACTACACACATGAATGGAGCTGTGTGTATGTCTGGAACGATGAACTTGTTCAGGAAAGATCTGAGGTGAGCCTAAGCTCCATCTCTGGTTGACCTTGAGGCTATGTGTAAACAGGAAGTGAAGGCTTAGGCAGAGCTGTAAGTCACCTAGCTGAGTGTTGAAGGCATGCCCAACACACACACACACAATTCAGCAAAGGCTGGGAAACTTATTGGTTTGATACATTTAAGGGGACCTCTGTCTAATCATCACTTTGCCAATAAAGTAACTGAGCACAAATTTTTGTGACCACACAATCAAAGAATATAGGATTTAGAGTATTGGATCAGAAAAATCATTAAACAAACACACAAACATCAACAACAACAACAAAAGCAGCAACAAAAACAAATCCTCAAGACAGGGGAGTGATTAATTTCCAAATATGCCACTTTAATTGTTTAAAATGTCTTTTAAAAGTTTTCAAAAATAAATTATAAGACATAAGAAAATATGACATGGAAACAAGAAAATATGGCATACACATGGAAGGGCCAATCAGCTGTCTCTGAAGGAACCCAGGCATTGGGCTTATTTGACAAAACTTAATATTAGCTATTTTAATTATATTCACGTAGCTAAGGGAAACCATGTCTAAACAATTAAAAGAAAACAAGAGAATCATGTTTCAGGAAATAAGAAATATCAATAAAGTGATAAAAATAATTTAAAAAAATGGAAATTTTGGAGTTGAAAACTATAATAGATGAAATGAAAAATTGACCAGAGGGTCTCAACAGCAGAGTCGAGCAAGTAGAAGAAAGAGTCAGCAAAGATAAGTCAATTGAGATTAGATTGTCTGCCAAATAAAAAGGAAAAAATTGAAAAATAAACAGAACTCAGAGACTTGTGGGAAACTATCAGATGCACTAACATATGCATGCATAATGGAGTCCAAGAAGGAGAGAAGAAAAAAAGGGGTCAGAAAGAATATTGAAGAAAAAATGGTAAATATTCTCCAGATTTTATTAAAAATGTTAATCTACATACCCAAGAAGTTCTACAAACTCTGCAGAGGATAAAATCAAAGAGACCTACACCTACACACATCATAATCAACCTGTCAAAAGACAAAGACAGAGATTCTTGAAATCAGGAGGGATGGGACTTACCTCATACAAGGGCTCCTCAATAAGATTGACAGCTGATTTCTCATGAGAAACTGTGGAGGCCAGAAGGCAGTAGGATAACACATTCAAGGTCCTGAAATAATAAGTCTGTCAACCAAGAATTCTTATAACCAGCAAAACTGTCCTTCACAAATAAGAAGAAATTAAGATACTCCTGGGGAAGCAAAAACAGAGAATTCATTATCAGTAAGCCTGGCCTGCAAGAAATATTAAAGAAAGTCCTTCAGAGAGAAATGAAAAGACACTAGATAACTCAAATCCACATGTAAATATATAGATAAATATAAGACAGCAAAAAGGGCCTTATTTATAACTTTTTTTCTGCTATATAATTAAAATAAAAACAACTGCATAAAACAAAAGCTGTAAATCTGTGTTGATGGGCACCCAATGCATAAAGATGTAATTTGTATGACAAATACAACACAGAAGAAAGGAAATGAAGCTATATAGAAACAAAGACTTCATATACTATTTAAATTCAGTTAGTATTAATATATTTAGGACACAAGTGTAAAAACTAAAACTGTAAAACTCTTAGAAGAAAACAGAGGGCTAAATCTTGGCAGCCTTGAATTAGACAATAGACTTTTAGATATGACACCAATATCAGAAGCAACCATAGAAAAAATAAATATATTATACACCATAAAAGTCAAATTTTCATACATCAAGGACACTAAAAAGAAAGTGAAAATGCAACCCATTAAGTGGGAGGAAAATTTGTGATTAGATACCTGATAAAAATTGAGTAATCACAAATATAATAACTTAAAAATCAACAATAAAAAGACAACTGCCAAATTTAAATAAGTGGGTAAAAGATTTGAATTCATGGTTTACCAAAGAAGATACACAAATGGCCAACAAGCATGTAAAAAGATGCTCAACATCATTAGTTATTAGGAAAATGCAAATCAAAACCACAATGAGATATAATTTATACCCACTAGGATGGATATAACCAAAATGACAAGTGCTGATGAGGATTTGAAAGAATTACAATCCTTATACATTACTGGTGTGAATGTAAAATTGTACAGCTACTTTGGAAAATGGTTTGGCAGTTCCCCAAAAGTTAAACATTAATTACCATATGACCAGTAATTGCATTTCTAGGTATATAGCTAAGAGGATTGAAAACATGTACCATATAAAGATTTGTACATGAAATTTGTGCATGAATATTGATAGGAGCATTGTTCATAATAGGCAAAAGTGGGAACAACTTAAATGTCCATCACCTGTTGAATAAACTGTGGTATATCATACAATGGAATATTATTTATCTCTAAAAAAGGAAGTACTGATATGTGCAACAATGTGGATGAATCTTGAAAACATGCTAAGTAAAAGAAGCTAGACACAAAAAGGCCATATATTGTATTATTCCATTTATATAAAATGTCCAGAATAGGCAAATACACAGAACATTGGTTACTGGTTCTCAGGGGCTGGGAAAGGGGAGAGATGAATGGGGAGTGACTGCGAATGGGTGTGGTGTTTCTGTTTGGGGAGATTAAGATGTCCTGGAATTAGGTAGCGGTAATCTTGTACAACTTTGTGAATATACCAAAACCCACTGAATTGTGTACTTTAAAAGGGTGAATTGTATAGTATGTGAATTATGCCCCATTGAAAAATGTAATTTGCACTATGGGAGTGTATCACTGACTAGGTCAAAGAAGGGTTTTCACTAACATAGTCACTGAGATGAACTGATTCTTTGTGGAACAGTCAACAAAATAGTGTGGAGATGGACAAACCTGGTTCAAATAATTTGTAACTGAGGATTTGAATGATATAATCAGATTACTATGAAAAGTGAGTATCCTGGGTTCTGTTTAGCTCAGTCATCATTAGAACATGGTAAACATTTCACATTTCATGCTAATTCTAATTGATTTGAAGTGGCTGCCTTGCTCATTGTGTTGAAAAGGATTCTGAGGCTCAGTTCAGACTTTACAGGGAATTGATGATACTTGTCATGGGATAGTGGTGGCATACCTGTCATAGTGTTACTGCTTCCATAAGTCTTTCTGTGCCTTAAAACAGGTATCTTCAAAATATGTGGTAGACAGATTCTCAAGTAGGTGTGCTGCGTGATCTTTAAGCATCGCTAAGTTTTTATAGCTTTGTGATAATAAAAATGATCCAATTGTCACATCTTTCAAAAATATGATTTATACTGTTTTAAAATAAAGGATTTAAAAATAAGCAATGTCAGTAGCAAGCATGAGCAGTCTGAAATATTTGAGCTGGAGGAATATATAAATAGCTGTGGTTGATGATCTTGCCTTGTTCTTTTCTAAATACAGTGATTTTTCAGTGCTAGCATTTAATTATGCACTGTACTTGGATAAAAATGGGCATCAGGAAAGATTAGCTTCTATGATGGATATGTTGGGTCCTAAATATGGCTTAAATCTTTGCTACTGCAATTGGGAAACCAACAACCTACAGATGAATGCTCATTTCTTATGGAAGTGCATTGGGATAATTTTGCTCTTGTATTATTTGAAGACAGATCCATATGCAATCAGTACAAACTTTAACCCATGACAAGGAAGATAGGCAGTCTTCTAAGAGGCCTCCATTTCCAGCCAAAATGTCCCACAAATCATTTCAAGTCACTACCTTGTCACTCTCTTACTAGACATTACACTTCACTCTACTGATTGCTTGGAACAACAACTTTTAAGATTTCTTCTTCCTCAATATACGGAGCAGATGATATTCAAATGGGGATTCACCCCCATCAGGGTATCACTAAATTTCTATGGGGATACATTTAAATACAAAACTCTCCCCTAATTTAAGAACGATGATAATAATGGCAATTACTAATATCTATGGAGCACTTACTATGTGCCAGATACTGTTGTAAGAACTTTGTATTAACTCATTTAATTCATAACATCCTATGAGATATTATTAGTATTATTATTATTTCAAATTCTATGATGAGGCACAGAGAAGTTAAAGAACTTGCCCAAGATTATACATCAAATAAATAGACCTAAGATTCAAATCTAGGCTATGTGCTCAGGTGACCGGCTTTCTAACCATTAGACATCCTGCCCCTAAGATGCATGCTAATGAAAGGGCTTTTAGCATAAAATGACTATAAATCCAGTTTGGTGTATAAAAAAGGAAATAATTGATAAACTATGGTAGTTTGTCTACTGACAGCTACCTCACAAAGCACTTTATGATGGGCATCACAAAGTACCTCACAGAGGACTGTGACCTCAGTGTGTCAGAATATTGCAGTTCAGAAGCCGTGGTTTTGAGTATCCACACCCGCCTCTGTGCTGGAACTCCGGTGCTCATCTATCCAACAAATCCTTCTTTCCTTTGTGTGGCGTTCTCCACCCCCTACCATCCCTGTGTCAGCGAGCCCTCCAATCTCAATAAGAACGGATTTTGTTACTGTTAATGCTCTTGACTATTCTCTTTTGTTCCAGATATTTTATTCCTGATCAGCCCATCATATTTATTATATAAAATGTACTTACCTGACGACCAGAGTATGATCTATGTCCAATCTGTACTAGTCCAAATACAACAGGGACATCACATCCAGCTAAGAGGCAGAGGCTATTTATTCTTTCCTCTGTCCATAAATCACCTTCATTTTACTTATCTGCTCCTCCCTCCCCCTCAGAAGCCTTCTCCCTATGTGCCCCTAGCCCCAGGGGCACACATGTGACTCACCTGGGCATGATAAATTCTTCTCCTTCACAGTGTTCTAGAGATAGGAACATGAGCTAAGTCAGACCAATTGCAGTTCTTCCCTGAGATTTTTTAAAAACAGAAATTGTCTGGCAGGAAAGAACTTTCTTTGGTTTCTGGCCACACAGTTCTGAGTATAAAAGCTATATAAAAATGATTTTAAGTTTCTGGGGATATCAGATTTTAGAATTAAGCCAAAACCTAGGATAGAAAGCAGAAAGGAGAGAGAAAGAACCCATGGGTCACTTAAGTCCCTGGTGCCAGTTTCTCTAAGACCAGATACTACTCTTCCCTTCTGGAAATGTGATTACATGACACAACAGATCCTGCTTCTTATGTATAAGCTGGTTGAATTTGGGTTTCTGTCACTTTTAACAAAGAGATTTTACTAATACAGAATGATACTAAAAAGGATATTGACATACAAGGATAGTCCCCTAATGGAGCAAAAAACAGAAAACAAAGCCACATAGAGGAAGATCAAAAAGGAAGGGGGATGTTTAATCAGAATAGAAGATTGGGAGTAGCTATCTTTAAATACCAAAAGGTTAAGTACTAGATATCAATGCTGTGTAACAAATCGCCCCCAAACTCAATGGCCTAAAATAATCACTATGTATCATCTTACACAGTTTCTGAGGGTCAGGAACCTGAGAGCAGCCTAGTTGGGTGTTTCTGGCTCCAGGTCTTCCATGAAATTACAGTTAAAATGTTGGCTGTGACTGCAGTCTTCTGAAGGCTTGGCTGGCGATGGAGAATCCACTTCCAAACTATCTCACTCACATGGCTTTTGGCAGGAGAACTCAGGTCTCCTCCACATAGACGTCTTCGCAGGGCTTCTTGGGTGTCCTCACGACATGGCAGCTGGTTTTCCCCAGAGTGAATAATCCAAGAGAAGATGGAGATGGCAATTTGATGACCTAGTCTTGGAAGTCACATTCTGTCATTTCCATAATATTCTGTTACATGCATTAGTCACCCCAAGTCAGTGTGGAAGAACACTACACAGGGCATAACTACCAGGAGGCAGGGGTCACTGGGGGTCATCTTGGAGGCTGACTTCCACTGCTCTCACTGGGAAGAGGCCTTGAATATATTTCATGCAGGTTCAGAAGAGAAGTTGGCCACCAGTGGAAGATATCAGCAGATTCTGACCTTACGCAAATAAGTTAATAAAGTACAGGAATGACCCCAAAGCAGAACAAAATCACATCTGCCTGTAATGTGTTTTCTAGCATTGAAAGGAATTACAGAGATCACTATTTTAAATAATATCAAAGAAAGAACCTTAACTTTCCCTAGGTTGTAAAAGAAGGGGTTGTAGCAATAGGCAACTTCTGGAATTTTTTTATTCCTAAAATGTCATGATCTGCCAATAGTCCACAGATATACCTTTCTTCATTTAATTCCTGAAATACGTCTTAACAGATGCTGTGAAACACGGTCCATATCCCCTTGTCCTACCTGGGGGCACTGGTAGATAATTTCCATATAGAATTCCTGTATCTCTCTACCTGAGGTTGTTTTCTGGCCAAAACAAAAAACAAAACAAAACAAAAAATCAACAACCTTCAGTTAATGAAGGTGAGGAGTTATAAGATAAGCACCCCAGCTTCCCTGCCCTTCTGGTGGGATAGCTCTAAGCCATCAGGTCCCCAAGTTTCCACAGTGATATCCTCTAGTTAACACATACATTGGTTACAGCCCTATATCCCTTCTCCATCTCACTCCCTGCTCCTCACAGTGCTTCCTGAAATCACTAAAAAACTAAGCTACTCATATCCAAATGCTTCTCTCAGGGATCTTTTGGGGGGAACTTAATCTAAGATACCCCTTTATTCCAAATCTGACAACTGAGCAGTCTATTGCATAGTTCTGGTTATGTTTATATAAATGCACTCAATATATAAACCTCCTCTGTGCAACATAGCTCATGGTTTTTGTTTCCTCACGCCTGAGTGATAGGTTCCAAGTCAAGCAGAGACCAGAGGAGAAATCCCATTGTCGTAGCTCAGAAGCAGCGCGCTGGTGCGGGGTTAGAAATCAGAAGGCCCCCTGCCTCTCAGGTCTGTTTCTCTCTAGCCATGTGATCTTCTGCTAGTCACTTGACCTCCCTGGGTTTCAGTTTGCTCCTACTTAATTAAATGTTGATCTAAATCAGTGGTCTTGAAACATTTTGAGTGCTTTAAAAATACTAGTACAAGTTTTATACTCTCTGCCTTGAAGAAAAATGAATGCAACACGTGAACATAATGAATCTGTACCTACTCTCTGGTTATTTATGAGGCCACTGAGGCCTCTCCATGGCCTCCAGGCACAGTTATTCGGACCCCAGGTTATAATCTTTGAGTTTAGATGCTCTTTAACTTCCCTATGAATTTCAACACTTTATGATTCAATAAGTAATTGATTAAAGATGTCATGATTTCTTCTAGACTGAAATTTCTCAATAAAGCAACCTTCCAGCTAAAATTCAGCTGCTTTATTAAACCTGGCATTAGATTCAATATCCAATCTACTTGAAACCCATGCTTGTTCGCCCAGATGGTGTAGCCTCCCTAGAAAAATTAGGGAGCCACTCACTGCGGAGAAAGGCATAAGCAAGACCGTCTCTCAGGCCAAACCCATATCAGCAGTTAGTATTGTTCTTAAGATGATAAATTACTTTCAGAAAACATACGATTCTCTAAAGTAAATTTCTTCATCTGACCAAACAGCTCAAAAGGGAAGCGGAGGACAGGAAATGCAATCCTGCTCCTAGGGAGTAGATATATCTCTGCCACTTCCACAGAGCCTTCCTGAAGCCTCCTCTCTGCTCTCACAGAGGAAAATGGTCTTAAATCAGGGCCTGGCATAGTAGAGACAGAATCGATGTTTCGGGCCTTTTAAGATACCACACTGCAAGCAGCGCCTGGCTCTCTGCACAGTCAGCTTTTCCCCATCTTCTTGTTGACTCGTACAGATGAGCCCATCGGAGGTGCAGGGCTTGTTGTGACTGCGACTCTGGAAGAGCTCATGACCAGTCCTCTGGACCACTCCAAAGCTCAGCGGAGAGCATGCAAGACATTTTCTTTTTCTTCTTACAGTATTACTTAGGCTGCCTCTTCTCTGCCGTGCCCCAGAAGGAATATTACTCCAAATTCTCATGGAACTGACCTGCAGAGCTTCAGAGGATGAAAATCTAGGTTTTGGGTGTTTAGAAAGATGGGTAGCAGCAGGAATCCAGCCACGGACCCTTGTGTTTCTTCTAGTCAGAAGGCTTCCATGTTTGCTACTCATCTTGAGCAGTGGCTAAACACTGCATCGGATTTGAATGAAAGTGAAACAAGCTTGCATTTATGGAAACAAAGATGTGGTGGTAATTGTTCATAAACCATTGTTTTTAAAGAACTGGCTTATTTCTGTCAAGGGCTGGAGATCTCAACATGCGGCATTGGCTTAACCTTTCAAAATCACCAGTTGCCAACCTGTTTCAACTGGGGAAACTAAATATGAGATCAGAAGGGCATAGAGGTTCTGAGCATGAATTTAGGGACAAGTAAACCTGAAATCAAATGCTTGATTTATACATATCAGCTCTGTGACCCTGGATGGGCTGTCTGACATCTCATCTCCGTTTTCTCACTTGGGAGCGCTTCTCCCCTTGCAGGTTTGAGGGAGGGTTAAACAAGACAATGTATGTAACATCTTCACCTGGGGCACAGCAAGCATTCAAATAGTGTTGTCTTTATTTCAGATTTGCAGTGATTTTAATGTTACTATATATATATTTTTAATATAGTAAATAAAGTTTCCAAAAAGGAGACGTAGCAAAGTGCTTATTTCCACTTTGGCAGAGTTCTGGGTGGTTGAAGCTCAGCTGCTTTTGACAGAGACTGGGCATGTTGCTTGTAGCGCAGGGACAAGCAGAACACAAGAACAGGTGTTGGCAACTACTCTGTTATAGCAAAGAAACAGCCGCACGGTGTACAACTAGAGTAGCTTAATGGAACCCTTAAAAAGTAAAGGCAGAGCTGGAACAATGCTGGGCAGTCCTGTTCCACAGAGGCTTGGTTTTAGATATGGGGCCAGCAGACCCCCTCTCACCAGTAAGACCTTGGGCAAGCCCTGGGGATGGGGCCAGTTTAACCCTTCATCGCCTGTTTATGAGGTTACATGTGAGGCTTCTGAGGTGAACCAAATACTGACTTATCTGTGAAATCTGCCCTGCACCCAAAGTCTTGTGCTTCCCTCTTTCTGCTCATATGGCCTTTTATATCTCTATTGACCACTCATTTCAGTGGTTCGAAAGAAGGTCTATTCATGCAAACACCTTCTCCCTTAGACTGTGAGTGACGGGATCAATGACCTTGTTTTCTTTACCATCTCTTCACTGCATTGGTGAGGGAAGGCCTACCCAGGGGGTGGGTGGAGCATATGCCCTGGGCCTGTCTGGGAGGGGAGCAGGTTCCCCTAGAGCTCAGCTACTCCCCTGCAAAAGGAGAATTGAGTTAGATTTCGCAGTATCATGTACTGAGTGGTTAGTAGCCAGGGGAGCTTTGTTACCTTTGGGTTTCAGATAGCCCTCCCTACCCTATTTCAGCCCTCTCCCTGCCTGCCTTACTTCCTCCCTGCCTCCCTGCCTCCCTGCCTCCCTGCCTCCCTGCCTCCCTGCCTCCCTCGCTGCCTCCCTCCCTCCTCTCTCTTCCTTTCTCTTTCCTACTATTCCTCACCACTCCCCAACTTTTTTCTTTCTTTCCTTCTTTTCATTTCTCTAGACATTTATTAGCATCCATTCGGTGCAGGCATTGTGCTAACTGAAAGGAGAGATACAAATATGTCATTTATTGCTTTCTACCTTCTAGGAATTTATAATCTACATGGGGAAATAATACTAAGACATCAGCAAATAACATTCAAGGTGAGCTGTTCCCAGAGCCTTACAGGGAATGCATATGAAGCACCCTGAGCACTGAGAGAGGAAAGTAATTTCATCTGCCTGGGACAAGATAAGTGCAGAATCAGGGAAGGCTTCCTGGAGGGGGGGGGGGGCTACTTGATAGAACCCTTAAACACAGGCAGAACTTGAATACTGAGAAAGAGCATTTAGAGTGGAAAAAAACGAAGAGAACCTGGTAAGTGAGGGGCCCTATAGAGCCAATTGTGCTTGGCTCTGATCAGAATATTGAAGGGACTGGAGCCTTGGGTGAAAAAGTTTGGCTCTTCCAAGCACTCCCTAGGATTCAAGGAGAATCCAGTTCATCCGTGGCTATAAAAGACCCTAAAGCTTTGGTCAATAATACTCCACCGAGGAGGAAAAAGAAATTTAGAAAAGCTGTCCAATTCTTATTATTCTGAGGTGGAGAGATTGTGCTGTATTGAGTTTTAGCAAATTTTAAAAGATGGTTTGAGAAGAGAGTAGCAATGACATTTACATTAGTTGCAGCTAATGTGCATTGATTGGATTAAAATATGACATTATGAGTTAGAAAAAAGAGGCCTCTGTTGGAAAATGAAATGCCATTGCTTTCAGGGAGGGGGCGGGAAATAAAGTAAGCAGCCCAGATTCTGCTTTGCCTGAATGCTCTGTGTTTAGTGGGAGTGGGCTCATTGATTTACACTCCTTTCCTGAAAATGCATTAATGAAACAGTTTTAATGTTAAACAGAAGCCATCTGGGACTTTTTCCCCCCCAAGGATGTATTGTTTGTACATGCATAATGCATACATCCACAATGCCCACCTCAATTAGTTTTGAAAGTAGAGTTTCTATGCAAAACAATTTATCCATTGCACGGCACAATTGAAAAATGTCTGCTTGTTTGTCCAAGGAGCCGTGCTCTGTGAGTCAATGAAGATAATAAATTACAATCACTGTCACTTTCAAAGCCACAAGGCTCAGTCCCAACCTGTGCCAGAGATGCAGCTGAACCAAATGTCACTGTCGTGGGGCTGGCCTTTGGTGGGTTAAAGAACCCTAGGGGTTGAGTTCCTTCTGTGGGTGGGCTCGGGGTGCTGGGGGCAGCTGCTAAATTCTGGGCTTACAGCCTCAAATGAAAAAAAAGGTCTCAATCATAAAATCCTGCTCTCGGGTGAGAAATACACATGCTCTCTACACTGGGTAAACATTTTTCTGAGCTGAAGACTCGGATACACACAAACCTTGAAAAGGAAACCTGCTTGAATGTTTTTTCCCTCCTAATTATGTAAATATGTATTTCTCATTCCCTTTTTTCTTCCTGGCTGCTGGCAGCTCACACACTTGAGAAGATATGTTTTATTCAGGAGAACAAAACAGGCAAGGACCTGAGACTTTGGTGAATAGTAAATTGATTTTGACTTGGCCTTTTAGCTCATTATGAATCTTTAAAATGATGAAATGTACTTCTTTTCCGTCTCTGCTGAACTCTCCGGTCATGTGCTGGGGTGATGGGGCTGGAGCCGGGAGGTTTAATACCCAGAAAGGAAAGCGAGATTTGAAAGGAAACCTTGAGCTTGGATTCAAAGGCTACAGATGTTCATCTGTCCACCATTCAGTTCGTCAATCCATCCATTTATTTGTTGTTTTCACCGTAGTAGTTAAGATCATGGGCTCTGGAGCCAGCCAGCCAGCCAGCCAGCCAGAATTCAGAACCTGCCTCTGCTACTTAAAATCAGTGTCCTGGCCTATAAAATGAGTAAAGTTAGTATCTGCCTTTCAGGTTGTAAGAAATGAATTAGGTCTGTGTGTGAAGAACTTAAACTTTGTGCAATGGTTAGCATCAATAAACTTTCAATAAATGGTAGCTCCAACTCGATTCATGTTTATTAATAAGCTACTCTGTGCCGTGCACTGGGCTGAATGTGATGTGAATCTGATCTAGGGCTATCACTCGAGAGTTTTATAATTTAATATAGAGATGAGACGAGCATGCATGTGACTTTAGAGTAAGGTTGGTGATGATGAGATTAGTAAGAAACTATCAGGTGTTGAGCTATGTCAGTTCAGAAGAGGTGAGCCTGCTTCCAGCTGGGGGAAGGGAGGAGCTGGGGGCAGCTGGATTTAGAGGATACGTCGGGTTTACAATGGAAGTGGTTATCAGCCGAAGGGTTCTAGCATGTATTGTCTACCTACTGTATGTCTGCTACTCCAGGAGAACTTCACATACATGACTTTATTTAATCCTCACTGCTGTTTATGTCATGATTGGGTGAACTATAGTGACTGATCATTTTATGGCATACCCAAGTTTACCCAAACAGGTTTAAAATCTAGTTACCTTCCTAGGTTACACAAGGATAGTAATAGCATCCACCTCAAAAGATGTCTGTGATGATTAAATGAAGTAATACGTCAGAGCATCCTGCACAATATAAACACACAAATAATAGCTAGAATATTGTTTTGAGGGTACAGATGATAATGATCGTTATGAAGCTAATGATGCTGTGGTAAGGTTACAAATCCAATTAAGTTTTGTCTGATTTTGAACACTTTATTCTTTCAATGGGCTTTGAAAATGGAGAAAACTCAGAAGAATTGGTTGAGGGGACGCTTGCATAAATTGGTGGAGGGAATACTTCTTATTACAGGGGATGCCTAGACCAAAATGTCAGCAATAGGAAATATCTCAGAGATCATTCAACTTTATCATTTTCAGATAGAAATTTGAGGTTCAGAGTGACGAAGTCACTTACCTAAGGTGACACAGCTAGTTAGAAGAAGATCTTGGTTAAGACCATAGCCTTGAGTTCTAAACCTATAGGGAGGCTTCTCCTAAATTATAGATTATCAGAGTTGTTACCATTTAGCTCAACCTTCCATCTCCTCTTCCCACTAATTATTTCTCTACCATAATATTTCTCTACTATAACAGAAAGAGTGCAATCCACTATTGTGAGCCATATAGGTTATACAAAATCTTTCAGTAACCATATTTAAAAAAATAAAAAGTAATAGGTAAAATTTATTTTAACAATATATTTCATTTAACCCAATAATGTCTAAAATATTGTCAATATAGCAATGTAAATTTTTTAGATGAATTAGATATTTTATATTTTGTTTTCATGCCGAGTCATCAAAATCTGGTGCATATTTTATAATTACGGTGCATCTCAACCTGACTAGCCACATTTCAAGTGCTCAACAGCCACATGTGGCTGCTCAACTGCACAGCACAGCTCTACGTTATCCTTAGACACTCAGTGACGCACATTACAGGGCGTCCAATCAATGGACACTTCCGATCTTTAGAAAGAGTTTCTTCTTGATGACCTATAATCGCATCCCCTAGACATATTCACATTTTGCCCAGTTCCCCCTCTTGAAGCCATACTGAACAATGCTTGTCTCTCTTCCACGGTCCAGCACTTGAGAGGTGCTCATGTCCTGAGTGAATTGTTTTACTTCAGCATCCTTGGTTCCTTCAGTCACTTCTCAAGGACAGGGTTTTGGACCCCTTCCTCATGCTATACTCTGTTCTAAATGTGCTTCGTTTTTTGTCTCCTGGACACAAATGAGCCTGTCATTCCAATGGAGGCCTGGCCAATAGAGATAGGTCTACCATCTTCTTCAACTTAAACCTTCTATTACTTCTAATGCACATTTCAAAGAATTAACATTTCTGTTTCTGTTCATCAACCTCATCAGGTTGTTTTAAATGGCATTTGGGGCCTATTAAGTGTCCCTAAGCATATCCACATGGGCAATTTCTAAGCTCTGTACCTCCAACTTTGTATTTATGTCATTGGTGTTTGGGCTCCAGGGTAGGACTTTCCTTTTATTTGTTTCATTTCCTGTAGCTATATTCAGCATGTAATTCTAACCTGTTAGGATATGAGGATGTTGTTTCTATCATTCTGTGAGTTTTCTCTCCTTTTCTGCTTGGCATTCTTAAGTGAGATAAGCATACCTTCTATATAGCACCATGAAAGAATTAATTAATATGCAGTTTGGGGCAGGAGCTAGTCTAGGAAGTTTGTTTTGTGGTTTCTATCTTCACGTCTTTCCAACTCACCCTTCCCTATTCTTGGTTCCCTGCCTACTCTCCAGTGAGCGACAGAGTTGAGGACCAGGATAGTTGGGTTAGGCCTGTGCGTCAAAAGCCACACGAACGATCCTGTTGGTCAGTCCTTAACCGTTGACAGCCCTGGCCTCGTAGCTTCTGCATCTTCTCCTATCCTTTAAGTTTTACCTTCCCTCCAGCTCAGCTTCACACTCCCTTGGGATCTGTTCTTCTTCCACCTCTGATACTTCAAGTGCCCAAGACCAGTTCTCCAACCCAAACCTTCCATTCTTCTAGATCACTGCCTCCCTCCTCAGACTCACTGGGATCGTTGGGCTTGATCTTCTCTCTTTATTAAAAAAATATGGAAATCTTGAGGTGTCATAAAAGTAGAAAACAGCATAATAATCCTTGTGTACCTGTCACATGTGCTCAGACCCACTCTTGCCTCGTCTCACCTCTGCTCATTCTCTGTCTTATTCTGAAGCAAATTATCGGTACCCTGCCGTTTTATGCTTAAGTATTTCTGAATGTGTTCATAAGTAGT